>NW_008333780.1:357726-390098 GCF_000622305.1 Nannospalax galili
CCAGGCAGGTAAAATGCCTCGCCAGGCTTGGTTCACACAAGTCAATACGGGATAGAGTTGGATTCCGTTTGAGCTTGGCCTCTCTGCCCTGCATCCTTCTTCTTTCTGCTCCACCATGCTTTGTTCTGACCCTCCACTGAGGAAGTGGAGACACAGTCCCAGCATGCTCACAAGGGCAGTGGTCCAGGTGGGACTCTACCCATTTGCCCATCTATAGACTCCCAGTGCTGTCACCAGAGCGCTCTGTCCTACCTGCATCGTTTGACTCTCACAAGGGCATTATCCTAGCTACTTTCTGTTGCTGTGATAAAACACTGACCAAAAACAGTGTTTTATCACAGCAACAGGGGAAGAAAGTGTTTATTTTACCTTAAAGCATATAGTCCATTATGGAGGGATGCCAAGACAGGAACTGGATCACAGGCCATGGAGGAATGCTGTTTACTGACTTGCTCCTCTGGCCTGTGCTCAGCTCCCTTTCTTATACAACCTAGGACCACCTGCCCAGGGTGGCACTACCCACAGTGAGCTGAGCCCTCTCACATCAACCAGTAGTTAAGAAAATGCCTCACAGACATGGCCACAGGCCAATCCTATTGGAAGTAATGCCTCAGGGGAAGTTCCCTCTTCCCAGGTGTGTCAAGTTGACAACTGAAGCTATCCTGCACAGGCACCTTGAACTTGTTTCAAAGGCAGGAGAAAAATGCACCCCAGACTACAAGGAGAAGTAAAGCAAAGAGCACAGAACCAAGTGAGGATAATCTGGAAGGGAAGATGGAGAGAGGGTACCAGACCCTTAGGCAGGAGGAGACTAGAAAGAGAAGGATGTGTTCTCAGGAGTCCCCTCTTATATCTAGGCTGTAGGGGCCAAGGTGTACAGCTTAGATCTACCCTGACAGGACAGGTCTACAGAGCTGCTGGTCCAGCCCAGCTGTGCAGCCCCTCCCCTTCACTCCATCACTGACCTCTATCAAGGTCATATCTCATGATCCTTGTTACTCTCACTGAGCTCCCTGTAGAGCTCAGCACAGGGAAGAAAGGGGGCTGCAGGAGGCTTGGCTCTATGCCCCCCAGCTCTGGAATCCTGTGTTAATTCCCCTTCCTTTGGCCTCAGTTTCCCAACTTGTCACTGAGGGTCTGGAATTGGTGGAATATTCCATGGCCTCTCCCAGCTCTGGCTTCCTGTAGTCTGGGACTGGAAGAGTTTACATTCACCTCAGCCCTCTCTCACCCCTGCCATCTGGCTCTTCCTGACCTCACCTGTCACTACTCTCACCAAGCTCCTAGCCCCCTCTATTCCACCACATCCCGGGCTCACTCCTCTACTCTCATCTTCCTAGGCTCAGCCTCCTTGGACCCCATTGACTCAAACTCTAAGGAGTGAGTTAGCTGGACAGGATGGCACTCACCTGCAAACCCAGAACTTTTGAGATCAAGGCAGGAAGATTTTTAAAATGAAGATTTTAAAATAATAATCAACTTTTAGTTTTACTATTTTTTTTGTTTCTTCTGTTTTGTTTTGTTTTTTTTAAGAGCTATTCTCATGTAGTCCAGGCTGACCTCAAACTTTCTACATAGTTGAGTGTATTAGTCACTGTTCTGTTGCTGTGACAGAAACACTGACCCAAGCAATTTATAGAAGGAAGAGTTTATTTGAGCTTACGGTTCCAGGGGAATTACAGTCTGTCCTGGCAGGGAGGCATGGTGGCTGGAGGTGGCTGGAGCAGGAGCAGCAGAAGCTAAGCTCTCACATCATCACCCAGGCACAGGAAGCAAGAGAGCGACTGGAGCAAGACTTAAGAACTCTCTAAGCCCACCCCAGTGATGTGCTTCCTCCAGGACAGCCACACCTTCTAAAACCTCCCAAAACAGTGCCATCATCTGGGAACAAAATGTGCAAACACTTGGGGCCTATGGGGCACATTTTCATTCAAACCACCACAGTTGAGACTGGCCTTAAACTCCTGATCCTCCTGCCTCCATCTTCCAGAATTTACTATTTTTGAATTGTGGTAAAAGAGATATAATACAAAATTTCCATTTTAACCTCCCCTCTCCCTTTTTTCAAATAAGACGGGGTACAGCCTCAAACTCTGCCACTTATCTTTTAATTGTGTATATATATATATATCCCTTTATTCCCCTTTTTATTTTAAAAAATATTTTATTATTAGCCGGGCATGGTGGCACATGCCTTTAGTCCCAGCACTTGGGAGGCAGAGGCAGGCGGATCTTTGTGGGTTCAAGGCCAACCTGGTCTACATAGTGAGTTCAGGTCAGCTGGGACTACAGGGAGACCCTGTCTCAAAAAGACAAAAAAAAATTTTTTTATTATTTTTATTTTATGAGTATGTATTGTCTGCATGTATGTAAGTGCACCCATGTTGTGCAGTGCCCTCAGAGGTTAGAAGAGGGTGCTGGGTCCTCTGGAACTGGAGTTACAGGCTGTTGTTAGCCACCATGTGGGTGCTGGGATCTGAACCCGAGTCCTCTGCAGGAGTAGCCAGTGCTCTTAACTGCTGAACCGTCTCTCTCTAGCTCCCCACCCCCTTTCTTTTTCTTTCTTTTTTTTTTTTCTTTCTTGAGACAGAGACTCCCTGTAGCCCCAGCTGGCTTGGAACTCACTAAGCAGACCAGCCTGGGCTTGATCTGCCTGCCTCTGCCTCCTGGGTTTAAAGGTGTGCACCACCATACTCAATTCCCCCCACCTTTAAAAATATATTATTATTATTATAAATGTGTGTATTGCCTGCATGTGTGGAAGTACACCCATGTCGTGCAGTGCCCACGGAGGTCAGAAGAGGGTGTGGGATCCCCTAGAACTGGAGTTATGGGCAGCTGTTAGCCACCATGTGGGTGCTGGGATCTGAACCCAAGTCTTCTACAAGAACATTCAGTGTTCTTAACCGCTGAGCCATCTCTCCAGCCCACCCCCCACCTCTTTTTTTTTTTTTTTAAATAAGATGCCTCAAACTCTTGAACCTCCTGCTTTATTTAGTCTTCTAAGTGTCGAGATTGCAAGCATGTGCTGTCATGCCCAATTCAATTTAACTATTTTTTACCTTACAATTCAGACTAGAATTAAGTACATTTACAATGTTGGGGGCTACTACCCAGGCCCAGAACTTTTTTCATTCCAAACTGTATCCATTAAACAACTCCTTCCAGCTCCTAATAACCTCTGTTCTTTCTGTCTTTATGAATTTGCCTAACTAAATAGTTCAGGTAAGCATGGCTCTAGGATGCCTTGCACAGCAGCCTGGGAGTTCCTCCCCTTTCAAGGATCTCCATTCAGGTAAAGCTACTCTTGGGCTTTGCCACAGAGAAGAATTTCAGGACCAGCCAGTGTGAAGCTGGGGTTTATTACCCATTAAACAACTGCTTCAAATTTTTTAAATTCTGCTTTAAAATTTAAAAGACATTTTTAAGACTTGCCAGGCATGGGTGTGGACTTCTCCAGGGAAAGGCCCTTCATCTTATTCATGAGTCATATATAGAATTTTGTTGAGTTCTGAACTTGTTATCTTCAAAGAGTTGCTAAAGAAATTTAAATGAGATCATAAGTGGTTCCTGACAGGATTACAATAGATAAAACTCTAGGTCACTGGGATACAGGAAGTTAAACTAGCCTTACTTACGCTAAACAAAAGTTAATAGTCTTATTTGTGGGATTCCCAGAAAATATTTGAGAGAGGAAGCCGTAGCCAAGGTCACATATACTCAGGCCTTAAGCTGGACTTATCACCATTTTAACATTCTCCTTTGAAAATATTTCTATATAAAAGAAATATTGCCTCTATGTCAACAACCTTCACAGAAAATATTAATTCTACTGGAATCCTTGCTTCTCAGCTGGCAAGAGGCTCCAACTGGACTCCAGTAGAAGGAGGGGCTCCTTTCCCTCGCCATGTCCACTTAATTTCCCGTCTTCCTATTCTGTCTCGGGTTCTTTGTTTGTCCTTTTATATGTGGCTTGCTTCACAGCATAACGTCCCCGAGGTTCTTCTGTGCTGTAACGAATGTCAGAGCTCTGTTCAGTTTTTCTTACTGATAGTTCATTGTGTCTTTGCCACATCATCTTCTCCCTTCATCTGAGCATTGCTGTTCAAATTCTGTCTCAGTTTCTGTTCTCATCTCTTTTGGGCATATAGCTTAGGACTGTGATTTTGTTTAGCTTTTTTTTTTAATGTGTGAGTGTTTTGGCTGCATATATATTAAGTGCACTTATGTCCTGAAATGCTCACAGAGGCCAGGAGAGGGTATCTGATCCCCCGGAACTGAGCCACCACATGGGTATAGTACTGGGAACCGAAGGTCCTTTGCATGAGCAGCCAGTGCTCTTAACCACTGAGCCATCTCTCCATCTACTTGTTTAGCTTTTTCAGGAACCATCGAATTGTTTTCTGTAACGGCTACATGTGCTACATTCCCACCAACAATGCACCCAGGGTTCCAGTTTCCATTTCCAGGCCCAAAGCTTTCCCTTTATTTCTTTATTTATTAATTGTTACGTAATTTATTGGAGGAGGACTCACACTGTGGAGGGGAGAAGACAGTTTTAGGAGTCAGTTCTCTCCTTTGACCATGTGGATCATGGGTCCCAGGGATCAAACTTAGGTCATCAAACTTGTCAGCAGGCACCTTTACACACTGAGCCATCTTGCTGGCCCATCTGTTGGTTTAAATAATAATCACCTCAGTGGACATGAGGTGGCAGCTCACTGTGGTTATGATTCACCTTTCCCTAAAGACTAAAGCTGAGGGCTGTTTTGTGTGCTGCTTAGACATCTTATACCTTCTTTGGAGAAATGACTACTCAAACCTTTGCCTGGTTTTTGATTGTTTGCTTTTGGTTTTTGAGACAAGGTTTTACTTTATACCTCAGGCTAGACTTCTCAAAGTAATCCTCCTGCCTCAGCCTCCTAAGTGTTGGGGTTATAGGCATGAGCCACTCCTCCCTGTCCTTTGCCTACTTTGAATTGGTTGTTTTTGCTGTTGAATGACAGTTCTTTATAAAACCTAGGTAGGCCACTCTTCATTTGGGTTTTTTGTTTGTTTGTTTGTTTGTTTGTTTTGGGGGGTTTTGTGGGTTTTTTTTTTTTTTTTTGTGTTTTTTGAGACGTTTTGGTTGTTTTTTGAGACAGGCTCTCATGTAGCCCAGTCTGGCCTTGAACTTACTATGTATCTGAGAATGACCTTAACTTCCTGATCCTCCTGCCTCCACCACCTAAGTGCTAGAATATAGGTGTGTGCCACCTCACTCAGCTTGTGATCTTCTTTTCTGTGTTTTATTTGTTTTGCTTTGAAGACCTTGGGTTGGAGCCCAGTGTCCCCCACGTACTAGACCAGTACTTAGCTATTGAGCAACACATTCAGCCTCCTTAGTAATCTGTATCAGATATGGGATTTAAGTTTCTCCCATCCTGTGAGTGGTCTCTTCACTCTTGACAATGTTCTTTGATGTACAAATGTTGTCCACTGTGAAGAAGTCCAGTTTATCTTTCTGCCATATTGCCCATCTTTACTGATCCCTGCTTCCCCTCCTGCTCCTGTAACTGGGTTTCCCGGTGCCTCTCCTTTCTCCTTGGCTGCTTCTGCTCTGGCCTGGGTCTCCTTTGCTGGATCCTTGAACTGCCTGGGATTCTGTGACGGGCCATTTTCCCATGGTGGGCACAAACAGCTGGCCATCTGCAGGTGCGGACCTGAAGGAGCGGGAACAGATGAGTGCAGTGGAGGTGGGGGTCTTTGTCCAGCGGCTCCGAGGCCTGATGAGTGAGATCGGTGAGTGTCCGGGATTGGGGTGGAGGGCTGGGAGCCCCTGATGATACCCACTCCCACCCCAATTACCACCTCTCTTATTGTTTTGAGCTCAGTGGGGACTCAGATGACTCTCATGGGGCGGGGCACAAGGGATTACACAAAAGGGGAAGGGGTGGAGCTTCTCTTCATATATATATTCTTTTTTGAGACAGGGTCTCCAGGTAGTCCCAGCTGGCCTGGAGCTCATTATGTAGACCAGACTAGTCTTGAACTCACAGAGATTCCCCCTGCTTCTGGGATCAAAGGTGTGTGCCATCATGCCCAGCTTCCTTTATAATTTTTAAAAATTATTTTCTTGGGGCTGGAGAGATGGCTCAGCAGTTAAGAACACTGGCTGCTCAGTTCCCAGCACCCATATGATGGGTAACAACCATCACTTACTCCATTTCCAGAGGATCCAATGCTCTCTCCTGGCCTCCATGGGCATTGCATGACACAGATGCATTTACGTACATGCAGGCAAAACACTCATACACATAAAAATAAATTTTTAAAAATTATTTTCTAACAGGGTTCCCTACTGGACATCCCCCGCCATGCTGGGGTTATAGGCTTGCCCTCCTACTCCCAGCTTATAAAAGCTATTTCTACCAGAGAAGTAACCCTAGCTCTTAGCTGTTGTGCCCAATCCAGTGAGCCTTCTCTCTGACTTGAGTTCAAGGTCAGTAACTCCAGAGGAGTTACTTGCGCCAAACTTGTTTTCAGGCTGTTCCTATTGCTTGGAAAACCCTTCCCAGCAACTTGAACCTTTAGTCATCCTTCAAGGCCTACAGTGCTTCCTCTAGGAAGCCTTTCTGCTAAGTTCCCAGATTGTTATTGCCTGATACCATGTTTGACTTCCCCCTAAGGCTGAGCTTCATAGGGTAGGGCCTCTTCTTCTTCAGTTCTGTTCCCAGCACCAGCACCTAGGGCTTGGTACACAGGCAAGTCCCAGCGAGGTCAACCAGAGGGCAGATGTGCAGTGCCATTCATTCTACCTCCCGCTTCCCATTCCCCAGTGGGGCTCAGAACTTCCCCTGATGGGACACCAATTTCTCAGATAACCTGAGGAACTGTGTCAGGTACCCCATCCTGGTACCCAAAAGGCACTTTATGCCACCAGCCTTGGGTCTTTGTCTTGGTCCTGTTGGGCCTTGTAGGCTGAGCCGGTCTTATGTCCACAGCATCCTTCCCAGCACCCACCATTGCAGCCATGGACGGGTTTGCCTTGGGCGGGGGCCTGGAGCTTGCCTTGGCATGTGACCTCCGAGTAGCAGGTACTGGGCAGGGTCAAGTGGGAGGATGAGGAGGGGGAAGGTGATGGAAGCAGGGAGTCGGGTTTCTACAGTCAGCCACTGCTCTTGGCCTTACAACCAAGAGAGAAACTGAGGCAGGATACAAGACACGGAGGAAGGAGGCAAAGCTGCTTTGCCACATGGCTGTCATACCCGAGGCATGTGAGAACTGCTTCCTGCATGTGGGAATGGTTGTGCAAACCCTCTGAGCCATAGCTGGCAGTGAAGAGTCCGACCATCCAGGTCTGGCCAAGTCAGGTTCACCGAGTAGAGTAAAGGTGGTTTGTCACTGTCCCAGCTCATTGCAGAGTTGACTGGGCAGGAACACTGTGCCCTTTGGTCATGGCTCCAGCCAAGCTTGTTATGCAATTGAGCCTTCAGTGGGTGGTGGATGACAGTCACTTTTCAAGGTCACTGAATAGGTGGTTGGGAGAGCCCTTCTGACAGGCAGTAAGGTAGACTGAGTGCCATGGCTGTGCCCTTCCTCCCACCCATGCCTTCTTCCAACCCAGGAATATTTATGCATCTAGGCATGAAAGTAGTTTCTGTCTACACAGTGTCAAAGAGAGACTTGAGCAGGGACTAGGGTATTTTGCTCAGTGGTATTTTACCGAGCTTGAGGCTCTAGGTTCCATCCCTA
Organism: Nannospalax galili; assembly: GCF_000622305.1. Lineage (NCBI taxonomy): Eukaryota > Metazoa > Chordata > Mammalia > Rodentia > Spalacidae > Nannospalax > Nannospalax galili. The sequence continues at coordinate 365,461 of NW_008333780.1, forward strand.
GCACTTAAAAAAAAAGTTGGGTGAGGGTGTGACTACCCAGCAGCCAGGCACTGAAATTCCACAGCAGGTGACCACCCAGTTCTGCCTCTGACACTTGCCAGAGTTTCAGGCAGCTAACTCAGGGGTCTTGGGAAACACAGACAGAATGAAAAGCCCTTGCGGCCAGTGGTGCAGCACACTGTTCTGCTCACATTGCATGGGTCAGGTGACCTGTACTGAGAGAACTCAGCAGAGGGGCCTGGAAGCAGCCGTGTATGGTGTGTGTGTGAGTGTGTGTGTGTGTGTGTGTGTGTGTGTGTGTGTGTTTAAAAGCCATTCAGGAAGAACTTAGAAGGATGTGGTCTGGAAACCTCAGGGAAATTTCAGGCTGATACAACCTAGCAGGGATAACTGTGGGTACAGCAAGACCCATGGACACTATAGGCCAGGTCAGACCTGAGAGTCCAAGAGACAGAGAACCCTGTAATGTCAAGTGCTTGCTGTGCACCCTTTCCTTATCCCAGCACTGTCATTCCATTTGTTCCTTAGCCATTCTGACATGGGCGGAAAGGGCAGCCATGCTTTCCTGTGATGGAGGCTCAGCAAGGGAAGACTGGCTGTTAACGAACAACCATAGCAGCTGGGGTGGAGGGGACCAGTCTGGGCCTCCTGACCCCTAGGCTAGGGCTCTTCCAGAGGCAGAGTCTGGAGGTCTAGGTATAGCCTTATGAGGAAGTAGCTGCAAAAACAGAGCTATGGTCTCCCGGGGGACCATAATGGAGGGTGAGGATTGAGGGGAAGGCAACTTTATTCTGTTTTGCTTCAACAGCTTCCTCTGCTGTCATGGGACTGATTGAGACCACTCGAGGACTCCTCCCAGGGGCAGGTGACCTCCCCTGATTCTACTCTACGTCTGTCTGTCCTGCTTCCCACGTCCTGGGTCCTGGGATCGCCCCTACCATCCTAAGAACCACTAGCTCCTGGCCAGTCCCAGGCTGGGCTTCTCTGGATTTGCTCTTCTCAACCGTAATCGCTGCTCTCCCCACTCCATCCTGGCAGGAGGGACTCAGAGGCTGCCCCGCTGCCTGGGTGTGGCCCTGGCTAAGGAGCTTATCTTCACGGGCCGACGACTAAATGGGGTGCAGGCCCATGAGTTGGGCCTGGTGAATCATGCCGTGGCCCAGAATGAGGAGGGTGACGCTGCCTACCACCGAGCACTGGCGCTGGCCCAGGAGATCCTACCCCAGGTATGATGGCCGCAGGGGCCCAGGAGGGAGGGATGATGGGAGGCCCAGAGCACTAGGTGTTCCCTGGGGCTGTTCAAGATCTATATACCCAGAGACATAAAAGTGACCCTCAGCAGTTTCAGCATCTATTCTCTTTATCTAGTAAGTGAAACCAAAGCCAAATCTTAATTCTGAATTAAAATTAAAATGGAGTTCTGGACTGAAATCCAGTAAGCGTCAAGCAGTGCTCTCTAATAACTTCCTGAGATGATAGCCATTCTCCAGTGGCAGGGCCCAGTTATTTAAACTGGATGCAACAGTCCCTCACTCACACTAGACACCTTCCAAATGACATGTGATATTGCAAAGAACTGCCTTTAAGTGTCCCAAGGACTGCACTACATGGTGAAATGACATGTGATGTTGCAAAGGACTGCACTGCATGGTGAATTTCTTGAAACATTCAGGACATGTGGATTCATTTTTTAAAATTCCGTAAGGAAAGGACTAGGGGTTGGTAGAGGGGACTTTGTGCATGCTAGGCAAGCATTAGTCCCTGGTTACATAGTAAGTTCAAGGGTAGCATGTTAAGATTAGCCTCAGCTACCTGCATGAGTCCTACGGTCCTTCTCCAGCATTGGAGGAGGGAGAGGAATCCTCCAAAGTTTCTGGGGACAGTTTCTCACAAGGTTTAAATTGCTCACTGGGGAAGTTTAGGCCCTGTCCAGGAGCATCCCAAACTGCTTCAGTCCCTTTAGGCTACCAGGCTGGCTTGGGTCTCTAAGGCCTTGACATCTACTAGCTTCACAAAGAAGGCTGGAGCTGCAGGTGGGGTTGAGGCCCAAGTTTTCATGAAGGTATAAAACAATTGAATTATCAAGATCACCAAGTGATTGTAACAGCAGGTAAAAGATAATACTGAGCCAGGTGTAGTGGCACACGCCTTTAGTCCCAGCACTTGGGAGGCAGAGGCAGGCAGATCTCTGTGAGATTGAGGCCAGCCTGGTCTATGTAGTGAGTGCCAAGCTAGCTGGGGCTACAGGGAGACCCTATCTCAAAAATACTGAAAAAAAAAAAAAAAAAAGACAACACTGGTATCTTGACATTTATTTTATACAATGCAGAATGACAATAAAACATTTTTTTTTTGGACAGGGTCTCACTGTGTCCCCTGACTGGACTGGGACTCTCAGAGATCTGCTTGTCTCCGCCTCCTAAGTGCTGGGATTAAAGGTGTGCACCACCACACCCAGCCAAAACTTATTCTTTTAAAAACTGCAAAATATGGTGACTAGGTCTGTAAAGTGTTTGTCTCCTGAGTCTGAGGATCTGTGTTCATTCCCAGAACCCATGTAAAAATGCTAGGGGTAGCCAGGCATGGCGGCTTACACCTTTGATCCCAGCACTCGGGAGGCAGGGGCAGGTGGATCTCTCTGAGTTCAAGGCCAGTTCCTGGTCTACATAGTGAGTTCCAGGCCAGTTGGGGCTACAGGGAGACCCTGTCTCAAAAATAACAACAACAACAACAAAAAAAGCCAGGGGCAAGGTGCCCCAGGCCAGGCCAAGAGACCCTACTCAAAGAAAATGAATCAGCATTCCTGTGCTCTAGTCTCCACACACATGTACCCACCCACACAAAAACACAGGTGTGCATACATACAAACACACAGACACCTAGAAGACTGCAGAATTAATTTCAAAAACATTAAAAATATTACCAAATAGTCAAAGTAGGAACTTGTAAGATTATATTTATAGCCAGTTGTGTTGGCTGGCATGTGTAATCCTAGTACTCAGGAAGCAGAGGCAGGGGACTGCTTGAGTTCCAGTCCAGCTTAGGAGAGTGAGATCTTAACTACCTGCCCCAAAGTTATATGTGAAGCAGACATAAAAATTTGGGGCTTGGGGCTGGAGAGATGGCTCAGCAGTTAGGAACACTGGTTGTTCTTGCAGAAGACCCGGGTTCGAATCCCAGCACCCACATGACAGCTAACAACTGTCTGTAACTCCAGTCCCAGGAGATCCGACAGCTTTTTCTGATCTCCAGGGGCATGGCACGACACAGGTGCACTTACCTACATGCAGGCGATACACGCATACACATAAAATAAAAATAATAAAAAAAAATTGGGGGCTGAATAGACAGCTCAGTGGTTAAGAGTACTGGCTGCTCTTAGAGGGTTCAGCTTCCAGCACCCCAAAAAATTGGGGGCTGAAGAGACAGCTCAGTGTCAGTGGTTAAGAGTACTGGCTGCTCTTAGAGGGTTCAGCTTCCAGCACCCATGTGGCAGCTAATAACCATCCCTAACTCCTAACTCCAGTTCCAGGGAATCTGACACCCTTTTCTGGCCTCCACAGGCACTGCAGGACATGGACATACTTACATACTTGCAGTAAAAAAAAAAAAAAAAAAAAGAAAAAGAAGAAAAATTACTTATTTGGGGGAGGGGACAATGAAGAACAGTCTTCCCCCAGTCTCTTAAAACAATCCTAATCCAGTGTCAGGTGCTTTCTCTTCTCTAGGCCCCCATTGCTGTGCGGCTGGGCAAAGTGGCCATTGACCTTGGAATGGAGGTGAGATTCCACTGGGTCGGGACTTGCATCTTATCAGTGGGTCATGGGCTAGGATGCAGTACACCCCACACAACTAGAAAGAACTCGGAACTAGACTCTCCTAGCACTCCAGGAGCCTGACCTCTGTGTGCACCTCAATTTATTTCTCTATAAAATGGGAGGTGTGGGTGATACACTTGATTACACTCTAACTCCATCATTCCCGTGTGAAGAGCAAACAGGTAGGTGCAGAAGGGCAAGATCAGACAGGAAGTGATCAAGAAGGCAGGCCTGTGTGGCTCTCCACTCATGTTCCCGGCTTGTGCTGGTGGCTACCAACAAGGCCTCCAGTGCAGGGCGCAGGGCAATGCAGCATGTCCATCCCTAGACATCAGTTCACCTGTCAATTCCCTCTTCACAAACTGTACCAGATCCAAGAACAGAACTGAGATCTACACTTGTTAATGGTACCACTCAGCCAGTATGAAGGCTGGCTCCAGTGTTGGAGTGCTTGACTGGCCTGTGTGAGGCCCTGGCTTTAATCCTCAGCTCTGAAAAAATGGCTAGCCAGAAGGGACTATTGGTCACGTTTGATATTTGAAGGATAGCTACTTGACTAAAAACAAATGAAGACATAGGAGCACATACCTGCACCCCTGCCATTTGGGAGGTGGAGACAAGATGATGATTCCAGGGTGGGAGGAATAAAACTTTTCCCCTCACACTGATGAATAGTTAAGTAGCTACGTGCGGCTAGTGGCCTCTGTGCCGAACAGTGCCGAGTTAAAGGATGCTTGTTAGAGCTGAGGATTAGAGGCCAGGATGCTGGTACACACTGTAATCTCAGCACTTGATAGACTGAGGCAAGAGGATTGAGAGTTTGAGGCCAGCCTGGGCTTCCTCAAAAAATAAACAAAGGATCGGGGCTGTAGCTCAGTGCTAGAGCACTTGCCTCACATGCCTTACGGCCCTAGGTTCAATCCTAACTGCTGCCAAAACACGGAGGGGAAAAGGGCTTCAGAGAAAAGTACAGGCAGAGACGCAGAGGCAGGTAAACTGACGGCCTGACTGAGTGGGAACAAGACAGGACAACCTGGAAGGGAGGGGTATGGGTCCAAAGACCAGCTATTGGGTTTGCTGTTGTGATTGGGACCTTGGGTTACCCCACCTTTCTACCATGTCTCAAGACTTTCAACCCTTTAATGGATCAGAACCCTTATTTTAAAAAACTTAGAACAGTGCTTGCTGGTGCCAGTTCCTGCAATAGTGGGTGCCAAGCAGTAGAGGCTGGGAAAGTACCAGAGACTGGAGCCTCATTCCTAGGATGCCTGAGGCCACACAGGGGCAATTCTTTTTTTCCATTTTGTGTATAAGTATCTTGCCTGCATATCTATACATGCACCAGGTGCATGCAATGCCCATGGAGGCCAATGAGGGCATGGGAGCCCCTAGAACTGGAGTTAAGGATGGTTGTTAGCTGCCATGTGGATGCTGCAAACCAAACCCTGGTCCTCTGCAAGAGCAGCCAGTGCTCTTAACTGCTGAGTCAGCTCTCCAGCCCATTTTTTTAAGACAGGGTTGCCCTATAGCTCCAGCTGGTCGGGAACACACTTTGTAGACCAGGCTGGCCTCAATCTCACAGAAATCTGCCTCTGACAAAGGCGATTCTTAAGGTGACAGAAGGCATGGGCAGGCAACCAGGCAAAACAACAAAGGCTGACTCTCACAGTTCATGCTCCCAGTCCTCTGGAGGCAGGCAGTTCTCCTAAAGATCATGTCACCCTTCCCCCTTCTCACAGCATGCTTTTGTCACTGAGGTAAAGTCCAGGTTGGAATCCCCAGCAGACCAGAATAAGCAGGAGGATGGACTGGCTCCTGTGGGTGGGGTTGGACAAGCTTAGGCAGTTCCAGGGAGCCCTTCTTTCTTGCAGGTGGACATTGCAGCAGGGATGGCCATTGAAGGGATGTGCTACGCCCAGGTATGTGGCTACCAGTTGGGGTATGCTTGGTGGAGGCTAGGCTGATGTGGGGGAGCCCCATGCAGGGCAAGCCCAGTTGAAGTTTCTCCACGTGAGCAGTTCTAGGGTAAAGCCCCAAACTAGATGGTAACAGCAATCTAGATTGCTTGGTAGCCATCCTGCTTTGTTACCCACAGAACCAGAAACAGGTGCTTGACAAGGAGGAAGAATGGCTCTTGATGCCCCTATAACAGCTGCCTCTGTGGGGGCTAGGCTGGAATTATGGTACGAAGGCTTGGTTAGGGTTAGAGTACCCTGTAGAGAGGCTAAAAACATGAGTATGCTATTTAGCCTGACCTGGGGGAGGAGGCTAGTCTCCAGGATAACATAACCAAAATAATACCAAGCAAGAAGTGACTTTTGGAACAGAACTCACTGACAACCTACCATACACTAAGATCCAAAGCTGGGCCTCTTGCTACATAGCCTGAATTTACCTAGAACAGACTGTGCAGGAGGTAGTGAGCTCTGGGGAGGACAACAGTGATGGCACAGGTTGCAGAAGCTAGCCTTTCCGGAGTCAGAACAGCCACTGAGGGTTATGCCTTTGCCTGGCCCAGAGACAGTGGAGCCACTTGGAGCTGCATGCTATCATGGGCTGGATCCACTGAGGAGACTATCCTCTGACCCTCCTCTCCCCAAACTAATATCCTTTGTATCATTGCAGAACATCCCAACCCAGGACCGGCTGGAAGGCATGGTAGCCTTTAGGGAGAAACGACTCCCAAAATTTGTTGGCAAGTGACCCCACTTAACTTAAAGCATGGAGACATATGCCATAAAGGGCAGTATCCTAAGGGAAGGTTTGCAGGCTGGCTCTCCTTGCTTCATCCCGACTTCAGTTTCTTCACACAGATGATCATTATGATTGGCATGGTGCCTAGAATGAAGGTTCTGACCATACCACCCACTACCACCTTCCATTTCCTTATCCTGGCTAGCCACTGGGCTCAGGTCTACCCGGTTCTCTTAGATAAGTTCTGAGTCTGTGTCACTGGCTCTCAGGCTGTGAACTCTGCCTTCTAGTGACTGGAACTCACTAGGGAACAGCAAGAGGATATAAGAAGCCTTCATTTCTTCCTCTGCACAGAAAAATCCATCCAGGTTTGGGTGGAATAGGTATCGAGAGCTAGACCACAGATTCCAACTCTGCAGGTTTACTGGGCACTTGATTAAACCATTTAACCTCTCTAGGAGTCTGCATTTGTATCTCTAAATCAATCAGTTGTGATAACACTTTAAAAACCTCATGTTCAATAAATATGTTACAACTGTTAGTTCATGCTGGACTTGGGGGACCCGAGTGAACTCTGTAGGGTGGCAGGAAGATCTTCACCAATCTTCAGGAGCACTGAAAAAGGGCTGGCAAGTCTGAGGGGAGGGGTGGAGAAACGGGCAGGCAGCACAGTGATCTGGAGCCTAGAACACAACTAGGCAATTGAATTGGAATGAACAGAGGTGAGTGAGGGTGAGACACTTGGAAAATGAAGAGGGCAGAGGGCCAGCTGTTTACATGTCCTTGTATGCCTCAATGCCCGTGTCCTCTGTTCTACTGCCTAGGGGTCATCCTCTGTCCAGGACCAATCTTTGGCTAAGCTCAGTGCAGGCCTGGCCTGGTGTCATTGAAGCATGGGCTTGGGGCACACACTAGTCACGCTGCTTTGCTGACAAAGCACATACCAAACTTGTGCTTCTATCCTTGGTAACCCACAGGAGTCTAGGCCTTGGAATCAGTGCCATCCTCACAACCTCCCTGAACTTCCTTTTTCTCATCTGTTATGTGAGTAGAGGACCCCAGAAGCCTGCTGTGAGAGACAGAATTTGAAGGGGCGCCTGGTTGGATTACAACCAGTTTTGGCAACCAGAGTTGGACTGCACCAAATATTCCCACGACACACCCTCCCATTAGCAAAGGTTAGCATGAAGTAATACAGTGCTCCAAGGTGCTGGCAGCCTGGTCCAACAACAACAACAGGCCCGTTTGGGAATTGTGCAGTAGAATGTGAGGCAAACAGTACAGCTGGAGGAGTTGGGCACATGCTGTGTTCATGTAGAAAGACAGAGGACAGTAGTGGTTTGGTCACCCTTTTTTTGAAGCAGGGTTTCATGTAGCCACAACTGGCTTGAAATCTTTCTGCCCCCTTCTCCTAAGTGGTGGGACATGGTTTAGAATAGCTAAGAATAATTCTTTGTTTGAGTCTCATAGAGGGTATAAAGTACTCCAGTTAAGTCTGGACCAGCCAGGATGGTGGCATATGCACTTGGGAAGCAAAGGCAGGCAGATCTCTGGGAGATTGAGGCCAGCCAGTTTGGACCAAGCCAGCTAAAAGTATAAAGAGGAAAGAATCATCTTTGTTCCTTCAAAAATGTACAAGTATTTAATAGAAAGTCATGGAAGGAATCTATGCATTCCTCAGTGAGCTCTGAGGGACACAGAGGTGATTATCAATAGTTGAGGCGGTTCACAGAAAACCCTCTTTTTGTTCCACATTAGGAAGAGCACCCACTGAAATGCTATGCTGTCTTCTGGCCCTCCTTCCTGTTGGTTTTGGTCATAGCCTTACCAAACAGAGTAATTCCTAGGTGGTTTTTTTTCTCTGAACTCTCTAGTCTTTGCCAACTCCCCTCAATGGTCTAACTTGTCAAACTGCAGGAAAAAGGTAAACAAACAACCAAAACTGTAAACGAGTTTCCAGCGAGGTGCAGCAACACAAGCTGTAATCCCAGCCGAGACACAAGGACCACAGAGCTCGAGGCCACACAGTGAAGCCACAGCTCAAAAACAACTTTCTTTGCCTCGTCCTTCTACCTCTCAAATGACGAGTGTCCTGTTATAGGGCTGGAGAGATGAGCTGGCTCAGCGGTTAAGAGCACTGCCTACTCTTGCGGAGGACCTGGGTTCAACACCCACATGGCAGCTAATAGCTGTCCATAACTCCAGTTCCAGGGGATCCAACATCCACTTCTGTCCTCGGACACTGCATGCACAGGTGCACTTACATATAATGCAGGCAAAAGACAGTCGTACACATACATTTTTTAAGTGTTCTGTTACAAAACAACAAAAACATCAGTAGTTGCTCCCCATGAGCAGAGCCCTTCCCCTAACGGCCCTCAGGTGTGCGCTTCCACCCTGTTCTCTTCGTGCTCTTCTTTCCAGCACCACGTAACCTGGAGCAACTGAGGAAATGTGACCTAAGCACCAAAGTCTCTCTGAAGTCTTCTATCTGCTGGGTGAACAGGAAAAAAGAAACAAGAAAAAGGACCAACAGGCAGACAACAGGCCAACGCCAACAACCCAATTCGACATTCAGCTACCCATGGGACAAACCCTGTCCTTGAGCAGCGCCCCTGGGTTAAGAAGGGCGTCTGGCCTGGTGTGGTCTCAGGTAAGTCAGGAAGTGCATCCGGAAGTCCTCCAGGATGGAAGCGGACAGTTGCTGCACCCGTGCACTGGCCTGACCACATGCCTGGATGTCACACAGGAGCTGCAGTCCGCCCTCTTCCACCAACATTTTGCAGTATTTGCTGGCTAAAAGAAAAACAAAGAAGGGCTGGAGAGATGGCTCAGTGGTTAAGAGCGCTGGCTGCTCCTGCAGAGGACCTGGGCTTGGTTCTCAGCACCCACATGGCAACTAAAAACCATTCTTAACTCCAGTTCCAGGGGATTCAAAGTCCTCTTCTGGCCTCCACGGGCATTGCATGCATGTGGTACACTTACATATATTCAGGTGAAACACTCATACACATTAAAAAAAAAACCAACTCAGGTTAGGCGTGGTGGTGCACACCTTTAATCCTACAACTCAGAGGTGGAGGCAGGCAGGTCTCTGTGAGATTGAGGCCAACCTGGTTTACATAGTGACTCCAAGGACAGCTGTGGCTACAGAGAGACCCTCTCTCTCTCTCTCTCTCTCTCTCTCTCTCTCTCTCTCTCTCTCTCACACACACACACACACACACGCACACACGCACACAAACCAACAAACAAACCACATTTAAGAAGCAAGATGACACTGAAGTGTCTATTTTTGGCCCCACTGTAGGGTACAAGGTCTGGGAGAAGTCAAGCTAAGAATTCATACAGTTCCAAGTAGGTAGCTGGGTTTAGATTTATACTACCTGAATGTAGCTAAGAAATAAGAAAACTGACTAAGCCTAAGGAAGCCTCTGAATACTTCACAGAAGCAAACCTGAAACTATTCTGAAGGGACATATTACCCAGTCTGAGTCACTGAGAAGCCTCAGCGTGCAAGGGTGCTGGCCTCCAAACCGGACATTCTGAGTTTCACTGCTGGGACCCATATGATGGGCAAAGAACACTGACTGCTCCAAGTTGTCCTCTGACCTCCACAGGTACACCATGGTATGCATGCAACCATTCACACACAAAAGGGATAAATACATGTAATTTTAAAATATTTAATAGATTCTTGGGCTGGCAAGACAGCTTAGTGGGTTAAGGAGCTTGCCACCAAGACTGAGACCTGAGTTTGATCCCCAGGACCCAGATAGTAAAAGGAGAGAAAGGACTCCTGCAAGTAGTCGTCTGTCCCCCACATGCACACTATGGTATGTGCATATGTGTGTGGTATGTTCTCTCTCTCCCTCTCTCTCTCCCTCTTCTGGCCTCTGCAGCTACTGAATGCGCATGGAGCACTTACATGCATGCAGGCAAAACACTCTTACACATAAGATAATTTTTAACTAGACCAGAAAAAAATCCAGAAAGGATTAAGTAGGCTGCTTATTATTAGGGAAAATATAGACTACCTAATAGGTTGTGTTAGGGCAAAACATCAATCTAGGACACATATATTCAACTCCTACTTCAAATTGTATACCAAAACCCAAAATCTGTGTAAGAAAATCTAACAGTTTATAATTGAAATGTAACAATGAGCTGAACTCTAAAAAATGATGAACAACATCAGACAATAAATTCGGAAAGACGTTAACAACATATACCAAAAAAACGTAATATGTAAAGAGTCCCTTCAAACAAGCAAGACAAAATCAAAAGGTAGAATTAGTAGTTGATGCACAGACAAGAAAACCAAGAAAAGTCCTCGTGGGGAAAAATAACTAATGACCTTGAGTTATATAGTAAATGTTAACTGAGATGATCGCTTCTGCCTTAGACTGCAAAGATCGCAAAGTTCTTTACAAGACTGAGGGAAACGGGGGCTGAAGTACATGTTGCCAAGCCTGTAAAAGGTTGCACAAGGTTCTAGGTTAAATCCCTAGGAACAAGAAAAACAAGCCAACAAACAAAAACATAAAATGTAGGGCAGGGGCTGGAGAGATGGGTCAGTGGTTAAGAACACTGGTTGTTCTTGCAGAAGACCCGGGTTCAAATCCCAGCACCCACGGGGCAGCTAACAACTGTCCCTAACTCCAGTCCAAGGGGATCCAACAGCCTCTTCTGACCTCCATGGGCACTGCACGACACGGGTGCACTTATCCACATGCAGGCAATACACGCATACACATAAAACAAAAATAATAAATTTTTTAAAAATTGTAGGGCAACTGGCAGACTCATATTACTGATGGGAATGCATGTTAGTAACTAACTCTGAGAACTGAGCAACATCTGTCAGAATTACAAGATGTTTGAGGCTGAAGAGATGGCTCAGTAGTTAAGAACACTTGCTGTCCTTCCAGAGGACCTGGGTTCAATTCCCAGCACCCACATGGTGGCTAACAACCGTCTGTAACTCCAGTTCCAAGGGATCTGATGATCTCTTCTGGCCTCTGCAGTCTTTGCACAACACAGGTACACTTACAGACATACAGGCAAGATACTCAAACATAAAAAATAATAAAAAATGAACTACAGATGTTCAGACCCTTCTATAAGGATTCTGCATGGTAGCCCACACTGTTGCAGAATGAGATTTATTTTATCAGTCTGATGTGCTATGAAAGTTCTGAAACCATCTACACACATGGTACTCGCTGCTGCACCATCAGCCAAGCACTGCTCTAAATGCTTCAAGTACCAACCAGCTTTACAAACACTGAACAATCTGATTCTCACAAGAACCCAGTAAAATAAAGACTATGATCTCCTTTCACAGCTCAGGAAACTGCACAGAGAGGCTGAGTGACTTGAGCCAGTTCAGCTGGTAAACACAAGACACTGGGAAGAAGCCCGGGTAGGTGGTGTGGTTCTGGGGTCTGTTTTAATTACTATGCTGTGGCCAATGTACTACAACTCTTTTTCTACTCGTATAATAGGCAAAGACCAGAACAGTGCCCCTGCAAAAGAGACATCTCATGAACTGTTCTGTGTAGTGAAGAAACACAGAGCAGTGGAATACAGCTCTACCTGCAGACCGCTACATCAGAGCATTTTTCTCTGGCAATTGTCTTAACCGTGGGCAAGTTACCTCACTGTCCCTCAGTTTCCCCATTTCTGGTTCCCCATTTGTTCCCAAAACTCACATGGCAACTCACATCTGTCTGTAACACCAGTTCCAGGGGATCTGACACCCTCTTCTGGCCTCCACAGGCACCAGGCATGCACTTGGGGCACACATACACATGCAGGCAAAACACTCATACAACATACAAAATAATTTTGTCTTTTTGAGACAGAGTCTTCCTGTAGCCCCAGCTGGCCTGGAACTTCTTATGTAGACCAGGCTGGCCTTGAACTCACATCCACCTGCCTCTGCCGCCAGAGCGCTGGGATTAAGGCATGTGCCACCACCCCCAGCTAAAATTTTTTTTTGTAAAAAAAGAAAAAATTTTGGGAGGCAGAGGCAGGCGGATCTTTGTGAGTTTAAGGCCAGCCTGGTCAACATAGCAAGTTCTAGGGTCGCTAGGGCTACTGGGAGATCCTGTCTCAAAAAGACAAAAGGAAAAAGGGAAGGAAAAGGATGAAAAGGGAAGAAGAGAGACGGTGGTGGGGGATAGATCTGGCTATGCAGCCAAGGCTGGCCTCAAGTTCCCTTGTCTCCTAAGTATTAGGGTTATATATGTACCACCACACCCAGCAAAAGCAAACGTTTATGACAGAATAGATGAGATCTGGTGGGCAGGCTATGGGGGGGTGCAGATGGGGAGGGGGCTTAAGGTATGTTATATGAAATGCACAAAAATTCAATAAAAATATATACTGAAAAAGTAACAATCCTGAACAGAGGACATAGATCAAAATTTCTTAAAGAGAGAAGAGGATTCAGTGGTAAAGCACCCGCCTAACATGCACAAGGCCCTGGGTCTGATTCCCCAACACCACCAAAAATAAAAAAATTCTCAAACAAGAATTAAAACACAAATCATTTAAAAATGCTGGAGAGATGGTTCAGTGGTTAAGAGCACTGGCTGCTCTTGCAGAGGACCTGGGTTCGATTCCCAGCACTCACATGGTGGCTACAAACCGTCCTTAACTCCAGTTCCAGAGGAATCGAAGCCCTCTTCTGACCTCTGCGGCATTGCATGACATGGGTGCACTCACATACATGCAGGCAATACACTCGTACACATAAAATAAAAATAATAAAATATTTTAAAATGCCACAGTGGGGCTAGAGAGATGGCTCAGCAGTTAAGAGCACTGGCTGCTCTCCCACAGGACCTGATTCAGTTCCCAGCACCCACATGGCAGCTAATAACCATCTATAACTCCAGTTCCAGAGAATCTGATACCCTCTTCTGTCCTCTGTGGGTGCTGCATGACATGGATGCACTTACATACATGCAAGCAATACAGTCATTCATATAAAATAAAAATAAATTACATAAAAAGTAAATTAAAATGCCACAATGAAACCCAATATTGTGTATACTAATTTAAAATATTTTTAAATTTATTTTATGTGTATGCGTGTTTTGTATGCATGTGTTAAGTACATCATGGGCATGCAATGCTCACACTGGCCAGAAGAGGGCATCAGATTCCCTGGAACTGGAATTACATATGGTTGTGAGTTACCATGTAGATACTGGGAACTGAACCTGGTCCTTTTAAGCACAGACAGTGCAAATGCTCTTAACTGCTGAGCCCTCTCTCTAGCCCCTAATTTAAAACTTTTAAGGGGAGGTGGGATTTAATCAACAAAACATATAAAAATATACTCAGCCTGACTGCTGACTGCTCACTTTCCGACTTCCCACAGACCACTACAAGAAGGCAGATCTATTACTGCCTCCTTGTTACTATTAAGAGTACTAGTGCTAAGTGATGAATGAAAAGAGTAAGCTGTAAGCTAGAATGAACAGAATGAGCCCGATTTTGTTAAAAACATTTACAAAGATCACACGCTAAATATAAAATAGATGCAAAAGCCACTAGAGACATAGCTCTGTGGGAGAATCCTGTCGAGCATGTCTAAGGCCCTGAATTCAACCCTTGTCACCTAAAAAGAGAAAAGAGGAAAAGAAGAGCCAGCAGGATAGCCAGGACAACTGACCAGGACAGCAGGCCTGTAGAGACCAGGAGCCAGGATGTCTATGCTGACAGTTACCCAACTCCCCAATGCAGTAGGAGTTCTGTAGCTTCTTAAAACCTCCCCTTTAGTCAGGTATGGTGGTGCACACCTTTAATCCCAGCACTCAGGAGGCAGAGGCACCTGGATTTCTGAGATCCAGGCCAACCTGGTCCACATAGTAAGTTCCAGGCCAATTGGGGCTACAGGGACCCTATCTCAAAAACAACAACAACAACAACAACAAACCCAATATACATAAACAAAAAAATAAAAAAAAATAAACCTCCCCTTTAACAAGGGTTAAACTGAGAAGACACAGATGAACAATTTTCTCTTTTTGTTAAATTCAGTATGTTGTGTGAGTCTGCACGTGTGTGTGTAGAGGTGGGGACTACTTTCAGGAGTCAATTTTCTGCTTCCATTGTGGGGTTCAGGCAGTGAACTTACATTGTCAAGCTGGTACACCATTGCTTTTACCTACTGGGCCATCTTGTTGGCCCCAGATGAACACCTCCTTAAAAAATCAATCTTGAGGGGCTTGAGAAATGGCTCAGTGGTTAAGAGCACTGACTGCTTTTGCAGAGGACCTGGATTACATTCCCAGCACCACACAACGGCTATGAACCGTCCTTAACTCCAGTTCCAAGGGGAATCCAAAGCCCTTTTCTGACCTCCATGGCATTGCATGACACAGGTGCACTCACATAGATGCAGGCAATACACTCATACACATAAAATAAAAATAATAAAATTTTAATAATGTTATATACAACAAACCTATAGTGAGCATCATGTTAAATGGAGAAAATTCACAGTATTCCCACTAAGATCAGGAACAAGATAAGACTGCTCACTCTCTCCACTCCTATTCAAGAGAGTGCTTGATGTCTTAGCGTGGACCACTGGTGGGCATGTGTCATCAAGAAATCATTATTATTACATTGTATACACTTGAAAACAGCTATTCTGGAAGAAAGGAGGAAAGGAAGGAAAGGAGAAAGAGGAACCGTTTAATTTTCACTAAAATTGAAATGGCTCATCCTAAGTGGACCACAACTGTGGTGCAAAAAGTGCAGAAGAGATGGGCAGGAAGAGGCAGGCTGGATGACGTGGACATTCCAGAAATGGCAGGGTAAGTATATTAGATTTGGTGATGTGGAAAGGGGGTTGTTCAAAGGAGAAAAATGTCACCAATGTACAGGCTATTTAGAAGAATCAGCCAGGCGTGTTGGCGCACACTTTTAATCCCAGCACTTGGGAGGCAGAGACAGGTGGATTTCTGTGAGACTGAGACCAGCCTAGTCTACACAGCGAGTTCCAGGCCAACCGGAGCTACAGGGAGATCTTGCCTCAACCAAACAAAACAAACACAAACAAAAAAACCCCAAAAGAAACAAGAGACCCCAGCATTCTGTGGCAAACACATTCACCGTCTCAGTTCATTGTGAACTGAAAGCTTGCACACTGTCAGCCTCCTTCAATGAGGAAAACTGAGTCTTAGAGCTTTCCTTAGAATTTGCCACAGAGCAACAACAGGATGTGGGCTAGCTGACACTCATTCTCACTCTATCATTAGAGTCCACAAAAGACAGGCCTTGGGCTCTACATTAGCTCTACACTACTATGAAATTACCTGTAGGTCACCAACGCTGACATCTTACAACTTGAACTTGGCCAATTCCGGATGGCTACATGCTATACTCCAAACGAGAAAAGGGAGAGAGAGACAAGTCTAGCATTATGCTGTATTGTTTAATTCTATTATTTAAAAATAATCACAACAGGCTATTTCATGTTATTTATAACTATACATATTTGAAACAAATTTTGAAAATATGAGAATGATTAAACATACACCAAGTAGATACCCATTAGCTATCAATTAGATACCTATTACATATGCAGAATTTATGAAAAAGTTCATGTGGAAAAAATGCAATCAAGAACTGGGATGATGGGGCTGGAGAGATGGCTCAGCAGTTAAGAACACTGGTTGTTCTTGTGTAAGACCCAGGTTCGAATCCCAGCACCCACATGGCAGCTAACAACCATCCCTAACTCCAGTCCCAAGGGATCCGACAGCCTCCTCTGACCTTCTGACCTCCAAGGGCACTGCACGACACAGATGCACTTACCTACATGCTGGCAATACACACATACACATAAAATTAACAGAGGCAGGTGGATCTCTGTGAGTTCAAGGCCAGCCTGGTCTACATAGTGAGTCCCAGGACAGCTGGGGCTACAGAGAGACCCTGTCTCAAAAGACCAAAAAAAAAATTAAAATAATAAATAAAATTAGGGGCTGGAGAGATGGCTTAGTGGTTAAGAGCACTGACTGCTCTTGGCAGAGGATCCCGGTTTAAGTCCCAGAATCCACAATACGGCTACAAACCGTGCTTAACTCCAGTTCCAGGGGAATCTGAAGCCTTTTTCTGACCTCCGAGGCATTGCATGACACTGGTGCACTCACATACATGCAGGCAATACACTCATACATATAAAATAAAAGTAATAAAATAAAAAAATTAAAAATTATTTTAAAGTTTGAAAAAAAAAACTGGGATGTAGCGAGGGAGAGGGAGAAATCAAGGTTGGACTAAACTGGAAACTCCCTGCCACTGGATGGGTAGCTTCTGTGGTGCCAAAAGGCAACATGCAGATGACTGGGGGAGAATTATCCCCTATAATTCTCCTCAACAACAGACCCCATGTGTTGCACTATCAATATACCAAACAAGATGTTCCTGCTGGTGCACAGTGGAGTGTCTACTGTATGGACAACCGGCAAATTTTCAATTGGCTATAATGCTTGCTCCTGGGGTGGAACACACATCTGGTACTGTAGACCCAGTCAACCCCCTGTGGCAGGGGAGAATATAGGCCTCAGTGGGAAGTCACTGCAATGGTTTCGTTAGATGGAAATAATGCACCTGCTAAAGTACCGACCAAGCATTTGTGTTTACACCATAGGTTAGGTTATTACAGCAGTCACTGTTTAGATGCTCTTGTTTCTTGCAGTGTTTTTATAGTAGATGGAATCCCACTCAAACTAGTCAACAGGCCATGGAAAAAAAGATGATGCAAAGACCCAAAAGTTCAGCGCCTTGCCACAACAAGAGGAAGATCATCCCACACCTACCACCTCCTCCAAGGCTCAAGGACTTCTGTGGAAGAGGTTGGTGGAATGTAAGAGTCAGAGGAAGGGGTAGAGTGTTAACTGGAAGTGTCCTCCGACCACTATGCCAGCAAGCTATAGTCACACCTCCTTCCCATGTTCATCGAAGAGTCAAGGAGGGAGTCAATTGCCCCTCACACCCAATCAGTTGACCTTAGCTGCATGTGGGGGGAGGGGCAGAGGATATATAAGCCGAGAACACCAAGAGGCACCTCTCTCACAATTTTGTGCGGGTTTCAGAAGGTCACAGGATCTGGATTTGAGTGTGGACTTTACGGCACACTGTAAATGTGGGGTGCCCATTCTTCTGTAAATAAAACCTGACCCTATGCGCTGTTAAAAAAAATAGTAACATTTTAAAAAATCAAAATTAAAAAAAAAAGCACTGGGGTGTAAAGCAAAGTGGAAGACCCTTTACCTAGCTCAGAGACCGAGTTCCATCAGTGCCAGGGGTAGCACACAAAAGGATAAAGCAAGGGAAAGGCTTCCTTTTAATTGTAATTTTTTAATATTTATTATTTCTATTTTATGTGTAGGAGTGTTTTTCCTGCATGTATTTAAGTGCACTCATGTACTGCAATGCCTGTGGAGACCAGAATAGGGCATTGGATCCCCTGGGAGTGGAGTTACTGACAGTTGTTATGTGGGTGCTGGGAACTGAACTGCAAGAGCAGTCAGTGCTCTTAACTGCTGAGCCATTTCTCTAGCCACCCCAAAACCTCTTTATGAAGGCAGTGGTCTGAGCTTTTCATTTATATACCTTCCTTAATTGCCATTAACAAAATAGTAAACGTGGTCTAAGAAACAAACCCAGAAAACAGTCAGTGGAGAAGTCACTGATTTGGCAGATGTGGTACTAGGAAAGGTTTAAAAGAGCATGACTGGAACTCAGCACTTGGAAGGCTAAGGGAGGAGGATCACGACAAGTGTGAAGCCAGCTTGGGCTAGAGTGAGTCTTGCCTCAAGAAAAAAAACAAAAACACATACCCGGAAGTTGGATGAAAGGGTTAAATGATCAAGACCCCCTGATCTCCTCTGCTACCCTTATAAGAAAAGTCTGAACTGGGCAACCTGAGAAAAATTAAGGGTGGGGGCATCACACTAAAAAGCTGGGAGATCTCAATGCTAAAGGTTAAGGTGGCCCTATCCCTGCCCTCTTCTTTCACTGGGTTTTTCAGTGCCTGGCAGGAAAGCTCAGAGTTTCCATGCAGCCTAAAAGCAGATTATTCTCCATGCAAACTCCATCCAAAGCTAGGCCCAGGCCCAGACACAGGCACAGCCACAGGCACGTCAGACACAGACACAGGCACAGGCACATCAGACACAGATAGATATACACATTAAATTTTTAAAGGCTGAAAAGGACAAAGAGTCAGGGAAGGCCAACACGCTAGAAAAAGAAGGGGAAACAGAGGGGAGGGAAGGGTTAAAAAAATGGCCAGGGAGATGCTCAGCAGGTCAAAGTACCTGCCACCAAGCCTCACAACTTGAGTTTGAGCCCCACATGGTGGAAGGAGAGAATCCACTCCTACAAGCTGTCCTTGAATCTCCATGGTCCCAACACTCCTTAAATAAATAAATGTAATTTTAAAAAATTCTCAGAAGGAGCTTCCAGAATGATAAATACTGGGTATGTTACATGAAAAACTACATCAAAGAGCATGGCTGTGATTTTTGAATGCTGAGAGCACAGGTCTTAAAGCTTAAAAAAATCTGCACCTGACTGCCCAGCAGCCACATTGACAAGCAAAAGACACCAGGGCAGAGACTATGACTTCTGAGGGACGTAGCTCAGAGCTAAAATAAACACAGTTCTTTGACCAATTAAATGTTACGGTCTTGCATTCTTCTTAAGAAGTTACTGAAAGGGCATAAAAGAAAATGAATTGGCAGCCAGACATGGTGGCCATGCCTGGGAGGCAGAGGCAGGCGCATCAGACGGATCTCTGTTCTGTGAGTTCCAGGCCAGCTGGGACTACAGGGAGACCCAATCTCCAAAAGACCCCCCCCAAAAAAAAAGAAAAAAGAAAAGAAAAAGAAAATGAGTTGGCGGGATGGCTCAGTGGTTAAGAGTGTGCAGGGCACAGTAGTGGTACAATGCCTTTAATTCCAGCACTCAGGATGTAGAGGCAAGAGGATTTCTATGAGTTCAGGACCAGCCTGATCTACAGAGAGTTCCAGGCCAGCCAGCCAGGGCTACAGAGTAAGACCCTGTTGAAAAGAAGACATAAGAAGTCAAAAGAAGAGCACAGTTTGCTACTAAGGCATGAAAGCCATGTCAAAGGAACCTGGTGGCTCGTTTTTAATGGTGATTTACTACGTCACCTGAACTGTGTTCAAGCTGGCAGTCCTCCTGCTCAGCACTGAGTGCCTGAGATTATAGGTGTGCATCATAAGTGTGCACCATCTCACCTGGCCCAAAAGAAATAGCTCTAAAGATCTGAAAGCAGGAAAGCTAATCATAATATGTCAAACACAACTGTTTTGCACATGGAACTTTTCCTCTTTATGTCTATGTGCAGTGTTTGTGTGGGTCTGTGCACATGTATGTAAAGGTGTGCATGTGTGTGTATGCATGGAGGCAAGGCTCTGCTCTAGGGTTACAGAGGGGCCTAACCTTGCCAGCTTTTACGTGGATGCTGGGGGTCTGAACTCATGTCCTGATGCTTGGACAACAGGCACTTCACCAACGGAGCCATCTCCCCGACCTCTGCATGTGTAACAGAAACTTAGCAGATTAGCATTAAGTGGAAGAACAGCGATGATTCCAATCCCATCATTCTATTTTCCTTATCATTGACAATGATTGCAAATTTCTAAAACGCATGCTCAAGAAAAACACGTTATCTAAGGGAAGAAAGCACTCCAGGTTTTGGAAAGGGAAACCATTCCTGTACCAAGTGCTGGAGAAGAGTGTTCCTCTGCCATTCACAGAACAGCCCGTTCTGTCTGTTCCATGTCAGGTAGGCTATGACACCTGCGGCAAAATAGCTCACTTCTATGTTGCTGCTGTGGAGCAAAGTGAGGATATGTTTCATCAAATCTTCTGTCACCAGCTGGGGAGAGAGCTCTCTGACTTCAGCTATGTTGTTCTACAGGGCAGAGGGAGCACAGCACATCAGGAGAGGGAAGAGCTAGGGCCCTCCTTACTGCTCACCTGAGATACAGCCCCAGCCCTGCCCTCTTGACTTAGCCTAGCAGCCAAATCCCACCCCTTCAGGTTGAGCATGGTCACTCACAGCAAATCACCAACTGAGTAAGCACTTACTAAGTGCTAGGCACAGTACAACAAAAGCAAAGATGGCTTTATCTGCATCATCTCTCACTCAGTTTAAAATAATCCCACAAAGGGATGGCGACTCTCTCTAATCTCCGCTTGACCACATCAACTGCTTCGGCTGACGTTCACATACAGAGCCTGAGAAATCACTAGAAGAGTAGCACTTGCCCTCCACTGTGACCCTGAGCTGCTTCAAGACACAAGGCTCAGTAGATTGAGAGCCCCAACTATGAGATGCCAGTCAGGGTCTTGTGTGTAGCCCAGCCTCAAACTTATTGTTTCTCTGGTTAGGGTTATAGGCGTGGGCTGCAGCATCTAACACACAGCCATTACTCTGTAGTTTGCTCGTAGCAACAGAAAATGTGCAAGTAACTTCTTTATCAGATCATAATAAAGATGAAACGAGTTTACGCATCTAGCTGCTTCCAACAGTGCCTAGCACATAGTAGACATTAAGTGTTAGTTTTCATTCAAATTAACCCAAAACAATTGACCTTACCAAAAGACCAAGTACTTTGCTTTGTATCATAGACTCTGAAAAAGTCTGTCAAAAAAACATACAGTTTACTTTATCATGAAGACAAGAACTTTATATCTAAATTTAATCCCATCTTCCCACCTCTAAGACTTGGATGAAGATTGCCAATCCTTCATTTTCAACCAGCTGCTTGCAGACCATTGGAGACATGTCTGAAAGGTTCCAAAGTGCTTTCAGAGCAAACAAGAGGGTAACGTCGTTTAACCTCTCGTTAGTCTTTCGTCTTACTAATGTTAGAAGTTCCTAAAAATCAAAGTGACATGCAGTTAGAGGGCCTCATGACTGACTTATGCCTCCATAAGGAAAGAGAAAAGCTCTGGAACTGGGGGCTCAGATGTAGCTCGGTTGATAGAGTGCATGCCTAGCATATATGAAGCCTTTCGGTTCAATCTCGTCTGAGCTACATGAGACCTCTTTTAGAGGACCTGGGTTCGAGTCCTAGCACACACATGGTGGCTAACAACTGTCTATAACTCCAGTTCCAGGAGATCCAAGGCCCTCTTCTGACTTCTGTGGACATTGCACGACACAGGTGCACTTACTTACATGCAGGCAATATACTCGTACACATAAAACACAAATAATAAACTATCTTATTTTTTTTAATTTTTTAAAATTTCGTAAGTGCACCCCTGTGATGCAGTGCCTGTGGAGGTCAGAAGGAGGAGTTGGATTATCCTAGAAGTGGAGTTACAGATGGCTGTTAGCCACTGTGTGGGTGCTAAGAATCAAACCCTGGTCCTTTCCAAGAGCAGTTAGTGCTCTTAACCGCTGAGCCATCTCTCTAGCCCCAGTACACACCTCAGTAAGTGCAAAATGAAACATTTTTTAAGCTGCATTCATAAATTTCTTTGATCTTTGTTTAAGGTTAAGGGTTGAGGATGTAGCTCAGTGGCGGATCATTTGGCAGGCCATGACTTCCATCCTATGAATGGTGGGTGGGCTGCTTACCTTAATTCCCATGACCAGTTCTTCTTGAAGCTGCAGAATCTGCTCAGGTAAGAGCTGAAAGCAAATAGAAAGCCCAAGTGAAAGGCCCAAGCTCCCCAAGGATAGGAAGGCAAAATCGTGACTTTGGCCCAAAGCTACCTGCAGGGCCAGGATGGAGGTGATGCTCACTGCCACGGTTTGCATGTTGGGGCTCTCATGCTTACATACCCACTTCAGAACAATCTTTGCAGCATCAAACCTGAAAGGCAGAATTTATTTTTCTCAATTACGAAAGCCTCAAAACTGTACATGACCAAAAAAATTTTTTTTTTATTCTCCTCCAAAAAATCCTATAGCAGAAATAATTTTCAAGGGGAAGGGTTCATAAGGCCCCACCCTCCCTGAGAATCTATGCAGCTCATGGCTGAGACAGAGGGAGAAATATTTTCTTCAGTGGTTTGGACACTGCTAAGTTGCCCATGCTCTGGCAAATAACCCCTTATCCATGTTCCTCTAAGTAATCCTAATTAAACTAACTGATTAAAAAATAGGGGAGGGGATCTAAATACTATCAAATTATATTGTATGAAAATCACACACACACACACACACACACACACACACACACACACACACAAGACATGAGCCAGGCATGGTGTCCACACATCTTTAGTTCCAGCACTTAGGAGGCAGAGGCAGGCAGATCTCAGAGAGCAGGGCCAACTTGGTCTACATAGCGAGTTCCAGGTCAGCTGCTGCTACCGGGAGACCCTGTCAAGAAAGAAGAGGGGGGCAGACGTGCAGGTAGAAGGGAAACAAGTGGGAAGAGGAAGGAAATCAGAGAGGGAAGGGAACAAGAGACGGTCACAGAGGTGAATATGAGCAAAACACATTATATAGACATATGAAAATATAGTGAAATCTACTATTGTATATAATATATGCTAAGAGAAAACGATAAAATAGGGACTGGAGAGATGGCTCAGCCACTAAAAGCACTGGCTGCTCTTGAAGAGGACCTGGGTTCGACTCCCAGCACTCACATGGCAGCTAACAACCATACATAATTCGAGTTTCAGGGGCTCTGATGCCCTCTTCTGACCTCCTCCAGCACTGCATGACATGGGTACACCTACCTAATGCAGGCTATACATAGTAAAAATAATAAAATATGTAAAAAAAGAAAATGTTAAAAGTAAAAATTTCAATTTCTAAAGCCTCAATGATGTAAGCAAGAATGTTCCAGAGAACACAGGAGGAAAGCATGTAAGAACATGAGCACAACACATAGGATTGGCAGAGCCAAGAAAAAGTTCTCTTTTTAGCATTCTGTGCTTCAGTGGGTCTGAAAAAGCAAGTTGTCCCCAAAGAGACAGTAATGTGCAATCTGAATTGAAGACAGGCCCCAAATGCCATAGCATGCATGTGTGCTGCCCTGGCTCAGCTGTCAATCTGTACCCATGCGCTCAGACACAGAGGGTAGGCCTCATTCTTCTGCCTCTTTGCAACAACCTTCAAATGTTTTCAAATACGTAAGTTCAGAGCACTACAAAAGGCCTCAGGAGAAATTGTCCAGGATGATGACTGCTATATCATTTGGCCTCTTACCCTGAACACTTTCCTCAGCCCTAGCCAGGTCTCTGCTACACTAATAACCAAAGGCCAGCACTGGCCAGAACTCCAGTCAGATTACAAAGTTCTATCTCTACTTGCCTGTCGAATGGAACATCCCCAAGAATCCTGGAATTGGCTAGAGAAATAAGGCAATTCTTCTGTAACTTTAGGGAACAGAGGAAAATATATGTGAGCAAATTAACACTGGATTCTGAAAGCAGGTTAAAACAATAGGATGGCATTATCAACCAGCTGTTCTTATTGAGAGCTCGCTCTGTACCTAATACTCCCAAGGTTGTAACTGAATCCTACAACTGACTGTTGCCAAGCAGGAATAAGAACCAAATTGGACAAGATCTTCCAACTTTTCAAAATAGGTAGAATTAGGGCCGGAGGGCTCAGCAGTTAAGAGCACTTGCTGCGCTCATAAAGTACCGGGGTTCAGTTCCCAGCACCCACACTGCACCTCACAACATCCAGTTCCAAGGATCTGACGCCCTCTTCTGGCCTCCACAGGCACCCTGCATGCACATGGTGCACCCACACACATGCAGGTAAACATTCATATACATAAAATAAAAAGGAATCAGGTTGCCCACTCTTTTGGCACATTTGCTCAGCAAATGCTTCCGAGATTCACCCACGTGACATGTACCAGTACTTTCCTTCTATCTGTGTCAAACAGGACTCAAGTATACAAACATAATTGACATATCTACTCATCTGTTGAGGCACTTGGATCATTCCAATTTTGGTGATTATGAATTAAGGTACTATGAGCATTCATGTTTATGTTTTTTGTTTGTGTTATGTATGTTCTCTGTGTGATGACTTCAGGCATCTTCCTTTATTGCAGTCTGCCACTTTTCTTTTCTATGTTT
>NW_008333780.1:390396-398628 GCF_000622305.1 Nannospalax galili
AGTTCAAGGCCAGCCTGGTCTACATAGTAAGTTCCAGGCCAGTTGGGGCTACAGGGAGACCCTGTTTCAAAAAGACCAAAAAAAAATTACATTTATCTGTATGTATGTATAGGGGGTAAGGGGCATGCATGTGCCACTGGTCCATAGGGAAGTCAGAGGACAACCTTCAGGAGTTTGTCTCTCCTTCTACCATGTAGATCCCATGATTAACCTGGTCATCAGGCTTGGTTGTCTTTACTACCCGAGCCATCTCACTGGTCCTCCATCTTTTGAGACAAGGTCTCTCACTGATCAAGGAACTCACTTTGGCTACGCTGGCTGGCCAGCAAGCCCCAGTGATCTTCCTGTCTCTAGCCCCTTACAGTGCTGGGGTTACAGCCATGAATGTGACCAGATCTGTTTATGTAAGTGGGTTTTGGGGATTTGAACTCAGGTCTTCACTATAAAAGCAAGAACTCTTACCTAATGAGTCATCTGCCCTACTGCCTCAACTTTTATTGTTTGATTGATTGATTTTGCAGTGCTGGGGACTAAACTCAGGGCCTCACATATGCTAGGCAGGTGCTCTATCATGAAGCTATTCCCAACACCTCTTAGTTTGTTTTTTGGTGCTGGGGCTAGAAAGTAAAGCCTTGGCCTTGCCCATGCTTTTTCACTGAGCTATGTCCATGGCCTAAAAAGTAATTTTTAAATTTCCGCTTTTCTGACAGTTTCATACAGGAGCACCATGTCTATCACCCCACCCCGCCCTCCTCCTCCTCCAACTCCTCCCATGTCTGCCCACACCTTCTCAACTGTGTGACCTCTTCCTTAATATTATATGTACAAAAGAAATATTTTAATTACCTGTGCTTTCAATATCCTAAGATATGTTTGATTACTGAGGTAAAAAACATTTTCTTCTGGGGCTGGAGAGATGGCTCAGCAGTTAAGATCACTGACTGCTCTTGCAAAGGGCCCAGGTTCGATTCCCAGCACCCACATGGCAGCTACAAACCATCCTTAACTCCAGTTTCAGGAGAACCCAAAACCCTCTTCTGACCTCCGCAGCACTGCACAACTCAGGTGCACTTACATACATGCAGGCAACATACACATACACATAAAATAAAAATAATAATAAAAAGTATTTTTTTCCTAAAAGTTTCATGGCCAGCCAGACGTGGTGGCAGAATCCCAGCACTCGGGAGGCAGAGACAGGCAAATCTCTGAGTCTGAGGCCAGCCTGGTCTACAGGGAGACTCTGTCTCAAAAAGACCACAAAAAAGTTTCATGGCCTTAACTTTTATATTTAGAAATATGATTCTGCTCAATTTATTTTTTTAAATTACATTTAGAGTGCATGCATGCATGGATGGGTTTGTTTGTGTGTGACGGTCAGAGGATAACTTATGGGAATTGGTTCTCTCTTTCCACTATGTGGGTCCTGGGATAGAACTTGGGGTGTCAGCCTTGGCAACAAGCATTTTTACCTACTGAGCCATATCAGCAAACCAACTCAACTTTTTTTCTTTTATGACATTTTTGGTTTTGTTTTTTTTAGAGAGAGGGTTTCCCTGCAGCCCCAGGTCAGCCTTGATCTCACAAAGACCTGCCTGCCTCTGTCTCCTGAGTGTTGGGATTAAAGGCCTATGCCCAGCTTTTCTGAGAAAAGGTCCCATGTAGCACAGGCTGGTCTCAAACTCTGTATGTAGCAGCTGAGTTTAACTCTGAACTTCTGATCTTCCTGCCTCCACCTCCCAAATGCTGAGATTACATGGGTGTACCGTCATATTTTGTCTGAAATGTTAATAGATGTTTCTGGGTAAATGGTTTATGAGACTTTGAAAATTTAGCCTTATTACTTATCCATATTTCCTACTTTTTCTATGACAGGAAGTTCTATTTTATCTATTAACAGACAGGAGAAAAACTGTATTTTCTATATATGTGTCCTAAGGTTAAGAAGAAAATCAGTCAAGTATTCAATTCAAATTACCTCTTGGCAATCAGGGAAATTTTTCATGGCCTTGAAAAGTAGACAGGTGACCGCTGACAACAGACGAACAGGCATTCCCCTGGCCAGACCCTGGCAGGTTAGGTTGAGGGTACAAGCGCCAGCTAGAAACTGCACTGGAAATTCCAATGGGTGATTCCTCATTCCTATAGTCACAAGCTAGAGATAAATTTGTTTTTAAAGGGACATGACATCATAACAAGCACAGGTATTTTTCATTGGACTAGTAACCGACTTTCCCTTTCCCAATGTTTATTATGTTTTTGATTTTATCTTTGTTTTTATTTTGTTTGTTTTCTGTCTTTTTCAGACAGGGTTTCCCTGTAGCCCCAGCTGGTCTGGGACTTGCTATGTAGACCAGGCTACCATAGATCTCACAGAGATTCACCTGTTTCTGCCTCCCCAGTGCTGGGACTAAGGGAATACTAAGGGTACTGGGACAAGCACAGAAACACAACATGAATCAGACTATGCCATTTCGGGGTGTTGAGACAGACACCATCTCATTATAAAGCCCAGGCTGGCCTTGAACTCACAGCAATCCTCCTGCCTCGGCCTTCCAAGTGGTAAGATTAGCCTCAAGTGAATCAGATTATACCTTATTTCTTAGCATAAATCCTTAGGGTTAACAAAGAGGTATGCTTAAGTGTGAAACTGAATATAAAACACCACAGGCTGAGTGGGTTGCACACCTTTAACCCCAGCACTTGGGAGACAGAAGCAGGTGGAGTTCTGGTCTATATAGGGAGTTCCAGGTTAGTTGGGATTATATATTGAGACCCTGTCTCAAAAAAAAAAAAATGGCGGGGTGGGGGATGGAAAGAAAAAAATGGAAAATTGACCAAAGAATGAGATGAGTCTACTAAGAAAAAAGAAAGAACTTGAAAAGCAGAGCTGGTGTCAGAGATGGGACCTGGATTGGTTCCCAGCACCCACGTGGTAGCCAACGACTCTCTGTAACTCCAGTTCTTCCAGGGCATCTGACGCCCTCTTCTGGCCTCTGCAGCACCAGGCATGCATGTGGCACACGTACACATAAAATAAAAATCCTTCAAAATTTTTTTAAATAAATAAAAAATAAAAATAGAGCAGTAACTTAGGTTGGGCTAAGGAAAGCCCTGAACACAAATGCAAAATGAGAGACAATTATAATAAGCTCAGACCTGACTGCTCCAATAGCTGGGGGCACGGTCTGTTCCCTCTACCAAACCAGGATAATCACCTGAGGCAGCATTCCACCAGGTCTGACACAAACCACAAATTCAAGAGACCACTTGTTCTGACAGCAGCAGGGAGTTATGAAGCCTTGGACAGATGTGGATACACTGCTGCCATGGAAAATAACCTTCCTATATCTTTTAAAAAGATTTTTAAAAAACATTTTTAATTATATGTATTTATATGTTCAGAGGAGGTCTGTGCACAAGAGTACAGATGCCCAAAGAGGCCAGAGGATCCCCTGGAGCTAAAGCCATTGGCGGTTGTGAACAGTCTAATGTGTATGCTGAGAATTGAACTTGGCTCTCTGCAAGAACAGCACGTACTCTTAACCGCTGAGCCATTTCTCCAGAACCTTTTCCTATATCTTGATAAACTACTATTAGGATGTTGTTCAGCAGCATATACTCTAATGCTGGAACAGTAGAGCTTAGCATGACCCCTGCAAAAGGACCACTGGCCAATTTGTGACTTTTAAGTTATATTTGTATTTTTTATAAGTGTTTTCTCTGCATATATGCAAGTGCACCTGTGTGTGCAATTCCTATGGAGGCCACAAGAGAGCATCAGACCCCCCGGAACTGGGGTTATGGTTGGTTGTTAGCCACTATGTGGGTGCTGGGAGCAGAACCCCAGCCCTATGCAAGAGCAGCTAGTGCTCTTAACCATTGAGCCATCTCTACAGCCCCATTTTCCAGATTTCAAAAGACAACAGAAAAATAAACTACTCTCAGGGTGTATCAACATCTGCATTTGAAATGCAGAAACACACACAGTTTTCTTTATGCATTCCTGTATATATACTATATATTGTAGTATATTTGGACCATGAATTAATCTCTCATGCTATAGAAATCATCATATATATTTATATATATGTAAATATATAATATAATATTGAGACAGGGTCTTCCTGAAGCCCCAGCTGGCCTGGAACTCACTATGCAGACCAGGCTGGCCTTGATCTAACAGAGATGTGCCTGCCTCTACCTCTTGAATGGTGGGATTAAAGGCCTGCACCACTAGACCCTGCATTGCCATATGTATATTGAAAGGTGAATTTTTTTTTTTGCATGTTAAGGATAGATAGAACCCAGGGCTTTGTGGACACTACATAAACAGTATACCCCTAGCCCAAATTTATGCATGCATGCATGCATGCATGCACACACACACACACACACACACACACACACAAGACAGAGTCTCACTACATAGACCAGGCTAGCTACAAACTCCCTATGTAGCCCAGGCTAGCTCTGAACTCAGAAGTCTTCCTGCCTCCACTGCCTCCTAAGTTCTGGGATTACAGATGCACACCACCATGCTGATCTTCTAACCATACTTTTAGGGAACTACAAAAAATTACAATAAAGATTTTGTGATTTCTAGTTGGGCATGGTGGCTCTCTGTGAGTTCAAGGCCAGCCTGGTTGGTCTAGATAGCGAGTTCCAGGTCAGCTGGAGCTACAGGGAGACCCATCTCAAAAAAGACCAGAAAAAAAAAATTGGTGATTTCTAAAAGATGCCTCATTTTCATGTTTTCATTTTATATACCATTTTCAATATGTGTGTATAAAGTTCTTTCTCAAACTATTCAATAACTCTAAATTACATTTAAAATAAGTTTACTGTTTCCTAGCCATAATTCAGCTATATCAATATTGGTAATTTTAATGCTTCAAATGGCCGGTGGCTATCCTCAAGTAAATTATTATTTATTTAGTCAGTTTGTTTTGGAGACAGGGTCTCCCTGTATTCCCCATCTGGCCTGGAATTCACTATATAGACCAGGCTGGCCTTGAACACAGAGATCTGCCTGCCTCTGCTAGGATTAAGGATTAAATATTTATTTTCAAGACACAGTCTCACAGTAGCTCAAGCTAGACTCGCTACCCAAGGATGGTCTTGATCCTTGATCCTTCTGTCTTTGCCTCCAGGAATTACAGGTGTTGCATAACCATGCCTGGCAACAAGCAATTAGTTTTCAGAAACTCAAACATTAGGGTAAGCAATGCAGCTCAGTTGGTAGAACTTGACTAACATGCACTCAGCACGGGGTTTGTGGGGCTGGAGAGTCTCAGCAGCTAAGAGCTGTTCTTGCGTAGGACCCAGGTTCAATTCCCAGCACCACATGGTGGTTCACAAACACCCATAAACTCCATTTCCAAGGAATATGACACCCTCTTCTGACCTCCTCAGGCACTGCAGCAAGTGCTGCACTTACATACATGCCAACAAAACACAAAATATGAAGAAATAAAATTTAAGCCAGGCATGGTAAAGCCCAGCTGTAAACCTAGCACTCTTCTGCAATCCTAGCTCTCAAGCAAAAGAGAATCAGAAGTTCAAAGTCAGGGCTGGGCTGGAGCTCACCTGGTAAGAATGCTTGCCTAGCATACAGGCTCTAGATTTGATTCCCAGCACCATGTAAACTGGGCACAAAGGCACATTCCTGTAATTCCAACACCTGGGAGATGGATACAAGAAGAGGATAGGCAGTCCAAGGTCATACTCAGCAACATAGCAAGTTTGAGGCTAGCCTGGGTTACAATGACAGCCTATTCAGAAAAAAAAAAATTGTTCAAGGTTATCCCTGGCTACATACTGAGTTTGAGGCCAGTCTGGAATACATGAGGTTCTCAAAGATAGATAAAACTCTAACATCTGATTCTTTTAAGAATGAATACATAATGCATAGGAAGGTTTGGGGTAAAGTGAATTCAATTCCTATAAATGCATTGGTAACCCCTATTTCATATATTTTTTAAATTTTATTTTTTAGTCTTTTTGAGACAGGGTCTCCCTGTAGCTCCAGCTAGCCTGGAACTCATTATGTAGACTAGGCTGGCCTGGAACTCACAGAGAGCCACAGGCCTCCGCCTCCCAAGTGCTGGGATTAAAGGTGTGCACCACCACGCCCGGCTTCTATTTTATATTTTTAAAAGATAATACAATGGCCCTATTACCCTCTTTCCTTCAGATCAAATTCTGATTTTTCATTTATTGTTTTTATTGTATGTGTATGAATGTAATGCCTGCATGTAAGGCTATGGTATACCCATGTCGTGCAATGCCTGCGGAGGTCAGAAGGCAGAGTCAGCTCCCCTGGAACTGGAGTCAGTTGTCAGCTGCCATGTGGGTGCTGGGAATGGAACTGGGTCCTCTGCAAGAGTAGCCAGTATCCTTAATGTGGAGCTATCTCTCCAGCCCATAAATTCTGAAAAATTTTAATTTAAATGGATTTCATTTAAATTCAGATGTTCAAAGTGAGGGATGATATAGAAATTAATCCTAGCATCATCCCCCACCTTTTTTTTTGAGTCTGCTATCATTTATTAGTCACCTCCAGGGGTCAAAGAGTGCTAGGCTCATTCATAAACAGAAAATAATAATTCATTGACTGTTCTTCCAGGTCATCTGTTAACTTGACCATCACTGCAGCAGCCCCAAGCGTAGTCAAGGTTACAGAAGTGAACAAGGGTAATTCCTTTTCTGTTTTTTCTCTAGTCTCAGTAGTTTACACCAAGCTAAATCTTTCAAAAAAGGATATTCCTGTTACCTAAAAAGGAAATCCAGATTAAGGCTAAAAAAACACAACTCTCAAAAGTCCCTGAACAAGTGCTGGAGCGTCAATAGTGTCTCCATTCTCCAGGTTGGATGTATTGTCAATGCTGTCTTACTCCCACTCTAGTACACCTCATTTATCTCTAGCTGTGCTCCTCAGAGGGTAAGGAGGAGTCCGGCAGTGATGGAGGAAGCAGAATTCCTTTCTTCTTGGAGTCCATCAGGAATATAACTAGCTTCCTATGGGCCTTTTCAACCTCAAATCCTACTGCTTCAACATTAACATCAATTGAATTCACTGCCAAAGTAATTTCTGAGAACTTATGCTCAACCAGGAGCTCCCTAGATAGACTTCAGAGTGATGGTAAGATCAATAATAATTAAATCATTTGCACAGTCATTCATGGAACAAGCTAAGTATCTTTTTATTTGCTTTAGAGGGTAAAACTGAAGCATAGACCAGGCAAGGTATCTAATTGATTGAACCAAGCCTGATGATGATAGATGTGGATCAGTGTGGATGCTTCATTTCCAAGGTCTGGCCTCTAGTGCAAGGCATCAGTGGACCTGGGACAAACCAACAGATGAATTCTCTCTTCAAAATTGTGACATCTTCAACAGGAAGGAGTGGGCTTTTCAGAATGGGATTTTGTTAGAGGAATGTTCCAGTGAATCAGTAATAGAGGCTGCTGGAGTTCTGCTACTGATGGAATCATTTGCTTGATGAAGAAGATGAGCAATTGGGCTCTGAGTCTGGGATCCAGGTCATTTCTCATCTTTTCCTACCCAGGAGGGCTTCAAAAGTGTGTGACACATAGTTATCACAGAGTCCTTTGCTCAGAAGGGCTGTGTGCTTAGTATAAGAATCTAAAATTCGGCCCTTCCATCTCCACCGCTGTTCTCTGCTCCTGGTTTGGGCCCTGTGCCATTCCTAGTCTTGGGGCCCCAGACACCTGGGGAGCCACTGCTGATTCCTGACACTGTTCACCCCCACCGGCTTGGTGCCTTCCTAGGGCCCCAGGAGCACTACCTCTAAACCCGGCCCCGCCCCCACGTCTCTCTGCTTCCTGATCCTACAACACCCGCCAGCCTCTTTCTGGGGCTGACAGCCTCTTTCTGGGGCTCCGAGGCTTACCTTGCCTCTCCCTGATCCTTTGCATCCGGTACAACCCAGCTACTCAATCCACTCCCTGGGAAATCTTGGGGCTTCTTCCTGCCCCATCTGCCTTTGCATCCCAGTGGGGCGCAACCACAGCCAGGGTCTCAGGTCAGTCCAACACCCGAGTTCCTGAGGCCAAAATCATTCTTAGAAGATTCCAGACCTAAGGAGAAAGTCTGAAAACTTCTGACCCACATTGGAATTGGGCCACTGCGGAACTCCTGAAGACAAAATCAATCCAGCCACAACAATATAAAATCAAAAGAGAGAACCAGAAGCTTAGACGAACCAGC
>NW_008333780.1:404734-405196 GCF_000622305.1 Nannospalax galili
GAGTGCACTTACATACATGCAGGCAAAACACTCATACAAATAAAATACTTAAAAAGAATCTAAAATTCACAGTCTTGAAGGCCTTAATTTTATCTTAGAACCAGTGTTCTCTAGGATACAGGAACATGTGAGTGAATAGAGAACACATACAGGCATGCCCTCAGTTCTGCTGCCCTGCACAAGGCAGGATGGCAGAATTGCTGTGGGAGCTCAGTGAGGCTCAGAACAGGCAAACTGTAAGTCTGGGATTGAGGAAGCGGGGAAAGCGCAGTACTGAGGGGTCATGCTTTTTGTTGGAAAGGTGCTTCAGACACAGAAGCAAAGATACTCTAAACGTTGTCAGTGGCCATGGATCCCTAGCACATCACTTCTCACACACGGTCCTTCTCTGTATTTGTCACATCTAAGGGGTGTTGAAAACCATGACACAGGTAAAGATGAAGGAAAGCCACAGTCCCTTTA
>NW_008333780.1:407875-408337 GCF_000622305.1 Nannospalax galili
GAGTGCACTTACATACATGCAGGCAAAACACTCATACAAATAAAATACTTAAAAAGAATCTAAAATTCACAGTCTTGAAGGCCTTAATTTTATCTTAGAACCAGTGTTCTCTAGGATACAGGAACATGTGAGTGAATAGAGAACACATACAGGCATGCCCTCAGTTCTGCTGCCCTGCACAAGGCAGGATGGCAGAATTGCTGTGGGAGCTCAGTGAGGCTCAGAACAGGCAAACTGTAAGTCTGGGATTGAGGAAGCGGGGAAAGCGCAGTGCTGAGGGGTCATGCGTTTTGTTGGAAAGGTGCTTCAGACACAGAAGCAAAGGTACTCTAAACATTGTCAGTGGCCATGGATCCCTAGCACATCACTTCTCACACACGGTCCTTCTCTGTATTTGTCACATCTAAGGGGTGTTGAAAACCATGACACAGGTAAAGATGAAGGAAAGCCACAGTCCCTTTA
>NW_008333780.1:408864-420730 GCF_000622305.1 Nannospalax galili
AGGTGGATCTCTGTGAGTTCAAGGCCAGCCTGGTCTACATAGTTGAGTTCCAGGCCAGCTGGGGCTACAGGGAAACCCTGTCTCAAAAAGACCAACACAACACAACAAAACAAAAACAAACCAGTAACTTCATTTTCTTCATGCTTTCTGAACTAGGGGCCTTACATTTTCACTTTGTATCAGGCCTTGCAACAAACATAGCTGGCTCTGCTCCTCCCTGCTACTTTTGATGAGGAGGCGAAATGCCAGGGCTTATCCAAGGCAATGAAGAGAAAGGTTGGACTTCATTTTTCTCATTAATGAGATCCCTGCTGTCGGGTAACTCTAACACAGCGCAAAGGGAAAACTGGCATTCTCCCTTTTTAATGGGCACACTTGACTCACTGAAGACAGCACATGCTTTACTGTACTGTGTGTGGTAAACAACTTTTAAATGACCAGTTACCTTTAAAATGGCAGGCAGGGTGACCTGTAGTGAAAATGTCCCTTTGAAGAGCCTGTAGAGAGCTTCCTTCACAAAACATGACCTGTTCCTGTACCGGTTCAGTGCTTCGGAAATCTGACTCATGTTGGCGCCTCCAGCAACCTGAAAAACATGGCATTACAGTAGGTTTTACCCATTACCTCCCAGCACAAGCATTTGAGGACCTAGTGTTGAAACAATAACAATAGGTGCTGGATTAAATATTCTAGGTGATCTACAAAGCTGCTCCCGTCTAGTCCTATTCCAGTAGATTCAAGCATTCCTCAACCTCAGTTTTACATAGGGGTTCAGACAAGTGCAATAATGTGATGTTTGGTAACATAACAAAGCAAGTGGTACTGTCAGAATCAAATACATCTCCCTGCACCTAGATTCCAGTTAAGACCTCAACTAGGTGGTACATGCCTGTAACTTGGGAGGCAGAAGCAGAAGGATGGCCTCAAATTTGAGGCTAGCCAGGTCTACATAGTGAGACCCTATCTGAATCAAGAAGTGGGGAAAATCAAAACAAAATAAACAAGCAAACAGAACCTCAACTGACCGGTTTGGAGATCTCCCTCAGTGGTAAGGCACCTGCCTGACCAAGTGTGAAGCCCAGGGTGTCAAGCTCAGCACAAGCACAACCACTCAGCTGAATGTACAAGAACATGTCATGTTCCAGCAGCTGATCATGACTGATGCCTATCAGGGTACTAAGTACTCAGACAGGGTAAGACAGTAAGATGGGAAAGCCACAGGAAGGCATCTGCTTTTCTTCAGTACTAACCCTATGCTTCTTATACAGAAAGTCTTCCTTGCTATCACTAATTAACACATTTCAAACAGCCCACAGAGGTCGGGTCTGGAAGGTAATGGAAGTCTCCTGATTCTGGATCACACCTCCTTACTCTACAACACTCTCTCCTGTATCTCTTCCAACCATAAAATCATCAAGGAATTTAAACAAACTAGACATGTTAAGTTTTCAACACTCTGAGTAATGAAGAATAAGAAAGAAATATGGGAAAGAATAAAGATTCTGCAAAATGAAAAGAAAATCAAATCCACATTCATAGCATCATCCTGCCTCCAGCACTCACCCACAGCATCCTCCTCCCTCTATCACTCACTCAGCCATCATCCTGCCTCCAGCACTCACTCACAGTATCACTTTGGTTCCAGCACCAACAGCATCATACATCACTGACTAAACTGATAGGAAAGTGCTTTTGTTTTGCTGCAACAGGGTCTTAACCTATACCTCAAACTGGTCCCAAACTCAAAATCTACCCACCTCAGTCTCCCAAGAGCTGGAATCACAGGGGTATGTCAATATGCCCAATTAGAAAAGTACTTTTGAAAAAGGATCCCTATCAACTAACTGCCAAGAAATGAAGGTTCAAACCAATCCAAACATGCCTTTAATCCTAGTGCTCAGGAGGCAGAGACAGGTGGATCTCTGTGGGTTCAAGGCCAGATGGGGCTACAGGGAGACCCTATCTCAAAAAGACAAAAAAAAAAAAGAAGTTCTTTGTTGGGATTCTGTTCATGTTATAAATCATTACTATACACAAACAGAACCTCCTCCAGCTCCAGGGGGATTCAACACTTCTGGTCTCCATAAGCACCTACATTCACATATATATACCCGCAAGCAAGCAAGCAAGCAAGCAAGCAAGCAAGCAAGCAAGCAGAGAGAGAGAGAGAGAGAGAGAGACAGAGAGAGACAGAGACAGACAGAGAGACAGAGAGACATACACACCCCTAGCTTAGTCTACAGAACCAATTCCAGGCCAGGCAGGGCTATAGAATGAGACCCTGTCTCAAAAACAAAAACAAAAAAGAAAGCCTTCTTCAAGGAGGCTTTTTAAAAAATGTGTCCTTAGCCAGGCATGGTGGTGTATGTCTTTGACCCTAGCACTTGGGAGGCAGAGGCAGGCGGATCTCTGTGAGTTCAAGGCCAGCCTGATCTATATAGCAAGTTCCAGGCCAGCTGGGACTACAGGGAGACCCTGTCTCAAAAACACCAAAATAAATAAATTAATTAATTAAAATAAAATAAAAATAAAAATGTGTCCTGGGGAATCTGAACTCATGTCCTCATACTTAAGCACCAACAACTTTACCCAGTGAACCATCTTCTCAGTCCCCAGGATTTGTATCTTTTTTTGGTCTTCTTGAGACAAGGTCTCCATGTAGCCCCGGCTGGCCTGGCCTGGAACTCACTATGTAGACCAGGCTAGCCTTAAATTCATAGAGATATGCCTGCCTCTGCCTCCTGAGTGCTGGGATTAAAGGCATGTACTACCACACCTGGCTGAATCTTAACCTGTCTCAGACTAATTCCAGTAGTTATAAACTATCACATCCTCAGAATTTTATCTATGTAACCCACACCTAAAATAGATTCTGTCAATGAACATGTAATGTTCTCAAAAAATGAAATGAAACTTATTTTAGAACAAACCCTCAAGCCTTGCTTTGCTGTAAAGAAATCAGAGTAACCAGCATCTGTAGCCAGGAGTCCCACGAACTGCATCTTGGGCCGCTGTTGTATGAATGCTTCCACAACTGCATCAGTGATACAATTGCCTCCAGAAACATCCAGGGACACAACATTAGGCAGGATCTCCTTCTCCTGGAGCAAATGAAAAGCCAGGTCTGATCTGAGCTGTCTGTGATCAGAAATATCCAGGTAACACAGATACTTCAGTTCTCTAATGACACTGAGAACTTGCATGTTGGTCATGGTCAGGCACTTCAGATGGTGCATTGCGAGAAATCTAAGTCGTTCCTTACAGGCAAAGAGTGCAGAGATGTCTGTGACCAGAGTATTGGAGATATCCAAGCTGTCCAGGTTTGGTAACTGAGAAACAATGACCAGGTCTTCAGTGAAAAAGGAAACGTTGAAAACACTTAAAGCGCGAAGGCCAATGAGCTGACCAGGGGCCAGCAGTCTACAATCCTGAGGGACAGTCGTTGAGTCTAGCAGGAGACACCGAAGGTTGTGCTGGATCCAAGTACTGCTGCAGAGGGCATGCACGATGTCAGGGGCTGGAAGTCCAGAATGCACTGCGGTGGCGTCCACTTCAAGGAGCTTGTGATGGCAGAAAGCTTTCATGAAGGCAGCTGCCGAGATCTCGGCTCTCTGGATACTGATCATCTTCAGGTTCATCTCCTGGCCTTGGAAAACGCTTGCCGTCCTGTCAGTCAGCTTGCCTGAAAGAGAAGCCGAGCGGCTTGCACTGATGATATCCAGACCTCATACCCTTCCTGGATAAGATGCAGTATGACCTAGCACAGCTGCTACCAACAATTCTGACCACAATTACTGCTGACTGCGAGGCCATGTTCTAAACCCATCACCACGCTTACCTTATTTATTACTGCTGAGCAACTGTTAGCTATTAGATGAGGAACCCAAGGCAGGAAGACGAAGTGGCCTGCCCAAGGCCTGACAGGTGAAAGGCTCAGGTTTGTTTTGTTTTGTTTTTTTGAGGGGGGATTGTTTTGGTTTGGTTTGGTTTTGGTCCTGGCTAGCCTGGAACTCTCTATGTAGATCATAGAGAGTTATACAAGGCTGGCCTGCTTGTTTCTGCAAGGATGAAACGCTTATACCACTATGCCTAATCAAAGCTCATTTTATCAGTACCAACCTTGTTCACAGAAACAAAACACAAAATTAAATAGGGGGATAAACAACATGAGAAACTCTGCTACTGGTGACATTTAATCACAACACGGGCTGATCTTTGGCCACTTAGTTCTGCACTTCATTATCTCTATCTGCTGGATTCCATTAAGCAAAGATTTACAAAGTACTGTCTATCTGCAAGATTCCATGTTGGGCAATAAGCATTTAAGGTAATTAGACAGCTCTGGCCCCAAGGGATTCAGTCTAGGCCGACATACCAGGTACATAATTAAAATAGTATGATTGTGGGGCTGGAAAGATGGCTCAGCGGGTAAGAGCACTGGCTGCTCTTGCAGAGGAACTGGGTTTGGTTCCCAGCACCCACATGGTGGCTAACAACTATCCTTAACTCCAGTTCCAAGGGATCTGACACCATCTTCTGACCTCTGTGGGTATTGCACTACATGAGTACCCTTACGTACATACAGGCAATACACATACAGATAAAAGATTTTTAAAATAGTAACGGGCTATACTTCATTGGTGGAAAACTTGATACACAAGGCCTTGAGTTCAACTTACACACTACAAAAAGAAAAACAGAAACAAAACAAAATAGAATAAAAAAAAACCTCAAACTTCCAAAACTCTGTTTCTTAATGAATTTTTGCAAGGACAATTCCCAGATGTCACTACAGTCACAGAACCACAAACCTCAGGAAATGACTGCACACAAACCTCAAGGAAATTCCAAATCAAAAACAAACCTCAGGGGCTGGGAGATAGATGGTTCAGTGGTTAAAAGCATTGGCTACTCTTGCAGAGGACCTGGGTTCAGTTCCCAACACCCGCACAGTGGCTAACAACTGCCTGTAACTCCAGGTTCGGGGGATCCAACACCCTCTTCTGGCCTCTACAGGTACTAGACATGCACATGGTACACTTACATATAAAATAAAAATAATCTTAAGGGGACTGGAGAGATGGCTCAGTGGTTAAGAGCACTGGCTGCTTTTGCAGAGGACCTGGGTTTGGTTATGGCAGCTAACAACCATCTGTAACTCCAGTTCCAGGGATCCAATACCCTCTTCTAGCCTCTATAAGCACTGCACACATAGGTACACTTACATACATGTAGGCAAAACACTCATACACATAAAATAAATGAAAAAAAGTTTTAAAGACAACAGTACATATCTAGAGCACTTACTACCTTGCAAAGCCATCATCCTAAGGAATCTATCAGCTAGTTCCTGAGGGAGGCTCCAGTGCTCTGGAAGGCACAGTGTTCCATCAGGTCTTCTGGAACACCATTTGTCCAAGTTAGCAATCAAGACATTCAGGCAGATCTTGACCAAAGAGTAGGGTGATGCCTCCTCCTGGGGAAAAAAATTGTTAGAATTCATGTGGAAAAATTCAACATGAAAGTAAGTAGTCACCGAGCCAGCAAGATGGCTCAGCAGGTAAGGTGCTTACCGCAAAGGCTGATAACGTGAGTTCAACCCCCAAGATCATCATGGTAGAAGAGAGAACCAACTCCCACAAGTTGTTTTCTGATACACACACACACACACACACACACACGCACACACACACACACACACACACAATCTGGGGCTGGACAAATGACTCAGGGGTTAAAAGCTCTTGCAGAGGACCCAGGTTCAGTTCACAGCATATACATGGCTGCTAACAACCATCTATAACTTCAGTTCCACAGGATCTGATGCCCTCCTCTGGCCTTTGTGGGCACTGTATGCATCATATGGTATACTTATATACATGCAGGCAAAACACTCGTACATATAAATATTATTTTTTAATCCTGCAAAGAAAAAATACCAACTCATTTTCAAAGCAAAAATACCAACATGATATCAGATCTCTAGTGAGCAACCTTAGAAGGGAGGAAAGGGCTAGATGATGTATTTCAAGCCCTTAAAGTACCTGCCGACTGCCAAGAGAGCTAT
Source organism: Nannospalax galili (assembly GCF_000622305.1). Lineage (NCBI taxonomy): Eukaryota > Metazoa > Chordata > Mammalia > Rodentia > Spalacidae > Nannospalax > Nannospalax galili. The sequence continues at coordinate 414,932 of NW_008333780.1, forward strand.
ATTCAGCAAAATCATCTTCTAAAACTGACAGAAATACGGATATTCAAGGACAAGGACAAACTAATACCATTCATGACCACAAAGTCAGTGCTGCAAAAGGTAATGAATGAAATACTACACACAAAGGAAGATATAATTGTGGTTTTAGCTTTATAAACCCCGCTCTGCTTCCCTTGGGTTCTCTTGGGCACTAACCCCCTCTTGACTGCCAGCTTCTTTTGTTAGATAATAAAGACGCTTTTGATCAAAAAAGCGGTATCTCTGTGGGTTTTACAGTATTATATGCACAAAAATTGCAGCATCAAGTTTCATAAAACAAGCAGGAGGATCGTGGCAAGCTGGATGCCAGCCTGTTCTACATGTCTAACCCTGCGTTCTAGGCCAGCCAGGGCTACATAGCAAGAGTTCATGTCAAAAAGAATGGAAAGAATGGAAGGAAGAAAGAGGGAGGGGAGAAAGTTAAAAAAAAAGCAGAAACCATTAAAGTGTGTATTCATTTACGAAGAAATAATAAAACAAGACTGGAGAGATGGCTCAGCAGGTAAGAGCACTCACTGGGCAGCTCTTCTACAAGACCTGGGATCGGTTCCCAGGACCCACATGGAAACTAACAATCGTCCCTAACTCCATTTCCAAGGGCTCCAACATCTCTTCTGGCCTCTGTGGGCACTGAGTGTACAGGTACACTTAAATACATGCAGGGAAAACACTCATACACATAAAAATTTTAAAAAACTTTTGTTTGGTCTTTTTGAGACAGGGTCTCCCTGCAGCCCCAACTGGCCTGGAACTCACTATGTAGACCAGGCTGGCCTTGAACTCACAGAGATCCACCTGCCTCGGCCTCCCCAGTGCTGGGACCACCATGCCTGGCAAAAAAAATTTTTAAAGAATAAACCATGAGAGCCAAACCCCTTTGGCATACACCTAGTCGCAGGTACTCAGGAAGCTGAGGCAGAACTGCTTCAGGACAGCAGTCCAAGGTCATCCTAGATCACATGGTAAGAACCTATACACCGGAGGCAGGGGTCCAGAGGCCTGAGAAACTAAGGCAGAATGAATGTTGCCCTGCAACTTGCTGTGTAGACCTCTGGCTGGTCTCAAACTTAAAGTAATCCTCCTGCCTCTTCTGAAATTACAGGTGTGCACCCAATGAAGAATAACTTTTTTAAAAAATTAAGTTTTTTATTGTTTTTGTTTTTGAGACAGGGTCTTCCTATAGTCCCCGCTGGCCTAAACTCTCACTATGTAGCTCAGACTGGTGAGATCTGCCTGCCTCTACCTCCTGATTGCTAGGATTAAAGGCATGAGCCACCATGCCCAGTTTAAGATTTTATTTTTAATCAAATGCATGTGTACGTGTATGACTGTGTGTGGATCTATGTCCATGAGACCAGGTGGCCGAGGAAGATGTGTGACAGTGCAGGATCCCCTAGAACTGGAGTTTCGGGTGGCTGTGAGCCTCCCAACACTTGTGCTGCTGAGGAACTAGGAGTGTGGCAGATCCCTGACAGGCAGACAGCACAAAGGGCTGCAAAAGTAGCAAACTTCCAGCTGCCTCCTTACCCAAGACAAAGACCTTGGGGCTTTTTCTCCCAGGCAGGGCCCCTTTTCTTGACTGGGGATCTCCCTGCAACTGAGGAACTCACTAGGGAGACCAGGAACTCACTAGGCAGACCAGGCTGGCCTTGAACTCACAGAGATCCACCTGCCTCTGCCTCCTAAGTGCTGGAATTAAAGACATGCATCATGCATAGCTGGGAATACATACAGTTTTTTAAATACAAGTGAACCAAGATAGAGCATATTTGAGCCATAACACAAATACCAAAATCTCAGTAAAAATATACATGGATTAGAATCACAGAAGATGATATCTTGGGGCCGTGATAGCACAGATGGCTAGAGACCACTGCTTGACCTGATGACCTGAGTTCAATCCCAGGAAGGAGAAGACTCCCACTTGTCCTCTACATATGTGTCATGGCACTTACATGATAAATAAATGTAATTGAAAAGGGTAAAACTTTTTGAGACAGAGTCTTACTATGTAGTCCAGGCTGGCCTCTGCCTCCCCAGGGCTGGGATTAAAGGCATATGCCATCACACTGGCTTGTTTTGGGTTTTTAGGAAAAGGTCTGGCTATGTAGCCCAAGTTAGCCTTGAAACCTTGATGCTTCTGCCTCAGCCTCCCAAGTGCTGGGATACAGGTATGAATTGCCATGTCTACTTTTCATATATAAGATTTCTGGCAACAGATTACAGGTAACTAACAAAAGCTGTGTGCGGTGGGCCAAGCCTACAATCCCAGGATTTGTGGATATAGAGGCAAGAGGACTAGGAACCTAAGGTAATCCTGGGCCACCCTGGTGGCATTAGGCATGACTGAATGCGGCATTCAATATGCATCCTCGAGATCACTTTCAAGTGTAAATCACCTACACTTTCAAGTGTAAATCACCTAAACTTCACAGCTTCCCAGTGCAGTTTAACTGGAGACAAGCAGTGCCCACGGAAGACCAGGGATGACGAACTTCCTAAGAAGGGCGCTGGGGGCCGGAAAGGGAGAGGCAGGGGCTGCACGAGGGTTCCCCGGGGGCTGCAGGTTCCTCCCACCCCAGGTCCCTCGGGGCTGCAGGGCCCCCTCCCCAGGGTTCGAGGGGTCCCCCGGGGCTGCAGGGTCCCCTCCCAGGGCTCGAGGGGTCCCCCGGGGCTGCAGGGTCCCCTCCCAGGGCTCGAGGGATCCCCCGGGGCTGCAGGGTCCCCTCCCAGGGCTCGAGGGGTCCCCCAGGGCTGCAGGGCTCCCACCCCAAGCTCGCGGGGTCCCCCGGGGCTGCGGGGTCCCCTCCCAGGGCTCGCGGGGTCCCCCGGGGCCGCAGGGCCTCCAGCCCCGGGTCCTGACAGGTCCGCGGGGTCCCAGGCCTCTCGGAGCTAGGTCAGGGCGAGCGACCTCCGACGGCGGCGGGCGCTCACCTGCACCACGCAGCGGCCCGGCGCATCCTCCCGGCCGTCGGGCAGGACGAGGGTCCGTGGCGACAGCGCTAGGTGCAAGAAGTGGACCATCGCGACCTCGGCTGTCGAGCGTCCAGACTGCGCAGCTCCCGCAGGGCTGGCCGCCCGGGGTTTGAGACGCCTGCGGTGCGCCAAACGCCGGGGCCACCGACCCCGCCCCGCCCCGCCCCATCGCAGCCCCGCCCACCGGTTCTCGCCCTTCACCCAACTCCTACACACCTCTCCAGGCCTCCCCAGACCTCCGCTGGTCAGCGAGGGCCCACAGAATTGAAGGTCTATTTTGTTTTGATATTTGAAAATAAATAAGCGAGGCGCTGGAGATGGAGCTGGGAGCCTTGCTACGGCAAGCACATGCTTTAACAAGTTGAAATGCAGTTTCAAAAGGCTTGCCCCTAGAATGACAATAGTCATTTTCAAATTCCTAGAAGTCAGCTGTCAAAAACACTTTAGTTCCCGGAGACAGAGGCAGGTGGATCTCTGTGAGATCGAAGCATGCCTGTTCTACAAAGTGAGAGCTACATATTGAGACCCTGTCTCAAAAAGCAAACAACAAAAAGATAAATTGAGGACAGCCTTAGATTGTTGATTTATCTGAAGCTTAACTTACAGGCTTAATGTCAGATTGAAAGAGTTAATGTGTGTCTGTGGGATGTGAAATAAATACATCACAGCAAGTCCTAGATAAAAGGATTCAAATGTTAAAATTAGTTTTCAAGCGCAAATACCTACAAAATGCTTTTCTTCCACTATTTTCTTTTAATTAGGCCAACCAGCCTGGGATCTCACTTTGCAACTAAAGATAAATCTTGAATTTCTGATCCTCCTTCCTGCACCTCCCAACCCAAGTGACACCAAACCCAGATACAATCATACTTTAATCTTACTAAAAACTAAACGATGATGCCAAGTGCATATAGTGGGTGGGTATCATCCCATTTTACCTACCAGGAACTGAAGAAGCCAAAGGTTAGACAAGCCAGGCACCTGCCTGCATCAACAACCAAAGACTATGCACAAGTTCAAGGCCAGCCTAGTTTACTTACACTGAGAGTTCAAGGCCAGCCTAATTTACTTACACTGAGAGTTCAAGGCCAGCCTAGTTTACTTACACTGAGAGTTCAAGGCCAGCCTAGTTTACTTACACTGAGAGTTCAAGGCCACCAGGGTGTATTAACTTTCTATCGCTGTGATAAAATACTCTGACCAAAACCAACTTGAAGAGGAAAGGGTTTATTTCGGCTTACAGGACAGTCCTGAGGGAAGCCAGGGCAGGAGTTCAAGCAGGAACCTGGAGGTGAAACTAGAGCACAGACCATGGAGGAGTGCTGCTTACTGGCTTGCTCCTCTGGCCTGTGCTCAGCCTGCTTTTTCATACCACCCAGGACCACCTGCATCACCCACAGTGGGCTGGGCCTTCCATATCTGTTGAGTGATCACTCAAGAAAATGCCCCACAGACACAGCCACAAGCAATCTGATAGAGGAAATTCCCCAGCTGCGGCGCCCTGTCTCAGACGTGTTGACTTACCAACTGAAGCTCTCCAGTACACAGGGGTACATAACAAGGTCGTGTCTCAAAAACCAAGCACCTGCAACCCCAGAACTCTTTCTTCCTTCATTTTTTCTTATCAGACTGACAAAATAAGTAGAATTGTGTATTTATGTGAGAATCCTCAAAAGTGAAGATAATTCTGCAAATGACACCTCCTCCAAGGAGCTGAAGAAAGTACTACTGGAACAGAGTCAGGGCAGCGGCACCCCAAGGACTCTTACAGCCCTCTGTTAAGCAGGAGCTGGCCTGGCCAGCCCTGTCCCTAAATAAACCTTCACTGCTAGCCTGGATGCTGGGGCAGCTGCTAGACTAGGCACCACACAGGGACAGAATTTTCTCTGGAGAAGAACAAATAATTGAAGAAATTGAAAATAAAGTAGAAGCGGGCTGGAGAGATGGTTCAGACTCAGAAGTTAAGAGCACCAGCCGCTCTTGCAGAGGACCCAGGTTCAGTTCCCAGCACCCACATGGTGGCTAACAACCAGCTGTAACTCCATTTCCAGGGAGTCTAACCCCTTCAGGTACCAGACACACATGTGGTACACATACCTGCATGGGGGTAAAACATTCATATGTATTAGATAAAAATGAAAAATTAAAAAAAAATCTTCAAAGAAAATGAGGTAGAAGAACCAAGGTGAAGAGATTTTAGATCATTTTTTATTTTATGAGCATGAATGTTTTGCCTACATATAAGTGCACCCATGTCATGCAATGATCATGAAGACCAGAAGAGGGTGTTGGATCCCTGGAAATGAGTTACAGACAGTTATTAACTGAAATGTGGGTGCTGGGAACTGAACGCAAACCTGGTTCCAGCAGCCAGTGTTCTTACTTTATGCCATCTCTCTAGCCCCTAGATTGTTCCATTTACAAAAATATTTTAGCTTCCATGCTGGAAAGGAAAAATGAGTGCAATGCTTACATAAAGCTAAGATGTGAATTTATAGACAAAATCATGATTTGAACATCTGATGTGAAGTAAGCAGACACCAGGAAATGGCAGATTGGAGGTTGGTGGTTACAAAAATATTTTAGCTTCCATGCTGGAAAGGAAAAATGAGTGCAATGCTTACATAAAGCTAAGATGTGAATTTATAGACAAAATCATGATTTGAACATCTGATGTGAAGTAAGCAGACACCAGGAAATGGCAGATTGGAGGTTGGTGGTTGTTCTTTTGGATAAACTGCTGGCTCTTTTTATGACATACCTGATCATCTTCATAAGAGACAG
>NW_008333780.1:421464-445163 GCF_000622305.1 Nannospalax galili
AATAAAGTAGATATAACCTGTTTTAAAAAGAAAGAATTGGGGCTGGAGAGATGGCTCAGCAGTTAAGAGCACCAGCCGCTCTTGCAGAGGACCCAGGTTCAGTTCCCAGCACCCACATGGTGGCTAACAACCAGCTGTAACTCCATTTCCAGGGAGTCTAACCCCTTCAGGTACCAGACACACATGTGGTACACATACCTGCAGCGGGGTAAAACATTCATATGTATTAGATAAAAATGAAAAATTAAAAAAAAATCTTCAAAGAAAATGAGGTAGAAGAACCAAGGTGAAGAGATTTTAGATCATTTTTTATTTTATGAGCATGAATGTTTTGCCTACATATAAGTGCACCCATGTCATGCAATGATCATGAAGACCAGAAGAGGGTGTTGGATCCCTGGAAATGAGTTACAGACAGTTATTAACTGAAATGTGGGTGCTGGGAACTGAACGCAAACCTGGTTCCAGCAGCCAGTGTTCTTACTTTATGCCATCTCTCTAGCCCCTAGATTGTTCCATTTACAAAAATATTTTAGCTTCCATGCTGGAAAGGAAAAATGAGTGCAATGCTTACATAAAGCTAAGATGTGAATTTATAGACAAAATCATGATTTGAACATCTGATGTGAAGTAAGCAGACACCAGGAAATGGCAGATTGGAGGTTGGTGGTTGTTCTTTTGGATAAACTGCTGGCTCTTTTTATGACATACCTGATCATCTTCATAAGAGACAGGGTTTCATGTAGCCCTGTCTAGCCTGAGACTTTCTCTGTAGCCAAGAATAACCTTGAACTCCTGATCCTCCTGCCTTTACCTCCTAAATGCTGGGATTATAAACCAGGCCACCACACCAGCTCAGCTCATTTTGATATATATTTTTAAAGCCTATGTCCAGGCTGACTGGGATCAAATTCACTGTGCAGCCCAGGCTACCCTCCAACTTGCGGCAGACCTCCTATCTCAGCCTCTGAAGTGCTGGGATTTTAGGTGTGAGCCACAATGCCAGCTTCATTTTGGTCATTCTTTAAGAACTTTTAAATAAGAAATGAATATATCATTTCTTGGCAAAATTTTCTAACAGAAGATGACTAGGATAGTTTTTGCAAGATTAATATTGACTGAATATGGTGGCGCACGTATATAGTTCCAATTTAGGAGACAGCCAGAAGGATCACGAATTTGAGACCAGTCTGGGCTACATAGCAAGATCCTGCAACCACCCACCCCCCAAAAAAAACTGAAGAGCTGGGGGTAAACCTCAGTGTGCACAGGGTGTTCTGTCTTTAGCACCAGGAAGGACTTCCCAAGCTGGGCATGGCAGTCCCAGCCTGCTCTTGCATAGCAATCTCCTCCCTGATAAATCCTTCTATTTTGGAGGGAAACTGGGTAAACAATAGGATGTTCTAAAGGGAGGTAAACAAATGGATGTTGTGGGGTTTTTAATTATTTATTTGTATGAGTGTTTTGCCTGCATGTATGTAAGTGCAGCTGTGTGGTCCAAGACCTGCAGAAGCCAGAAGGCTCTTAACCTCTGACCTATCTCTCCAGCCCCAACTAGGATGGTCTATCCTGCAGAGAAACTTATTAAACTCAGGAAGTAAACAACTTAATAGCTTCAGGAAGTCCCTGAAACTGACCAGGCTCCTCCTCCCCTGAGCATATATAAGTCCTAAGGCCTGATAAGAGACATTCAGGGATAAACCAAGCTGTCTAGAAGCTGGGCTGCCTCAGACCAACTGAGCTACCTGGAAAAGACACTCTCCAACTTGTGCAATGCAGTCCAGGTCTCCTGCTTTCCTGAGCTGTCACCATGCTGGGGTGGGCTTTGGTCATGCAACCATCTTTGAGTAATTTCTGCTCATGTAGAGAACCCCAATAAAATTTATTGGTTTACCAAGTTGGACTTCAGTGGGATCCTTACTTTGTCATTGGCTCCCTATTTAGGATAAGCAGACATTTGTTAATGTCTTCCTAGGAAGAGTATCACACAACACTACCGTGTGCAAAGTCTTGGGTTCAATCTCTGGCACCTCAAGAAATAAAAAATAATTTCTCTTTTAATTTTTATTTATTTATTTAGTCTTTTTGAGATAGCATTTCCCTGTAGCTCCTGCTGACCTGGAACTTACAATGTGGACCAGGCTGGTCTCAATACAAATTTGGGACAGTTCTTCCCTGGCTTTCCTAGTGCTGGGATTACTAGTTTCCACCATGCATTTTTTAAGATTTTTTTTAATGTGCATGCATGTTTTGGCTGCATGTATTTAAGCACACCATATATGTGCAGTGTGTGCCTACAGAGATCAGAAGGGGGCATTGGATTTCCTAGAACTGAAATTATAGGCTACTGGGAACAGCCATGGGGTACTGAAAACTAAACTTAGTTCCTTTGCAAGAGCAGCCAGCACTCTTAACCATTGACCCATCTCTCCAGCCCTATTTGCTTAGTTTTTGAAGTTGGGGATTGAACCTAGTGTAATACCAAGTGCAACACCACATAGTGGTGGTTGGATTAAGAGTTCTATAATAGCAGTCAAGAGGGACTATCCCCCCAAAAAACCTCTCAGCCCCAAAGAGAAGCACAGCAGGGTTTATAAAGCTTAAAACCACAATTACATCATGCCAGGGCAAAGCCATTAACCATAGTTCCATCAGATCACCATAGTTACATCACACCAGGGCTAGGTCAGTTAACAAAAAGTTTTTAAGTTTTGGTTTAGGAAAAACAAGTTTCTCAGAAATGCAGAAACAGTGGTTTCCTGGAGATGCAGGTGTGGATGGGAGAGGGCATTCTGTCTGACTAGTTCTAAGTTTCCCAGTAGTGTAGAAACAATATACTTGCCTGCATGAGACCAATCACCTGGCTGGGCGAAGTCATGGGAGGGGAGAGGGAGGGCAGAAACACAGGGTGAGGCCAAAGTCAGCTAGAATAAAATGGAACCAGTTTTGCTATTTCCCTAAGCCTTCACAAATGCTAAATGGACTCCCTATCACTGAGCTGCAGACCTGCTCCTCCATCTCATGAGTTTAAACCATCAGTATTTTCTGGTGCTAGTCTTTGCTGTGACTATTATACACCAAAATGGCTTTAGTTGAAGAATGTATGTTTGCTGGGCATTGTGGCATACTCTAATTCCAGCACTGGGGAGGTAGGGGCAGGCAGATCTCTGTGAGTTTCAGGCCAGCCTGGTCTACATAGTTCCAGGCCAGCTGGGGCTACAGGGAGCCCCTATCTCAAACTACAAAAAAAAAATTAGCCAATGAGGGACTGAAGAGATGACTTACCAGCACATGGACCTTATTTCTAGACCTCCTGCCTCCACTACCCAGTGCTGGGATTACAGGTATGTACCACCACACCCCTGTAGCCCCAGCTGGCCTGTAACTTACTATGTAGACCAGGATAGCCTTGATCTCAAAGAAATCCACCTGCCTTTGCCTCCTGGGTGCTGGGATTAAAGGTGTGTGCCACCACGCCCGGCTCCAGTCTTTTTTTTTTAATTTTATTAACTTTATTTTGTATGAGTGTTTTGCCTACATGTAAGAGCATTTCATGCATGCAATGCCTGAAGATGCCAGAAGTGGGTGTCCTAACCCCTGAAACTGGAGTTATGGATGGTTGTGAGCCACCGTGTGGATGCTGGGACTCGAACCCAAGTCCTCTAGAAGAGCAACCAATGCTCTTAACTGCTGAGCCATCTCTCCAGCCCGTTTTAGGTTTGAGACAGGGTCACCCTGTAGCCCCAGCTGGCCTGGGAACTATGTAGACCAGGCTGGCCTTGATCGCAAAGAAATCCACCTGCTTCCGCCTTGAGGGCTGGGATTAAAGGCATGTGCCACTTTGCCAGCTTTTTAAAATAAGATTTATTTTTATTTTTAATTATGTATATGCTTGTGTGTCTATCTGAGGATATACGCATGCAATTGCAGTTGCTTGAGCAGATCATAAGGGGGATCTCTTGGAGCTGAAGTTACAGGTGGTTGTGAGCCACCAAACATGGGGGCTGGGAACCAAATGTGGATCCTCTACAAGAGCAGTACACCTTTTCTGGCTTAGACACAGTATGTAGCCTTGGCCTCAGTAGATTACCCTGGCCTCAAACTCACAGATATCTGAAGCAATACACATTCTTAACTGTTAAGCCATTTCTCCAGCCCCTATAACCTACTTTTATGTGGTGCTGGGAACCAAACTCAGGATTTTAAATTTTTTTTTAGTATTTATACTTATTTTACATTTCTGTGTGACATTATTCCATGGTACATGTGGATGTTTAAATTGCAGAAGTTGCCTCTCTCCTTTCACCATGTGGATTCTGAGGCTCAAACTCAGATTGTCAGGCTTCCAGGCAAGTTCCTTTTCCTGCTGAGCCATTTGCTAGCCCATGATTCTTTTATCTTTTGATTTTGTTCGGAGACAGGGTCTCCATATGTATCAGAGATGTGATGATTGCTACTTGAAACCACAGTGCTGCTTGTCACCATCCAGGCAGCCCGTCCCACTTCTTTCCTAGGAGCATGTTCTTTCCCATAGCACCCATTTGATGCTGAACAACATTCCACCTCAGATCTGTGCTACAGATGATAGGGCAGGGACAACTGTACTGGAAATTTGGAAATTTGAATTACAGTGCAGTTCATCACCAAATGGCTATGTGAAATGGCATTCATTCTAAGATCTCTTTTCTCCTGTTGTCCAGGCTGGTGTCTAGTTCAGTATGTAAGCAAGGACTACCCTGAATTTTTTAACTTCCTGTATCTTCTTTCTCCATGCTGGGATTACATATAAGAGCTACTGCACTGTTTCCTTCTGTCTTTAAAATTGAGACAGAATCTCATTTTGTAGTCCAGGCTGGCCTTGAAGACTCAGGCAATCCTCCTGCCTCACCCTCCTGACTGCTGAGATAAAGGTGTGAGCCACTGTGCCGGACTCACTTATCCTGCAATTCATTACTGCAGCACCTAGTGAAAATCCTGACTGTATCTGAATAGAGTGCGCTCCTCATGTTACACAGCCCGAAGCTTCAAGCTGCAGTTTCCACCACTGGTGGCAAACCCAGATATAATTTCTCCAGAACTCTTTTGGACCAATTGGAGTTGTTCAGGCAGAATTAGGTGTTATCTTTAGTCCCTGTAACAAGTACCATGGATTGGTCTATAACACAGTTAAATAATATTTGTTCTTCATTAACATTAAACTCCCTGAATGGAATGGCCTTGCACACACAAGGTAGCTGCTCACCACTGAGCTACGCCCTCTGCCCTTTCCTATTTATTATTATTATTATTATTATTTGGTCTTTTTGAGACAGGGTCTCCCTGTAGACCAGGCTGGCCTTGAACTCGCAGAGATCCGCCTGCCTCTGCCTCCCGAGTGCTGGATTAAAGATGTGCACCACCACGCCCGGCTTCCACTTCTTTTTTTGGAGGCAGGGTCTCACCATGTCACACATCTGGTCTTGGATTTGAGAGCTCCTGCCTCAGTCCCCTCAAGTGTTACGGTTACGGTATGTATTGCCACACCTTGTTCTAACATAGGTATTTAATGAACAAATGATGTTTTAGTACTAGACTTCTGCAGTTTTCAGAAAGCAACTGCTCAGAGATTGCTAAGGAATTCCAAAGCTGACATACTAAATTTTAAAGCAAGTGTCTAGAACCAAAGTAGGCAACACACAACATAAAATTTATAACATTTATTTAGGCAAAAAAAATTCCAAACAGTATGTACACACATTAATACTTAAGTGACACTGTTTTAATATGTAGCGTGATTCATGAATAGAATACTACCAGTCACCTGGCCACAATGAAAATGCCTTCAGCCCAGATAATGGAGAGTCTGAAATATATGCACACTCTATATTCCAGTGAATTTTTCATCCCTTGAAAAAGAGTTAAAGTTCATCAGAGTTCAAGCAAAAGACAGCATTCTCACATTCACAAATCAGAACTTGACAGAGGAATCCCATAAAAGACAGGGATTTTATTTTACTTCAGTTACCTGGTTTGAATTTTGAAGAGGATCTTCCAGTTGGCAGCTGGCATCTAACTCAAGATCCTCCTGCTCAGCCTCCAAAGTGCTGGCATTAAAAGTCAGTGATTCAAATAATTTTTCCCTATTTATTTATTTAATGGGAAGGGGGTAGGCAGGAGTGTCACAGTGTACCTGTGGCGGTCAAAGGAAACTTGTGGGGGTCGGTTCTTTCCTTCTACCATTAGGTTCTGGGTATCAAACTCAGGTCGTTAGGTTTAGCTGCAAGAGCCTTTACCCACTGAGCCATTTCACTGGTCCCCAAACCGGTGAGTTTTTTTTTAACAAATTATTTCTGCAGATTATCTGAGTTTATAAATCTTGACATACTCTTTCATCTTTTAAGGGAAAATGCTCAAATCTTTCTCCTTTTATGAAAGTGTCTCAGCTTTCATTACTTAAGGAACTTCTTGCTTCAAAGCTGATTAAATAAGCTTAACTCAATTTGAAGTCAGCCCAATGAACCAGATTTATGATTTGCCACAAAATAATTCTGATAAATATATTTTGGAAAACAACAGATTTTCTGAGATGGACTCACTGTGTTGCTCAGGCTCATCTGGAACTCATGACTGGCTCATGTACTTAAGTGATCCTCCTGCCTTGGTCTCCCTTGTACCTGGGGCTGTAGGCATGCATCTCCAAACCAGATTTAAATATTATTGCTGTTAAACTTTTTTTAGACAATGTAGCTAGGTTAGCCTCAAACTTGCTTTGTAGCCTAGGGTGACCTAGAACTCAGGATCTTCCTGCCTCAGCCTCCTCTTCCATGCTAGGATCACAGACATGTGCTAAAGCATCTTGCTTGATTTTTGTTTTTGGATATGGTCTCATGATGTAGCCCTGGCTGGCCTCCAACTCACAGAAACTCACCTCCTCTGCCCCTGAGTGCTGGGATCAAAGGTGTGTGCCACCATGGAGCCTGGTTGAAATACTCTTAGTCATCATTTGTCTAGCTACCAGGTTAGGCTATGCTGTCCAAAGAGTTTTCATTTCAGTAAGAGAAATAAGAAACTGCAATGTTTTCTGGATAAATTATCAAAAAAAAGTAAGGGAGGGAAACAAGGCAGGTTCTTAGGCTGCAGTCAGTCATTGTGTCCTGGGTTGAGATCTGGAAACAAGTGCATGTCATGCAGTCTATGAAACACCCAAAGAGCAGTGGTTGCTCCCTTACAGCCCAATCAGCCAACTTTGCTACGTATTCTTACTCTCACCACTGGACAAAGATCAGTTTTGCATTATTACTAAAAATCAACACTTGAGAGTTAACATTGAAAAGTAACAACATGACAATGCATAGCAAAGTATGACAAAACCTCCAATATCCACAAAACACAGTCATTTGAAACTGCAACAAGGGACTCAGGAGGGAAACTAAGTCTGTAGACCTCCCTGGAATCCGGCTCAGAGCAGTTCTGAAGTCCAAAGAGTGCAAAGTCTCCACATAAATAACATGAGCTGACACTGCTGAACCTGTGCCTTTAGCTTAACAATACTGTTTTAATCACAAAGTCCCACAACAGACAAGGGTAACGTACCACTGGAGAAGAGAGGGGCGCAGGTTACCATATAGGAACAGCTCATTTCTGTTACCCTGTTTCCTCTTTTTAACTTTGGGTATTACTGCATGCTGTTCTTGGCTAGGGAATGAGGATGCTTTTTTTTTTTTTTTTTTTTTTTTGAGACAGGGTCTCCCTGTAGTCCCAGCTGTCCTGGAACTCACTATGTAGACCAGGCTGGCCTCAAACTCCCAAAGATCTGCCTGCCTCTACCTCCCAGGTGCTAGGATTAAAGGCGTGCACTACCATGCCCTGCGAGGATGCATTTTAAAACACTAAACCAATCCAGGTGTGGTGGCGCATGCCTTTAATCCTAGCATTCTGGAGGCAGAGGCAGGTGTGGATCTCTGGGAGTTCCAGGGTAGCCAGGGCTAAAAAAAACAAACCAAACAAAAAACCAGCAAGCCAAGTGGTGTGGTAATGCACTCCTATAATCTCAGTAGAAGGCTGGGGCCAGCCTGGGACATAGTGAGTTCCAGGCCAGCCTGGGACATACGAACACCCTATCTCAAAAAGACAAGAACAGAGCTGGGCACGGTGGCACATGCCTGGAACCTCAGCACTGGAAAGTGGAGGCAGAAGGATGAGGTATTCAAAGTCATCCTCAGCTATAGTGAGTTGGATACCAGCTTGGGCTACCTGAGCTCTTGTCTCAAACACAAACAAAAACTAAGATTGCTCATTAACTTACCTTAATTTGGCACATTAAATGTTTTCATTAAAATATGATCAATGGAGGAAAATATGGTCACAGATAGACAATGGTGTCTTGGTATAAGTAAAAGCCACAAAATTAAAGTGACTGGGAAAGCCAGTATGGTGGTACATGCCTGCAATCCCAGCATGTAGCAGGCAAAGGCAGGACTGGGAGTTCCAGGCTGGTTTTGGCTACATGACACCTTGCACACAAACAAAACAAAAAACTCAAATAAAAAGTAAGAAGAAAACAGGCCAGCACAAAAGCACTCATTTATAAGAGAAACTTTATAAATTGCATTTATAAAATTGATGGTTTAAACATGGATTTTTCATTCTTTGGAAGTTTGCAATAAAGAAATATCATAGCTGGGCGTGGTGGCGCACGCCTTTAATCTCAACACTCGGGGAGGCAGAGGCAGGTGGATCTCTGTGAGTTCAAGGCCAGCCTGGTCTACATAGTGAGTTCCAGGACAGCCCGGGCTACAGGGAGACCCTGTCTCAAAAAGACAAAAAAAAAGTCCTAACTGCAAACGCCCAGAGCAGTTTTACTCACCTGCACTATCAGCAAACCACTCAAGTTTACTGGTCACATTCCTGTCCAGGGGTAACAGTTAGGCAGCAATATTTATTTAAGGTCAATTCCTAGACTTGTAGATCTGGTGTCTTTTAAAAACTCTCGGGTAAGATCAGCAGCCACTGTTTTTAGTTTTAATTTAAAAGAAGAAAAAAATTAACGCTCTTTCTGTTTTTTCGACAGTGGGAATTGAACTGAGGACCCAAGCCAAGTGGTTAGTAAAGCACTCACTCCAGTATTGAGCTGAGCTATGTCCTTAACCCAGAAGGCAAAAAATACACTTTTCAGAGTGTAAATACCATAGAAAAACTTACTTGGTACACAAAAATAAGATGCTTTAATTTGTTATATTCAATTATAATCTTACAAAGTCTAATTCCATTTTGTGGGGAGTAGTAGTGCTGGGATTGAACCCAGGGCCTTGTGCATCCATTTCCTTCAGCACATCCAAGCCTTGCTGGTGCTGATCTAAGTACACTGAGTTAAACAACGAGTCATTCAGTCCTAGTCTAAGCTGTGAAGAGCACCCCTAAGCTACTACACTGAAGGTCACCTTTGAAGGTGCAGACTACCTCTCCATAATGTCTTACAAAAGACAGGCTTCAAAGAATCTAACTGTGCAGACAGCCCAGGACCCTTCTGACAATTCTGTGCCTTAATCTTAATGATACAGTTTTAAGACCCATCCCAGAGCTAGACACAGTGTCTGTATCCTAGCACTTATTCTGGAGGCTAAGGCAGGAAAAGTGTTAACCAAGATCAGTTATTTTGGATTTGTATTTTTTTGTTCTTGTTTGTTTTGAGGCAGGGTGTCCCTGCAGCCCCAGCTGGCCTGGCACTCACTTTGTAGACCAGGCTGGCCTCCATCTCACAGAGATCCGCATGCCTTTGCCTCAGGTGTGCTGGGATAGGGATGTGCCACCATGCCCGGCTTTGTATTTTTTTAGAGGGTCTTGCTATGTAGCCCTGGCTGCCTGGAAAATTGAAATTTAAATAATTTTGAGTCTTCATGTATCAAGAGAAGTTATTCTGAATAAGAAAGGAATTTATTGTTTTCTGTAAGTTTTTGGTCATCTCCTTTTGTTCTTTTTCTTTTTTGGTTTCTTTGCAAGGGTACCAGATAACCAAAGCTGGTTCCAAATTTGCTATGTAGTTGGTGATGCTGGTATTACAGATGTGTGCCACCGTATCTGACTTCACTTTTCTGAAAACAATTTTTAAAAGCAAAAATCTAGCAGTAGCCTATAGGGAACATGCATTTTTGTCCTGAACAAAACATAAAATAGAAACTTGAAGCTAAATTTCTCATATAGTGTTTCCCTTAAGTATACTAGATAAACTTGGAAATGAAAAATACAGCTAATAACATGCAAGCTATCGTGGGCTTCCTACTGTCTCGGGCATTAAAATTGAGAGGGGGAGGCAACAAAATCCTTTGAAAGAATTTTCTGTTTTCTCTGGAATATACTTAATCTGTGAAAAATTCATCCTTTTGTTGTTGAGACCGGTCTCACTATGTAGTCCCGGCTACCCTCAAGCCTGCAGCAATCCTGTCTCTGCCTCTCTAGTGGTGGGATCATGGGTGTGATCAACCAGGTCACTTGAAAATTTATCTTACAGCTTTAAAAATCCTTAAATCAATGAAATCAGAATTGAGCCATGGTTTAATACAGCTTTTAATAATTGCAAATATCTGTATTCTTTCAGTTTAATGCAGTTTTCATCCCTATGTAGGAACTTCAAAAATTTCAAGTCTGGCTACTATGACATATGTAAAATGTATGAACCATGTGTCAGATGTCAGCATAGTAACCAACCACCTTGCTGCTAGCTGTTGGCTTTTTTAGACAGGGTCTCTCATGTAGCCCAGGCTGGACTGGAATTCACAATCCTCTTGCCTCCACTTTCCACGTACTGGTGTGTGCCACCATGCTCAGTTTAAACTAGCACCTTTCTAAATTGAAATATTTCTGAATAATTTAAACATCTCTTTTAAAAATTCTTATTGGAAACATTTTAGACATATACAAAAATGTGGTTATCAGAAATTATAGAGTGAATCTATTCATAAAATATAATTTATTTTGTTTTGAAACAGGGTCTTGCTAGATTAGCCCATGCTGGCCTTGAATTCCAGGACCCTTCTACCTTAGTGTTTTAGATTAAAAGCATATGCTAACAAGTCCAGCTTAAAATAAAACTTTTGTTTTGTTTGTGAGAAAGAGTCTCACTATGTGAGCCAGGCTGGCCTTTAAGTCTGAAGCCCAGGCTCATCTTAAACTTGTAATCCTCCTGCCTCAGTCTTCAAAGTACTGGGCTTACAGGCATTAACCACCTTTTTTTTTTTTTTTGTCTTTTTGGGACAGGGTGTCCCTGTAGCCCCAGATGGCCTGGAACTCACTATGTAGACCAGGGTGACTCAAAGATCTGCCTGCCTCTGCCTCCCCAGTCCTGGGATTAAAGGCCAGTGCCACAATGCCTGGCAAAACCATTTTCTTTTATTGATTCAACTAGAACCCTCCTATTTAAAATTAACAGCAGTAGATTTCTCCTTTTGCATTTATGGCAGTGAGGTGTGGACATACTTTTCTGACATGAAAACAGTGAAGATATACTTTTTTTTGAGATAAGGGCTCACTGTGTAGCCCAGGCTAGCCTTAAACTCATGGCAATCCTCCTGCTTCTACCTCCTGAGTGCTAAGATTATAGGTATGAGCCAATAAGCCTGGCAGATACACATATTTGACCAAAAGAAAATTAACTTATTCTTTTTGTTTTTTATGGTGCTGGGAATTGAATTCAAGGGTTCATATATGCTAAGCACATGTACTACCACGGGACTACACCCCCAATTAGGTTAACTTTTTTGGACAAAATTTCCTATTGTTAACTGTAGTTTAACAAAGAAGGTTAACACCGTGAATAGTCTCTATTCCATTCAACAAAAATGACTTTGTGACAGAAGGAATGAAAAAAAAGGCTAGTTTTAACCAAAGACTTTGAAAAAAATTCCCACTTTTACAACAACGTGGCATAGTATTTCAAAGAGGCTTTAACACAGAATGCTGTAATGTTTTATACTGTGGTATTGGGGACGTATTTCCAGAGCAGCCTGCAGTCTATGCAGAAATAGCAGCCCATGCTTCCAGTCAGAGATGGAGAACAAGTTCCCTGCTGCAGCAGAGAGGGCTCCGCAAAGACGGCCTGCTCCACTCTAAGAGCTCTACCACAGAATCAATTCCAATTCCTTTCAAACTCCGTTCTTTCATAGTTTCTCTATCATATTTCTCTGACAGCTATCCAGGCTCCAGAAAGACAGTAGCTTCTACAGAGACAGCACAGATTTCTACTCGCACAATGTAGGCGCCTTATGAAAGATAGGCAGAGAAGGAGGGCATTTTATACAGAAGCGGTGTAAAACTCACAACTGAGCAGTGCTGAAATCAAGTCCACAGCTCTGCTGAGGCTGCGAATTACTTGGAAGGGACTCTGAGAAAAGTCTGGCCTATGGGTTCGTGCAAAGTTATCATAAAACTGTAGAATGTCAAGCACAGGTAGGTTCAAACACTGAAAGATGTGGGAAGTTTCCTAAAAGACAACAATGAAGAGACCTTTCTTGCCTTATAAGTTAAAAATCACAAGACAAATCAGAGACTGTTCACATGGGCAGTACTGTACATTATCAATCCCAAACTGATCACATGACTCTCACCACAGACCCCACCCCCCAACACCATAGAGGGTAATATTCCAAATGAATCAACCACAAAAAGGATTCCTGACACTCAATTATCCAATTATCTATGGCTATCAATTTAGTCTGGCCTGGGGCTGCTTTTTACAGGGAGGTGGCCTCCCGTGGCGCACAATGTGTTTTTCTAAACTGTCCAGAATGGCCACAGCAATCTGTTGGACATGGGGGTCGGTCTGCTCATGTTCTTTGATGTTGTATAAATGCTGCAGTCCTCCTTCTTCAATAAGCATGCTGCAATACCTTGAAGCTGAAGGAAAATACAAGATTCTCAGAATATTTACATTATCCAACAAAAAATGAGGTCTTCAGAACTTAAAAAAAATTGTGTATACATGCCCATGCCACAGAAACCAGAGGAGAACATCAAGTAGGTGTCCTGTATCTCACTCTACCTCATTCCCTTGAGATGGAGTCACTGAGCCAGAAGCATATTGCTGTTTGGCTAGGCTGGTGGCCAGGGAGCCTCAGCCATCCTGTCTCTGGCCCCTAGTGCTGGGGATCCAAACTCAGGTCCTCGTCACTCTTACCCACTGAGCCATCTCCTAGTCTTTCAGAGCTTTTTGGATTAGACTTTAGCAGTTTTGATACACAAGTAACATGCTACTGCTTGATAAATACACCACAGTGATGTTATATCTATAGTACAAGGCCACACGTAAATAATAATCAAAAGTAAGTAAATATTTTTCATCCTAATCCTAAAACAGACTACCTAGAAAAGAAAAATGATCAGAATGACAAGTACTCTTCTAGGTATCTCACCCCAAATCACAGAGGTAAACACTGCCTGAATGTCTTCATTTCTTTTTTTTCTTTCATTTTCTGGAAAGGTTGTCTTGCCAGGCTAGCCTCAAACTCCCCAGTGCTGGGATTACAGCTGTGCACCACTATTCCTGGCTTTCTGCATGGTTTTTAATACAGTACTAGGAATCCAAAGCCAAGTATTCAAGCCTGCTAGGCAAACATTCTATCAGCTATAGCCCCAGGCTTCATTTAAAAAAAAATTCTTATGTGTATGCATGTATTTATTGCCTGCATGTATGTAAGTGCACCTGTGTCATGCAATGCCTGAGGAGGTCAGAAGAGGCCATCAGATCCCCTGGAACTGGAGTCACAGACAGTTGTTAACTGCCATGTGGGTGTTGGGATTTGAACCCAGGTCTTCTGCAAGAACAGCCAGTGTTCTTAACTGCTGAGCCATCTCTCCAGCCCTGGTTTTTGGTTTTTAAAAATATTTTATTATTTTTATTTTATGTATATGAATGTATTGCCTGCACATATGTATTGCCTCCATGATGTAAGTGTACCTGTATTGTGCAATGCCTGAGGAGGCCAGAAGAAGGCATTGGATCCCTCTGGAACTGGAGTTACAGATGGTTTTTAGATGCCATGTGAGTGCTGGGACTCAAACCTGGGACCTCTGCAAGAGCAGACAGTACTCTTAACAGCTGAGCCATCTCTCCAGTCCCAAAAGTTCTAACTTTCACTAGCAGTTAATAAAGTTATTCATGCAGAAGTATATACAGCAGAAGACTGCTCCTTTTAAAAAGCATTTGTTATTTTTGTGTATGAGTGTATTACCTGCATGTATGTAAGTGTATCCATGTTGTGCAGTGTCCACAGAGGTCAGAAGAGGGTTGTTGGATCCCTTGGAACTGGAGTTAAGGACAGTTATTAGCCACCATGTGGGTGCTGGGAATCGAATCCAGGTCTTCTGTAAGAGCAGCCGGTGTTCTTTACCACGGAGCCAGCTCTCCAGCCCTGGTGCACATTTTTAAACCCCTTTTAATCCCTGCACTTGGGAGCCAAAGGCAGGTGAATCTCTGTGAGATTAAGGCAAGAAGGGGCTACAGGGGTGGGGGAGAGGCTTTTAGGGTTGAAGATTTTGTGTTAGTGGGAAAGTGGTTGCCTTGCATGTTCTGGGTTGTAGGTTTGATTCCCAGTACTAAAAAAAACCCAGGCATGCTGATACATGCCTATAATCTCAGCACTCAGAAGCCTGAGGAAAGAGGACTGTTATGAGTTTGAGGCCAGCCTGAGCTATACAGTGAGTTTTAGGCCAGTTTGCTGCCAGGTCTACATAGGAAAAACCCTTTCTAAAACCCCTCCCCCCAGAGAGGACTTTTCCTGTGAAAGGAACAAGAAAACTATAGTTCTACTTTTTGGTACATACGATTCTTGCTGCAGACATGTTGCATGGCCCAAACTGCCCACAGCTGGACTCCTGGTGTTGTAAAACAGCCAAGTAGAGGAAAAAATGGATTAAAGGACCTAAAGATTCAGAAGAAAAAAAAAATCAAAGTTACATGCATAGTATCATTTTTTGGTCTTTTTGTGACAGGGTCTCCTTGTAGCCCCAGCTGGCCTGGAACTCATTATGTAGACCAGGCTGGCCTTGAACTCACAGAGATCCTCCTGCCTCTGCCTCCCGAGTGCTGGGATTAAAGGCGTACACCACCACGCCCGGCTTGCATAGTATCATTTTCTAAGCAGTGATTCTCAAACTTTCATTTAAGAAAATACATGTTATTTCCAGATTAATATAAAGGAGCAATAGAACAGCTTTTCTTTGTCATGGCCATTTTAGAAGAGATGGTATTTAGACATGTCTAGGTACATGAGAGGCGTTTAAAATACTGCACTAAAAGAGAGAAACAGGGACTGGAGAGATGGCTCAGCGGTTAAGAGCACTGACAGCTCTTGGAAAGGACCTGGGTTCGATTCCCAGCACCCACATGGCGGCTATGAACCATCCTTAACTCCAGTTCTAGAGGAATCCAACGTCCTCTTCTGACCTCCGCGGCACTGCATGACATGGGTGCACTCACGTACACGCAGGCAATACGTAAATTTTAAAATATATATTTTAAAAAAATAGAGAGAGAGAGACAGCAGAACCTCTTTTATCTACCTCTTTTGTAAGCACGCTTTCCCTAACACTCTGGGCCTCTCTAACACCGGGCTTCCTTACTCTCTTCTCTACAGCTCTCCTCCCCACCATGGGGCTGCTGGTCTGCCATGTGTCTGACTTCCATGTCTTAAAAATCATACAGCTTTTTTTCGGTCTCTCCTCCATTCTTCTCCTCTGGGCAGCTGCTGAGATTTACAGCTTGCCCACCTGGGAGTTTTTCTTTTAAACGCTAATAAAATTATCTTCAATTTTCAGTAAAATAAAATAAAACACTGTACTAAAAGAGAAAAAAAATTCTTTCAAAAGGTTTTGGGGTTTTTGTGTGTGTATGTGTCTTAAAAGATACACATTTGTTTTTCTCTGATATTTGAAAAAGTAGACTTTAATATTACAAGAGGTAAAGGTTACCATACATTAATACAATTATTCACCAAGGAAATAACAACTGCACATATGTATGAAGCAAAGCAAAGGTTGGGGCTGCTAGTTTCATAAAACAACCACAGTCTAAGTTCATAAGACTTTGTACCAAAAATGAAAAATCTGCCTGGCCATGGTGATGCCTGCCTTTAATCCTACCACTCAGAAGCAGAGGCAGGCAGATCTCTCTGTAAGTTTGAGGCCAGCTTGATCTACCCAGCAAGTCCAGGCCAGCTAGGGCTACATCGTGAGACCCCATCTCATAAAATAATAATAAGGGGCTGGAGCGATGGCTTAGTGATTAAGAGTACTGGCTGCTCTTGCAGAGAACCAGAGTTTGGTTCCCAGAATCCACATGGCAGCTAACAACCATCTCTAACCCCAGTTCCACAGGATCTGAAATCCTCTCCTAGCTTCCTCAGGCATTGCATACACATGGTGCACTTATATACATTCAGGCAAAACATTCATATACATTAAGAAAGAAAAGGAAAGAAAGAGGAAGGAAGGAAGGAAGGAAGGAAGGAAGGAAGGGAACGAAAGAAGAAAGAACGAATGAACGGACAAAAGACCCTGAACAGTTAAAGCAATATAAGCAGAAAGAGCAATGCTGGAGATATCAGAATATTTGACCTCAACTATACTACACAGCCATAAAAACAAAACAGCAGTGTTGGCACAAAACCAGACATGCTGACTGAGAGAATAAAACAATGGACCCAGAAATAAACCAACAAAGCTATAACCACCCAATCTTTGACAATGGTGTCAAAACCATACATTAGAAAAAAGGTCTCTTCAAAAAATGGTGCTGGGGCCAGGTGTGGTGGTACACGCCTTTAATCCCAGCACTTGGGAGGCAGAGGCAGGTGGATCTCTGTGAATTCAAGGCCAGCCTGGTCTACATAGTGAGTTCTAGGACAGCTGGGGCTACAGGGAGACCCTGTCTCAAAAAGACTCCCCCCCCCAAAAAAAAATGGTGTTGGGAAAACTGGATGTCCATATGCAAAAGAATGACATCAGAATTGAGATGGCTCAGTGTTTAGTGTTCGACAGTAGACCTGATGACTTGAGTTTAATCCCCATGAGTTTGATCCCTGGGACACACAAGGTGGAAGGAGAGAACTGACTCACAAGCTCTCCTCCACACATGTACTGTGGCATACACAGACAGGCACACACAATAAATATAAAATATAAAAAATAATGGCTGGGCGTGGTAGTGCATGCCTTTAATCCCACTACTTAAGAGGCAGAGGCAGACCGATGTCTGTGAGTTCAAGGCCAGCATGGTCTATGTAGTAAGTTCAAGGCCAGCTGTGGCTACAGGAAGACCGTCTCAAAAAGACCTGTGTGTATATGTGTGTGTGTGTGTGTATGTTGTTTTTCTAAATTTTTTTAAAATTTATTTTTATTTTATGAAGTGCTTTGCCTGCATGTACGTAAGTGTACCTGTGTCATGTGATGCCTGTGGAGGCCTGAAGAGGGCAGCAAATCTTCCGGAACTGGAGTTACAGACGGTTGTGCTGCCAATACAAAATCCAGGTCCTCCGCAAAAACAGCCAGTGCTCTTAACCTGTTGAGCCATCTCTCCAGCCTTCCTGCCCTAAATAAATTTTTTTTTAAAAGCTTCTGCACAGCAAAGAAAACAATCAGTGCAGCAAAGGGACAGCCTACAGAATGGGAGGCAATTTTTGCTAGTTATACATCTGTCACAGTTAGCATCAGTTGTCTATTTGACTCAAATCTAGAGTCACCTGGGAAGAGGGGACCCTCACCTGAAGAACTGCCTTGATCAGGCTGGCCTGTGGCCATGTCTGTGAGGCATTTTCTCCTCCCCCTACCTCTTTCTTTTTTTTTTTGAGACAGGGTCTCACTATGAAACCCTGGATAGCCTGTAACCTACTATGCAGAGCAATCTGGTCTTGAACTCACAGAAAAACACCTGCCTCTGCCTCTGGAGTGCTGGGATTAAAGGCATGCACCACCAGGCCAGGCTGTGAGATATTTTCTTAACTGATAATTGATGTAGGAGGGCCTATTCCCCTGTTGGTGGTAACATCCCTAGGGAGGTGGGCCTGGGCTATATAAGAAAGGTCAATGAACCTGAGCCTGGGAGGTAGCTAGTAATCAGCTTTCCTCCATCACCTGGCTCATTTCCTGCCTTTCAGGTTCCTGCCTCCACTTCCTTCAATGATGGACTGTCAGTTCTAAGATGAAATGAACTCTTTCCTCCTTAAGGTCATGGTGTTTGCCACAGCAACAGAGAAGTAAACTAGAACAGGGGGATTAATATAGAGTTTATGAAACCTCCCAAAATTAAACACCAAGTAAAGGAAATAATCCAATCAGTAAACGAGCTGATGAAATGGACAGCTCTTTTCTTTTTCCTCTTTCTTTTCTCCCTTCCCCCTCTTTTCTGTCATGAGACATGACCTCATGTAGCCCAGGCTGACCTCAGATTTGCTATGTGGCCGAGAATGACCTGATTCTCCTGCCTCCACCTCCCTAGTGCTGGGATAACAGGTGTGTACCACCACGCCTGGTTTTATGTGTTGCTTCACATACACTAGGAAAGCATTCTACCAAGTGAGCCACACCACCAGACCCAGAATAGACAGTTGTCAAAGGAAGAATTATAAATGGACAATAGATATTTGAAAATGTATTTAACATTCTTAGCCAATGGGAAATGCAAATTAAAACTACACTTAAAGGCTGAAGAGATGGTTCAGTGGTTAAGAGCACTGGCTACTCATGCAGAGGACCCAAGTTTGGTTCTTAGCATCCAGAGGGCAGCTAACAACTGTCCTGACCCCAGTAGCAGGGGATCCAGTGCCCTCATCTGGCCTCCTCGGGCACTGCATACATAGTACACTTACATTCATGCAGGCAAAATACTCATACACATTAAAAACCCTCCATTTAACCATTTTAAGGGGCTAGAGAGATGGCTCAGTGGTTAAGGACACTTGCTCTCGCAGAGGAACCAAATTCAGTTCCCAGCACACACATTTGGTGGATCACAACTGCCTATAACTCCAGTTCTAGGGAATCCAACACCCTTTTCTGGACTCCACAGGAACCTACACACATGGTGCACACACAGATAAACAAGCACACACATACACATAAAATAAATAAATCTCTAGAAGCAAAAAACAAAAGGAAAGAAGAAATTCCAATATATAAAGTATACAAAAACCAACTGAACAAACACCACAATTAAGTTAAGTTGCCTATGATAGCCCACACCTGTAATCTCAGCACTAGGGAAGTAGAGGAAGGAGGATTTTCTTTTTTCAGAAAGGGTCTCACTAGTTCTGGCTGTCGTAGAACTTGCTATGTAGATTGTGTGAGAGAGAGTGAGTGAGCGAGCAAGAGAGAAAGAGAAGAGGTGTGTACATGCCCCAGTAAGTGTAGAGAAGTCAGAGGACAACTTTCAGGAGTCTGTTCTCTCTTTCCACTGTGGCTTCCAGGGATTTCCCCTTCTCCCCCCACCACCTGATGAGCCATCTCACTCACCTCTGTCTCTTGAGTTCTGGGACTATAGCTGTGAGTTACTGCATTGGACCTTAAGATACACATTTTCAACAGCTTGATTTAAAAACTAAGAAACAGAGAAGCTAGGTGATAACTAACTGGTAGAGCACCATGGAGAAAGTCTAGAATGGGTCTGTTTGTACTGGTCTAAACAAAAATGAGTTAAAGAAAGTAAGGAAGTGGGGTTCAGCAGTTAAGAACACTGGTTGTGGGACTGGAGAGATGGCTCAGTTAAGAGCACTGACTGCTCTTGCAGAGGACCTGGGTTCGATTCCCAGCACCCACATGGCCACTACGAACCATCCTTAACTCTAGTTTCAGGGGAATCCGAAGCCCTCTTTTGACCTCCGTGGCATTGCGCAACATGGGTGCACTCATACATGCAGGCAATACACTTATATACATAAAATAAAAATAGATAAAATATTTTTTTAAAAAAAGGAACACTGGTTGTTCTTGCAGAAGACCTGGGTTCGAATCCCAGCACCCACATGGCAGTTAACAACTGTCCATAACTCTAGTCCCAGGGGCTCTGACAGCCTCTTCTGACCTCTGCAGGCATTGCACAACACGGGTGCACTTACCTACATGCAGGCAATACACGCATACACATAAAATAAAAATAATAAATAAAAGTTAAAAAAAAGAAAATGAAAAAGTAAAAAATGTCAGCACCCGCATTATGAAGCAGCCAATAAAAATAAGGTATAGACCAGGTATGGTAGCACAAGGCTTTGATCCCAGCACTCAGGAGGCAGAAGCAGGCAGATGTCTGTGAGATTGAAGCCAGCTACATAGTGAGCTCCAGGCCAGCTGGGGCTACACGGAGACCCTGCCTCAAAAAAAAAAAAAAAAAAAAAATCAACAACATTTCAAGAGCAGAGAACAAACTTCCGGGGCTTGCCTTCAACAAATGTGGGATAAAGGAGGGAATGATGACTGAATAGTAGGTGGGAGAAAGTAAGTCAGAATACTTCTTCTCCCCTTGATCAGGGCCTTCTTCTGTAGCCCAGGCTGGCTGCAATCCTGCCTCAGCCTCCTGAGTGCTGGGATCAAAGGCATGCACCACAGTAAGTAGCTACTTTACTTCATTCAAAGCCAGTACTACTAAGAGATTCATGAAGGAAAGAGTATAAGAAAAATGACCAAGGTACTTAGTCATCCTAATTACCTGTATGCTACCATTTCACACTCTGGAGTTGGCCATTTCAAAATAGCTGAATGCTAGAAGACATAAGACACAGAATATATTACAGTATTTTTTAATCACATTATTTCATTATGAGGCTTTAATGGTTTAACCATCACGCAGGCAGTTTATATTGTTCCAGAACACACCAAATGACCCTACCAAATCATCAAGAAGAGAATTCCTCTGACTACGGCTCAATGTCCAAGCTTGTTCACCTCTGGATATCAAATGGGCAATAATTCCAGCTGCAAAGTAACTGACTTCCACTTCAACACTGTGTAGAAGACCACTGATGTGATCTATAAAGTCCTTCCACATTAATTCAGAATGCAGTTCTTGGACTTCAGCTATATTGTTCTGGAAAAAAAAGTATGAACATTAAAGTCATATCTATAGGAAAAGGCTAAGAGAACTATATTCAGACTCTGCAAAACAAACAGTACATGGTGATCTCTGGGAGAAGGGTATGCAATTTGGGCAGTTTCAAGATTGCAATGAAGTCAAGGGGAACCCAAAGAAAACCAGAGTTTGATTAAATAAAGGAGGTAGAAATCACAGCTCAGGGTATACAAGCTATAAAACCGTATACAACTGAGTATTGGAAAGAGAAAAGCTCCAGAAAGGGACAGAGAGAGAGCTGTACACACAGATGCATATTCCTGTATAGAGGTCTCTTCAAATGGTTGCCTGAATAATGATGTGATGTGACAGGACAGGACAGCACATGATGTGATGTGACAGGACAGGACAGCACATGATGTGATGCGACAGGACAGGACAGCACATGATGTGATGCGACAGGACAAGACAGCATATGATGTGATGTGTGACAAGTAGGACAGCACATGATGTGGTGTGACAGGATAGGACCTGACATGACGTGGGTTAAGTTTCCACAAGGTTAGGGAAAAAAACCCCAGCAACCCAGGAAGCAGTATACCAACATCAAAGTCACAAAGGCCTAGAAATAGTTGATGTTTCCACCAGTCAGGGTGAGGAGATGGCATAATAAACAAAGCATTTGACAGCAGTAAGTAGTAGCCATAGAGTAAAGGCTGATCTGACACCATTTAGCAAAGCAAATAAATAAACTTCAAAAGGAGCACTCGGGGTGGAGGGCATAGCTCAATTGTAAAGCAAATGATTATCTGATGTGCAGGTAACTTAACAACATACCAGTATAAAGTACAAGATTCTTCAAAGGAAAATAACAAAATCTAGTAATCAATAATATACATTTCCCAATGACTGGCATCAAATAAAGAGCAGCAGAAGAAAATAAAAATGAAACAAGCAAAATAAAAAAAAATAAGTAAAGTTAACAAGCATACAAAGGGGCAGAACACGGGTGCACTTACATATATGCAGGCAATACACTCATATACATAAAATAAAAATAATAAATTAAAAAAATTAATCTTTAAAAAAAAGAAAGATTATCTTCTTGAAGAGAGACTCTAGATAGGCTGACTCAATTCTGGTGGATGAACTTGTACTGAGGGACATCTCAGGACACTAACTTTACATAGTAGGCCTTAATACAAATGACAGAATGTATGAACTCCAGTGGGAGGGACTGTGGGAGGCGCCAAAGGGGGAGAGGGAAGGGGATATAAAGATGATTTTATGTATAAAATACACAAAAATCCAAAAAAAAATTAAAAAAAAAAAAGAAAAACCCAGGCTGGGAGTAGTGGCACATGCCTTTAACCCCAGTACTGGGGAGGCAGGGGTGGATCTCTGTGAGATTGAGGCCAACAAGTCTGTACAGGAAGTTCCAAGTGAAGTGGGGCTACAGGGTGGCCGTCTCAACAGACCCACAAAGAAAGAAGCAAAACACACACACACACACACACACACACACACACACACACACACACACCACCCAAAACAAAACCAAAAAAGACCCTTCTGCCAGCATTGCATACACAGGTGCACTTACATATAGGTAGGAAAAACACATAAAATTAAAATAACTTTTTTAAAAATTTCATTTATTTATTTTTATATGTATGTTTTGCCTGATTGTACGGGCACCATGTGCATGCAGTACCTATAGAGGCCAGAAGAGGTGTTGGATTCATGGAACTGGAGTTACAGACAGTTGCTAGCCTCTATGTGGGTGTTGGATCCCCTGGAATTGGAGCAATGGACAGTTGTTAACTGCCATGTGGGCGCTGAGAACTAAACCTGGGTCCTCTGTAAGAAGAGCCATCTCTACAGCCCCCTTTTTCCTTTTAGAATCAAGGTCTTATGTAACCTAGGCTAGCCTTGAACTGTGCATCTGAGGATTATCTTGAACTTCTGATCCTCCTGCTTCCACCCTCCACCTCCTAAGTGATGGAATTACAGGAATGTGTCACCACATCTAATTTTGTGTGGTGCCCAGGGTTTCATGCATACCAGGCAAGCATTCTACCAACTAAGCTACATTCCCAGTCCTAGCAGCAACTTTCTTTTTTTAAAGAATTTTATTTTATTGCTGGGTGTGGTGGTGCATGCCTTTAATCCTCGCACTCGGGAGGCAGAGGCAGGCAGATCTCTGTGAGTTCAAGGCCAGCCTGGTCTACATAGTGAGTTCCAGGACAGCTGGGGCTATAGGGAGACCCTGTCTCAAAAAAGACCAAAACAAAAAATTTTAATTTTATTTTATGTGTATACATGTATTGCCTGCATGTAGGTAAGTGCACCCGTGTGGTGCAGTGCCCGCGGAGGATAGAAGAGGCTGTGGGATCCCCTGGAACTGGAGTTACGGACAGCTGTTAGCTGCCATGTGGATGCTGGGATTCAAACCTGGGTCTTCTGCAAGAACAGCCAGTATTCTTAACCACTGCGCCATCTCTCCAGCCCCGTGCAACTTCTTTTGATAACATCATACATAGATTGTATTTATACAAGAAAATTGTTTTTGAGCATGGAGTAATGATCTCTAACCGAAGTCTGTTTTTCACGAGGTCTCTGAAGGTGATGAATTTATGAATGGAAACCATAGAGGATGTTAGACTCTCCTCCC
>NW_008333780.1:447272-455275 GCF_000622305.1 Nannospalax galili
TTAACCACTGCGCCATCCCCCCCGCCCCGTGTAATTTTCTTTTTTTTTTTTTTTTTTTTTTTTCCTTTTTTTTTTTTTTTGTGGGTGCTGGGATTAAAGGTATGCGCCACCACGCCCGGCTTTACTTACTTTCTTTTAAATTACATATGCGTGCATGCATGTGTGTATGTATTCCAGGGATCAAACACGTCATCAGGCCTGGCAGCAGGCACCCTTAACTGCTAACTTGCTCGCCAGCCCAAGCAGCAACATTTGCTGGGATTAAAGGTATGCGCCACCACGCCCGGCTTTACTTACTTTCTTTTAAATTACATATGCGTGCATGCATGTGTGTATGTATTCCAGGGATCAAACACGTCATCAGGCCTGGCAGCAGGCACCCTTAACTGCTAACTTGCTCGCCAGCCCAAGCAGCAACATTTTTAAAAAAAGGATTTTTATTTTGATTTTTTTTTTTGGTCTTATTGAGGCAGGGTTTCCCTGTAGCCCTAGCTATCCTGGAACTTGCTATGTGGACCAGGCTAGCCTTGATCTCACAGAGACCTGCCTGCCTCAGCCTCTCAAGTGCTGGGACTAGAGGCGTGCATCAGGACACCTGGCTCCAAGCACCATCTCTCCAGCCCCACAAGCAGCAACTTTTGGTGCATGCCCTCAGACACAAAATTAATTACAGTTTAGAATTTAGCAGGAAATGTTTATATCTTACCAAAAGTCCTAGAACTTTTTGTTGAATGGATGACTCAGTTGGGAAAGACTGTAAAAAAGAAAGAGAAACCTGTAACTATCTAAAGAAACAAATCTCATAAATACTTAAATAAACCAACAAATGTCAAAACTGTAGATTAAATTTCCATTCGAACCTCTAGAACCCTCATGAAGAGTTCTAAGCCTTGGTTTTCAATGAAGTGTCTGCAAGTCGTTGGGGATTCATCTGTGAGGTTCCAAAGTGCACTCAAAGTAAACTTCAATGTAGTGTCCACTGAATTTTGATTGGTTTTCTGCTTCACTATTTGAAGAAGTTGCTAAAAGGAAGAAAACAGAAGTTTTAGTCATTCAATTGTCATAATTTGAGATTACCAATAACCACAAGTCCATAAGGACTAATTTTAGAGCTTAAAGTATTTTCTGAAAAGGTTCTTTGTTGTTTTTTTTTTATTTTAAAGTTACATTTACTTACTTACTGAATTTATTTATTATTTAGTGTGTATATGGCAGACATGTGCATGCTACAGCATGTATGTAGATGTCCAAGGACAACTTGCAGGAGCTGGTCTTTTCATCATGTAGGTCCTAGGGATCAAACTCAGGTTGTCAGGCTCGGCAATCTCTTACTAGCCCTGTTTTGTTTTATTTATTTATTTGTTTATTATTTTATTTTATTTTTGTTTTGTTTTTTGGAGTCAGGGTCCCCCTGTAGCCCCAGCTGGCCTCAAACTCAAAGACATCTGCCTCCCAAATGCTGGAATTAAAGGCATGTGCCACCACACCCAGCTTAGTTTTTTGTTTTTCAAACAGGGTCTCACCATGCAACCTTGGTTGGAGTGGAACTCACTATGTAGTAGACTAAGCTGGCACATAGATTTGCCTGCTTCTGCCTCCTGAGTGCTGGGATTAAAGGTATGTGCCACCATGGTAGCTTTTTTAAAAAATTATTTTCATTTTGTGGGTGGATGTACATGTGCATATCACTTAGCACATGTGGAGGTCATAGAATACCATGCATGGAGATCAGAGGACAACTTACAGGAGTTCATTTTTCTTTCCACCATGTGGATTGTGGGGATTGAATTTAGGTCATCAGGTCTGGTGGCAGGTGACTTTACCCACTGAGACATTTTGCCAGCCCTGAACCAACTATCTTAATTAGTTATGACAACCCATTATTACAGAACCTAGGATTTGAAAAAAGGACTAGAAGGACTGGAGACATTCAGCGGTTAAGAGCACTGGCTGTTCTTGCAGAGAAGGTGGGTTTGGTTCCCAGCACCCACATGGCAGCTAATAACGATCCTTAACTCCAGTTCCAGAGGATCTGAGGTCCTCTTCTGGCCTCTGAGATCACTGTACAACAGGGGTGCACTTATATTCATGCAGGTCAAACACTCACACATAAAATACAATTTAAAAATAAATAAATACATACAAAAAAGGGAACAAAGGAGTAAATGAAGACAAAGTTGGTATTTACTAAATGCTAGTAAACAATACCTTATTTTGTGGTAGTATCACCCCCATTTTATAGAGAAATAAACTGAATCTAAGAAATAATAGTTTGATAATAATCAGTGATAAAAAGAACTAAAAGGCCTAATTCTAACAAATTTTAAGTTTTCCTTAAGAAAAAAAAAGAAAATGCCAGGCATGGTAGCTCACATCTATAATACCAGAAGCTAGGAGACTATGGCAAGCAAACTGTCACAAGTTCAAGCTCATCCTGAGCTACACAGTGAATTCTTGCTAGTGATATGTATAAAACTGAGAAAAAGAAGGAAAAAAGAAAAGAAGGCAAACCCCACACAGGATGAGAGAATACTAAAGTCTATGTTGGATACAAACATGATAAGAGTTTGAAATCTCTATGTCTATCATAACTTTATTCTAAGAAATTTAAATTTGAAAGGTACATCAGAGAGATTGAGGCCAGCCTGGTCTACATAGCGAGTTTAAGGCCAGTTGGGGCTACAGGGAAACCCTGTCTCAAAAAGATAAATAAATAAATGAATTTGAAAGGAGAATAGTAAGAACTACATAAGGCGTCTATAATTTTACTTTTGGATTACATTTTTAGAGGTAAAGGGGAGCTCTGTGTTGTTATTCAAGAAAAGATTAATGAACACAATTCAGGAAAATTAAGAAACACAAACATCTAGGTGTAATAATTATTTAACTAAATAGCATTATTGACTAAGAAGTCACCTGCTTTGGACTACTAGCATAGCCTCAATTACTAATTTATTTGTAGCCTCGTTTATATATTGTGAGAAATAACTAAGAGCTCAAAAAGACTCCTTGGAGGGCTGGAGATGGCTCCACTAGCAGTTAAGAGCACTGGCTGCTCTTGCAGAGGACCTAAGCTCAAATCCCAGCACCTACATGGCAGCTAACAACCATCTGTAACTCCAGTTCCAGGGGATCTGAAGTCCTTTTCTGGCCTCTACAAGCACTGCACGCCATGGGTATACTTACATATAAGCAGGTACAACACTATATTAAAAAAAAAAAAAAGATTATTTATGCCAGGCATGGTGGTACACACCTTCAAAATCCCAGCATTCAGGAGGCAGAGGTAGGTGAATCCCTGTGAGTTCAAGGTCAACCTGGTCTACACAGTGAGTTCCAGGCCAGCTGGGGCTACAGGGAAACGCTGTTTAAAAAAAAGACAATTAAAAAAAAATTTATTTTATGTGTATGTGTGTATATGCCTGAGAGTATCTATGTGTACTGTGTGCCTGCAGATGACTGTGGAGGTGTTAGATATACCTATATATATTGTGTAAGTCCCAGATAAGGGTGTTGGATTCCCTGTAACTGGAGTTGCAGGCATCTAGCTATGGGCCACCTGATGTGGGTGCTGGGTCCTCTGCTACAACAGCAAATACTCTTAATCACTGTGCCATCTCTCCAGGACTGACTTAGTTCACAGATGTTTGCATCTGTCAAGAACTAAACCTGCTTCTATGTAGAATAATTTAGGCTAAGGATATAGCTCAGTGGTAGACTATCTACCTGACATGTGCAAGGTACTGGGTTCAATCCTCAGCTCTGTAAATAAGAAGAAAAATGAATACATTTATTTAGAAAAATTTTTTTAAATTATTTTGAGGCATGGTCTTACTATGTAGACCAGGCTGACCTCACACTCACAGATATCCACCTGTCTCAGCCTCCCGAGTGCTGGGATTAAAGGGATTAAAGGCATGCAGTACCATTCCTGGCATAAGATCATTAAAAAAAAAAAAAAAAGAGGCAGAGGCCTGCAGTGGTAGAGGGGTTCCATAGCAGAAAGCTGACTTAGCATATGTGGAGCCCTTGTTAGATCCCCAAAACCTCACCCCCTACATACACACATATTAAGATCACAAAAGATACACAGCACTGCTTGGTAGCAATAAAAAATAAAAAAGAAAATTATCTAATGGCCTGGACAGAGGAAGAAGGAACTTACCCTGACAATGAAGAGCTCAGCACCAAGTCCATAGCAGAAAGCTGACTTAGCATATGTGGAGCCCTTGTTAGATCCCCAAAACCTCACCCCCTACATACACACATATTAAGATCACAAAAGATACACAGCACTGCTTGGTAGCAATAAAAAATAAAAAAGAAAATTATCTAATGGCCTGGACAGAGGAAGAAGGAACTTACCCTGACAATGAAGAGCTCAGCACCAAGCTGTGCTGTTTGTTCTGTAGAAAGCTGGAAGCAAATATAAGAGAGAGTAAATGTCCAAGAATTAACCAATGTGAGTTTGCTATGAGCCATTATAACTGCCTCCAAGGCCAGACTATCTGATCAACCTCGAATTCTGTAATAGTTAATGCATCTTATGTAAGCAAGCTGGCAAAGAGTTTACTAACCTTTCTGGCACACATACTGGTGAGTAGGGAGATTAGTAATTATAATGAGAAACAACTGCCTATAGAAGAGATTCAGCAAGAGTTCAGGTACCTTGGCAGCCAGGATGGAAATGATAGCTACTGCCATCCTTTGCATGTTTTGATCTTCATGGTTGCAAAGCCACTGCATGACAAGCTTAGCTGCTTCAAATCTGAAAACACAGAGGATTTCCTTAGTTAATCCTAGAGGCCCAGGCACAATTTCAGAGATCCAGGTCAGAGTTAATGCTAAAATTTAAGTGCATGGGAAGGAAAGGAAATATTTCTCTTAATAGATAGTAACAATTACCTGCAGTGTTTTGGAAATGATACCTCTTTGTTTTTTTCCCTATACTGGGGATTGGACCCAAGGCCTTGTGCTAGGCAAGTACTCTACTACAGAGCTATATCCCTACCCCTTTGTCTTATTTTAGTTATTTTTATTGTTTGGTTAATTTTTTAAAACTTATTATCTGTGTGTGTGGAGGGGGGGAGAATGGGTGTGTGCATGCTATGGCATATGTGAAGAAGTTGGAGGACAACTTTCAGGAGTCAGTTCTGTCCTTCCACTGTGAGTTCTGGAGATTGAAGTCAAGTGGTCAGGCTTACATGGCAAGTCCTCTTACCTACTGAGCCATTCTGCTGGCCCTTATTTATGTTTTGGTTTTTGCTGTTTTTTTTTTTTTTTGAGACAGGGTCTCATGTAGCCCAGGCTGGCCTCAAACTCTCTATGTAGACAAGGATGACCTTGAACTCCTGATCTTCCTGCCTCCACCCATGTAAAAGAGCCCAGCATGGCAGCGCATACCTGTAATCCTAACGCTGGGGAGGCGGAGACAGGAGGATCTCTGGGACTTGATGGCCAGCCAGTCTAGCCCAATCGGTGAACTCCAGGTTCAATGAGAGACCCTGTCTCAAAAAAAAATAAGGTGCAGAGAGAATGAGGCAGACATCCAATGTCAACCTCTGGATTTCATACCCTACCACATACACTCCTGTGCACATGCGCACACATGCATGTACACACACACACGCACACGCACATGATAATTTAGAAAACAGTCAAAACTGGCATTTATCTTCTAAAATGATAATGGTTTAGTATTTCTATATCACACTTTAAGCATATTCTTTTTATTTTTGAAATTACATTTACTTGTGTGTGTGTGTGTGTGTGTGTGTGTGTGTGTGTGTGTTTGTACTTGCATGGCATGCACACAAAGGTTTAGAGGACAACTTGCAGAGTCATTTCTCTCCTTCTAACACGTGGGAACAGAACACAGGTTGTCAAGCTAACACTTGCCTGTTAAAAGGAACATCTTGAAGGATCCGGTCACTGCAAAGTGAGAGTAGGCAATTCTTCTGTAACTAAAGAGTAAAAAGAAGAAAAAACAAAGAATAGAATATCACTCTGTGTCTTTTGGTCAAGATAGTCTTTAAAAACAATTTTTGAGGCTAGAGAGATAGCTCAGTGGTTAAGAACACTGGTTGCTCTTGCAGAGGATCAGAGTTTGGTTCTCAATATCCACATTGCGGCTAACAACCATCTATAACTCCAGTTTTAGGGGATCTGATGCCCTCTTCTGACATCTTTGGGAACTGAATGACAGAGGTGCACTTACATACAAGCACACAAGTAATCATAAACATAAAATTTTAAAAAGTAAGAGATGGCTCAGCAGTTAAGAACACTGGTTGTTCTTGCAGAAGACCTGGGTTGGAATCCCAGCACCCACATGGCAGCTAACAACTGTCTGTAACTACAGTTCCAGGGGATCCCACAGTCTCTTTTGTCCTCCGCGGGCATTGCACTACATAAATGCACTTACCTACATGCAGGTGATACACACATATGCATAAAGAATAAAAATAATAAGTAAATGAACTTGAATAAGTCATCATTAAATATATTTTAAAAACTGCCAGGCATGGTGCTGCATGCCTTTAATCCCAACGCTCAGGAGGCAAGGGCAGGCAGATCTCTGTGAGTTCAAAGCCAGCGAGTTCCAGGCCAGCTGTGGCTACAGGGACACTGTCTCAGAAACACCAAAACAAAACAAACAAAAACAAAAACCAAAAAACCAAGAATTTCTTTTTGACGGGGTCTTCCTAGTTCTAGCCCACCCGGAAGTCACTATGTGCACCAGGCTGACCTATATCTCACAGAGATCTACCTGCCTTTGCTTCCCAAGGTATTAAAGGTATGCACCACCATGCCCAGTATTTAAAATTATTTTTAATTAAATTACATGTGTGCGTCTGTGTGAGAGACTGCCACTTGTGTACAAGTGCCCACAGAAGCCAGAAGAGAGTGTTGGAACCCCTGGAGGTACAGTTATAGGCAGTTTTGAGCTGCCAAATGTGGGTGCTGCGAATTGAACTCACATCCTGTGGAAAAGCAGTAAGCACTTTGAACTGTTAAGCCATATTTCCAGACCCAAGATTTACTTTTATTATTATTTATCTGTATGTGTATCTGTCTATGGGAATATATGCTGTGTGTTTGCAGGCCCTTGGAGGGAAGAGGGTATCAGATCTCTTATGAGCTTGGGTCCTCTGGAACTTGGGTCCTCTGGAAGAGCAAGCAGTAAGTATTCTTAACTATTGAGCCATCTCTCCAGCCTCAAAACACAGTCTTTAAAAAGGAAGAAGACCAGGAGCTGGAGAGATGGCTCAGTGGTTAAGAGCACTTACTGCTTGCTCTTGTAGAGAACCTGGTTCAGTTCCCAGGACCCACATGGTAAGTTACAATTCCAGGGGATTCAATGCTTTCTTCTAGCCTCCCTGGGCACCAGGCACACACGCTACACATATATACATGCAAGCTAAACACTAATACACATAAAATAAAACAAAATAATTTTTTAAGAGGATGCAGACTGATGAAGTAAGTTATTATTGTGTGTGTGTGTGTGTGTGTGTGTGTGTGTGTGTGTTGCTAAAGACTGAACCCAAGGGCTCGTGCTTGTAAGGTTAATATTCCATCGACCTATATCCCAGCTCTAGTTACTGTTTTTTCTGTTGTTTTTTTAATTTTTAATTTTTAAAATTTTATGTGTATGCATGTATTGCCTGCATGTAGGTAAGTGAGCCCGTGTCATACAATGCTGGCAGAGGACAGAAGAAGCTGTCGGATCCCCTGGGACTGGAGTTACAGACAGTTGTTAGCTGCCATGTAGGGGCTGGGAGTCAAACCCGGGTCTTCTGCAAAAACAACCAGTGTTCTTAACCGCTGAGCCATCTCTCCAGCCCCGCTAGTTACTGTTTTTAAATCTTGAACACTAGACATCTTATAGCTATATGTTGTCAGTTCTTTGTAAATGTTACCAAGAAGAGACTGATATTTTAGAAAAACCTTGTTAAACATGGGAATTTGATTTGTTTTTTATATCATTACAATAAATTATA
>NW_008333780.1:455285-459272 GCF_000622305.1 Nannospalax galili
TTACTTTTTAAATTTTTTAAATATTTAAAATTTTTAAAAATATTTTTATGTGTATAAATGTATCGCCTGCATGTATGTGAGCGCACACATGTCATGCAATGTCGCGGAGGTCAGAAGAGAATTTTGGATTCCCCTGGAACTGGAGTTAAAGACGGTTCGTAGCTGCTATGTGGGTGCTGGGAATCGAACCTGGGTCCTCTGCAAGAGCACTCAGTGCTCTTACTCGCTGAGCCATTTCTCCAGCCCCTAAATAACTATTTTTTGAGGCAGGATCTCATGTAGTAAAGGCTAGCCTCTAAGCTCAATATGTAGCTAAGGATGATCTTGAACCTCTGAGCCTCTTGCCTCCACATCTGGAGTGCTGGGTTACAAGTAAACAGGTATATGCCACTACCCCCAGTGAATGAACCAAGGGCTGCACATATTTTAGTCAAGCACTGTATCAACCATGCCATATCACTAGCCTCAGATACTTAAATCTTTGAGGAAGACTCCCTAATTTTTATTTACTTTTTTGTCTTTTTGTTTTTTTTTAATCTTTTTGAGACAGGGTAGCCCCAACTGGTTTGGAACTCACTATGTAGACCAGGCTGGCCGTGAACTCACAGAGATCTGCCCACCTCTGCCTCTGCCTCCTGAGTGCTGGGATTAAAGGCATGCACCACCATGCCTGGCTTAGACTCCTAATTTTTAAACTGTCCTCTTTAATGCTCCTAGTAGTACAGTACTACTTATTTGAAATATTTGGGAGCAAAAAATAGTTCGGATTTCAGAGCTTTAAATACATGAACAAGGTATAATGCAATACTTCAAAGAGTAGGTAAAATTGGAGTCACATTTTGGAAAATGGATAGGGTCTGGCATGGTGGCACACATCTTTAGGACCTATATGGGAATTTGGGGGCCA
The DNA here is from genome assembly GCF_000622305.1 of Nannospalax galili. Taxonomy (NCBI): domain Eukaryota; kingdom Metazoa; phylum Chordata; class Mammalia; order Rodentia; family Spalacidae; genus Nannospalax; species Nannospalax galili. Next base: position 456,193 of record NW_008333780.1, read on the forward strand.
TTCTGGGAAGGGAAAGTTGCTTGTGAGCAGAGTATAGGAAGGACAAGTATTTAGATTTTAGAATATTTGCATAGACTTTACCAGTTGAACATACCAAATACAAAAATCCAAAATCTGAAATATGAAGCTTTTTGGGTGTCACATATGCATCAAAAGTTAGAGTTTTCAGAGCATTTCAGATTTTGGTTTTTGACTTTAGGGATGCTCAAGCTGACCTTATTTCTTAGTACTTACTACATTTATGTCTTCTTCCTCTTTTTTTTTTTTTGGTCTTTTTGAGACAGAGGTCTCCCTGTAGCCCCAGCTGGCCTGGAGCTTGCTATGTAAATCAAGCTGGCCTTGAACTCACAGAAATCCACTTGTCTCTGCCTCCCAAACACTGGGACTAAAGGCGTGCGCCACCACGCCCGGCCACATTGTGTCTTCCTATGTTGAACTGCAGACCCTGCCATAGGGCACATAGTCTAAAATGAATAAAGAAACACGAAGCTTAATTGAACTAATGGCTTCCACTGGTAACAGAAGAAAAGCGTCACTGGATCGATGGCTTCCTCCCTCTGCCAAACACCACAAGAGAAAAGACATTTGCTACAGTCTTCAAGTTCTGACCAGCTAGAATTTTGACTTTTGTGACTTAAGGCTTGAAGGAGGCAAATATTTAAGAGTTTTCTATCCTGGTGTTCGCTAAATTTGGCCTTCACTGGCCTCATCCTACACTGATCACAAATGACTTGCCCTTCCTAGAACAGTCTGCACATTCCAGTTAGGTCCTGCTTTTCTTACCCATTTTTCAAGATGTGACTCCAACATCACCTACTCTCTGAAGTCTTGTGTATGTACTAATCTAGCTGTGGAACTATTCATTTCCCAAAAGTTCCTGTGGCATTCAGTTCAAATAGTTGAAGAAAAATTTCAGAGCAGTTGCATCTTTCTGACTGATGAATTTCTGGGTGCTTTTTACAAGAGTAAGTCTTGGCCAGGCACGTCAATTCATGCCTATAATCCTAGCAGGTAAGCTCTGTAAGTTTGAAGGCTGCTGGGTCTACACAAGGAGGTCCAGATGAGCCATGGCTACAAAGTGAGACTCTGACTTTAAATAAATGTAAACAAATAAAAAAGTAAGTGTAGTTAAAGCTGGCCTTAGAACGCTTGCTCTTCCTGCCTCCACCTCCCAAGGGGTGGTACCTTCCCAAGGGGAACCAGCATTTTTATTGTAGTCTTTTTAGGTCAGGATCTTACTATGTAGACCTTGAACTATGTATATAATCCAGGCTAGCCTAGAAGTTGCAGTAATCTTCCCTCCTCAGCTTTCCAAGTGTTAGGACTACAGGAGTCTATCACACAGGCCATTTCAGGCCTTTTTTGGTTTTCCATTAAGCTATATCTCTAGTCCTTGAGTCTTTCGTTTCTTTTACAGTCTTTGGTACTGGCAATCAAACCTAGGCCTTCACGCATGCTAGATAAGTGCTCTACCACGGAGCTACATCCCCACCCAAAATTTTCTATTTTTGTTTTCTTTTCTTTGACAAGAGCCTTGCTAGGTTGAGCAGGCTGTCCCTTAATTCCTAAGCTCAAGAGATACTCCTGCCTCAGTCTCTCAAATAGCTGGGTCTAAAGGCATATACCATCATGCCTGTCTATATTGCCATTTTAAGTATTCTATTTTAAACATTAATTCATTATTTTTGGTTTGTGGTGTGCTTGTGTACTGTGAGGGGTATATGTACATATGTATGCATATGGAGGCCAGTCTTCCTTTATTTTCTCCACCATTTTTGTTTTTGGTCTTTTGGGATTTTTTTTGTTTGTTTGTTGAGACAAGGTCTTCCTGTTGTCCCAGCAGGCCTGGATCTCCCTATGTTGACCAGGTTGCCCTCATCTCACAGAGATTTGCCCACCTCTGGCTCCCCAGAGTTGGGATTAAAGGTGTGTGCCACCATGGTATGTGTACTACCATGCCTGGCACGCCACCTTATTTTTTAAGATGGAGTTTTTCACTGTGAAGATTAATTTCAATTGTAAACTTGATGCGATAAAGAATCATCTGGGAGATGGGCCTCTGGGCACTGGATTAAGTTAACTGAGGCAAGAAGACCTGCCCACTGTGGGTGGCACCATCCCCTAGGCCAGGATTCTGAACTGTATAAAAGGAGAAAGTGAGCTGAATGCTAGCATTCATTATTACTTGAATGCCAATGCATGTAACCACTCAGCCTCATGCTCTAGATGTTCTGACTTCCCTATCATGAGACTATAACCTCAAACTGTGAGTCAAAATGAACCTTGCCTTCCTTCAATTCTTTTGACAGACTATTTTATCACAGCAACTGGAAAAGTAACAAAGATACTCACTGAACCTAGAGCTCAACTTTCTGCTAGACTAACTAGCCAATGAGGCCCTATGATCTACCTAGTGCTGGGATTACAGGTGTATGCAGCCATGCCCAGATTATATGGGCTGGAGATCCAAACTCAAGTCCTCCAGATTGCACTGCAAACACCACTCAATGAATTATCTCCCCAACTCCCTAAATTTTTATTTGTACAAGTGTTTTGCCTGCCTGTGGAGGCCAGAAGAGGGAGTAAGATTCCCTGGAACCAGAGCTACAGACAGTTGTGGGCCACCATATATGGGTGCTGGGAACCAAACCTGGGTCATCTGCAAGAACAGCCAGTGCTCTTAACTGCTGAGTCATTCCTCCAGCATCCTAAATGTTATTTTAAAAAATACAGGGGGTGGAGAGATGTCTCAGCAGTTAAGAGCACTGGCTATTCTTGCAGAGGACCTGGGTTCAAATCTCAGCACTCACATGGTGGCTAACAACCAAAAGTAACTCCAGTTCCAGGGGATTTGATGCCCTCTCCGTCTTCTGCAGGCATTGCATGACACAGTTGCACTTACATACATGCAGGCATAACATTCAGACACATAAGAGGGGCTGGAAAGATGGCTCAGCAGATAAGAACACTGGCTGTTCTTGCAGAAGACCCGGGTTTGAATCCCAGTACCCACATGGCAGCTAACAACTGTCTGTAACTCCAGTCCCAGGGGATCCAACAGCCTCTTCTGTCCTCTGCGG
>NW_008333780.1:459336-464946 GCF_000622305.1 Nannospalax galili
ATGGGTGCACTTACCTACATGCAGACAATACATGCATACACATAAAATAAAAATAATAAATAAAAAAATTAAAAATAAATGAAATTTTAAAGGCAGAAACATGTTTATAAAATGTATATAGGTATAAGGCAGTATTCAATATATATTTATAAATAAAATTTTATATATTTATAAATAAATTTTAATGTATCTATGTAAATTGTCAAGGAATTGTTTTTTGGGGGGAAGAGTAATTTGAAACAGGGTTTCATGTATCCCAGATTGGCTTTTTATTTTGGTCTTTTTGAGACAGGGTCTCCCTGTAGCCCCAGCTGTCCTGGAACTCACTATGTAGACCAGGCCGGCCTTGCAACTAACAGAGATCCACCTGCCTCTGCCTCCCAAGTGCTGGGATTAAAGGCGTGTGCCACCATGCCCAGCTGGCTTTTTTTTTTTTTTCAATTTTTTATGTGTATTGAGTGTATTGCCTACATGTATGTGAGTGCACACGTGTCGTGCGATGCTGCCGAGGTCAGAAGAGGGCTTCGGATTTCCCTGGAACTGGAGTTAAGGATGGTTCATAGCCGCCATGTGGGTGCTAGGAATCGAACCTACGTCCTCTGCAAGAGCAGTCAGTGCTCTTAACCACTGAGCCATCTCTCCAGCCCCAAGATTGGCTTTTTAAAAAAAATATTTTATTTATTAGTTTTATTTTATGTGTATGAGTGTATCACATGCATGTATGTAAGTGCATAATGCCTGCAGAGGTCAGAAGAAGGTGTCAGATCCCCTGGAACTAGAGCTACAGATGATTGTTAACTAACATGTGGGTGCTGGGAATCGAACCCAGGTCCTCTGCGAGAGCAATCAGTGCTCTTAACCACTGAGCCATCTCTCCAGCCTAGATTGGCTTTTTTTTTGTTGTTGTTGTTGTTATTTTGCATTTTGGGGGGCGGGGCTGAGGACCGAACCCAGGGCTTTGTGCTTGCTAGGCAAGCACTCTATCACTGAGCTAAATCCCCAACCCTGTAGATTGGCTTTTTTTTTTTTAAAAAAAAGATTTTATTTATTTATATTTTATGTTTGAGTGCTTTGCCTGCATGTATGTAAATGTACTACATGCATGCCTGGTTCCTGTGGAGGCCAGAAGAGGGTGTCTGGCCTCTGGAACTAGAGTTATGATGGGTGTGAGCAGCCATGTGGGTGCTTGGAAACGAACCCAGATCCTCTGGAAGAGCAGTAAATGCTCTGACCTGCTGAGCCATCTCTCCAGCATCCCCTAGATTGGCTTTGAACTTACTATGCAGCCAAAGATGAGTATGGGCCCTTGGTCCTCTAGCTTTACCTTCTGATTATTGGTATATAGCATTCACCACCGTACCTGGCTTGCCCTAGTTTTATATTTAAAAGGCTTAGTTTTTTTGAAAAATCTATTATATTTTATTTATTTGTGGATGTGTGTGTGTGTTGGGGGGGTATTATGTATGGGGCATGTGTGTCACAGCACACATGTGGAGATCAGAGGACAACTTGCAGGAATTGGTCCCTCTTCTTCTGGCTTGGTAGCAAGCACTTTCACCCACTGAGCCATCTTCCTGGCCCACCTTTAAAACTCTTGGTTGGGGATTTAGCTTGGTGGTAGAGCGCTTGCCTAGCAAGCACAAGGCCCTGGGTTCAGTCCTCAGCTCCATTAAAAAAAAATTCTATTTATTTATTCACGTGTGTTATGCATGTGCATGTCTGTGTGTGTACATATCAGTGAACATATGGAGGTCAGAGCACAAATTACAGAAGTCAGTTCTCTCCATCCACCATGTGGTCCCAGGAATCAAACTCAGATTGTCAAGCTTAGTGGCAAACACCCTTAATTGTTTACCTGTATTGCTGGTCCTTTATTTTGTGTGTGTGTGTGTGCATGTGAGTATGCGTGTGCATGTATGTGTGTGTAAGCCACAGCAATATCATGTATGGAGATTAGAGGCCAATTCTAAGAAGCTCAAGGTCAACCTGGGCTAAATACCGAGTTTGAAATAATAAAATTGGGGTGGGGGGACTTACTATGTAGCCCTGACTGACCTAGAACTCACTATGCAAACCAGGCTGGCCTCAAAATCATAGAGATCTACCTGCCTTTGCCTCCTGAGTGTTGGGATTAAAGGTGTACACCACCAGGCTGAGCCTACTTTTTTGAGTTTTTGAACTAATACATGAAATTATGTATGTGCTCTTCTACAGAGACTGGGATTTGCTATGTAGTCCAGGCTGCCCTCAATTTCACAGAGATTCACTTGCCTCTAGCTCCCGATTAAAGACATATGCCACCACACCCAGCTTTATTTCTTTTTAAGACAGTCTCACTATAGTCCAGGCTGGCCTCAAACTTACTATGTAGCTGAGCATGATCTTGAACTCCTGATCCTCCTGAGAGCAGAATTATAAGCATACACTACCTCACCCAGTTTTCTGTGGTGCAGGGTATCAAACTTAGGGCTTCAGGGTTTCTACCAACTGAGCTATGCCCCTAGAGCTCTTTTAGAATGTTTTCACATTCCCCAAAGAAATCCCAGCTGAGGATGTAGCTCAATTAGAAGAACTTGCCTAGTATTGGCAAGACCCTGGTTTTCCTAACACTGAAAGAAAAAAGAAAAATTACAATTATTCTCCATTTTTCCCACCCTCACTTCCTAATTTTTTACTCTGAATTTTCTCTCAGGTTTCCTTGATCAATTTTACCAATAATTTTTAATTCTAGGCATGGTGATGTACATCTAATCTCAGTACTTTGGAGAGAGATGCAGGAGGATCAAGGAGTTCCAGACAAGCTTGGGCTACCTGAGACCTTGTCTCTATCAAACAAAACAGCAGCAATAACAATAAACTAAAAGAAGGAAACTGAAGCTTCAGGCTTGGCTTATTGAATTGAACTGTGTGGAAGTGCAAGCAGGTAAAGAAGCACCTAGGACTACTTGAATGGGAATTCACATGCTTACCTGCTGGTGATTGGGAAAATGTTCCATGGCCTTGAGCAGCAAATGTGTCACATCAGCCAGGAGTCGAACAGGCATTCCTACAGCAAGGTCCTGCTTGGTTAAATTAAACACACAGGCACTTGCAGCCAGCTGCACTGGCAAATTCATAGGGTGATTTCTCATTCCAGTAACCACAAGCTGGAAAAAACAACAACCCAATTAGTCCTCTTAATTCACCTCATAAAATATAAGCCCCTTTCATAAAACAAAGCTATCTGTTCTCCATAACAATTTCAAAGACATCTCAAGTTTCTTTTCCATTCTCATATGCAAAGAACCTAGGACACTATCACTCTCATTTCCCAACCGACCTTCCTTGAGAACACTCCAGAGTTAGTGTAATAAAATCCATTCACTTCTCCCTACCCTAGACATGAGTCACTTTCTCTCTCCCCTATTTTCCTATTCCTCACTGTCAGCTGAACATTTGGCTTTCTTTTATTTAAATAAAGATTTATTTTGTTATCTATTTGCTTATTTATTTGTGTGGGGGGTGTGCACATGCTTCATTGTGCCCACTAGACCAGAAGGGGACTTCGGATCCCCTGCAGCTGGAGTTACCTGACCTGGGTATACTGGGAACCAAACTGTGATCCTTTGAAAGGGAAGTAAGTGCCCTTAAACACTGAGCCATTTCTCAAGCCCTAGAAAATCTAGCTTTCAACTACACTAAGAAAAATGACAGGAGACAAAAGCAAGTGGATCTCTGAGATCCAGGCCAGTCTAGTCCACAAAGTGAGTTCCAGGCTACCTTGGGCTACAGGGAGACCCTGTCCCCCAAAACAAACAAACAAACAAACAAAAAAAAAGAAAAGAAAAAATTTAAAAAGCAGAAAAGAACTTCAGATTCTCTCATGGTGAGAATTCCTCACCAGAAGCATACAGACTTACACACATCACCTTCTTGCCAAAAGATAAATGATCTTTTTGGAGTCCTCTCTAAGTTGATTCATCCATGTATATTCCAGATTTCCTTGTATACTCAAGAAAATGGTTATTTCTCCATCAACTTTTACTCTAGACTAGATAATATCAACATATAAAAAGCTATTTTTTTTCCGATTTAAAAAAAATAAAATATTCACAAACTGGGCATTGTGGTTACCTGATATCCCAGCATTTGGAAGGTAGAGGTAGGATTTTAAATTAGAGGCCAAGATAGGTAACCAGAAGGATCTGTCTCAAAAACCAAACAAAACAAACCCTTTTTTAAATCCTACTTCCTTAATCAATTGTCTTTTTTTCTTTTTAAATTTTTATGTGTATGAGTGTTATGCATGAATGTATGTAAGTGCACCCATGTCCTGCAATGACCTTGGAGAACAGAAGAGGGTGTTGGGTCCTCTGGAACTGGAGTTATAGACAGTTGTTAGATGCCATATGGGTTCTAGGATTCAAATTTGGGTCTTTGCAAGAGCAGCCAGTGCGCTTAAGCACTGAACTATCTCTCCAGCCCAAACTTTTCTTCTTCACTTCCTTTTGCTGCAAAACTCCTTATACGACTGGCCTTTAATCTTTTTTCCTTTTCTTTTTTTTTTTTTTTTTTTTTTTTTTGTGAAAGGGTACCACTATGTAGCCCTATTTGGCCTAGAACTCAGAGAGTGCTATCTGCCTCCTGACTGCTGGAACCACAGGTATGTGCCACCAATGCCCAGTTTATACAGTGCTAGGGATTGAACCCAGGGCCTTGTGAATGCTAAGCAATCACTCTACCAAACGAGCTACATTCCTAGCTCCTACATTATGAAAACTTATTTTATTTTTGGTGAGTATGTGGTAATATGTACATATGTATGTAGGTACACAGAGGCCGAGGAGGGCATTGGTTGTCCTGCCCTGTCACTACCTGCCTCATTCCCTTGAGTCTGGCTCTCAGTTCCTTAGGCTGGAACTCAGCCAGCCACAGTGATCCTCCTGACAACACTGGGGTTACAGGCATACATAGCCACACTGACTTTTTAAATGTGGGTTCTCACACTTGTTCAGCAAGCACTCTTACCCATTGAGCTATGCTTCCAGCCCTATCTTATGGAATTCTAATACTGTATTTCCAAAAAGATTCTAAGTGGAAAACAACATAAGGTAAGTCCAATCCTGTAACTTAAAATATCATGTCATTACTGGTCTTAAGTAGGTAAATAGCACTAGAAGGCATTTATATTGCTTGATGAGTCTAATATAAAACTTCAACAGTATGCAAATAACTTCTCTCATTAAACTTTTTTTTTCATTTTATTTTATGTGTATGTTTTGCCTGCATGTATAAAAGTGCACCACATGCATGAAATGCCCTTGGAGGCCTGAAGAGGGCAGCAGATCCCCTAGAACTGGAGTTAAGGATGGTTGTTGGCCACCATGTGGGTGCTGGGAACTGAACCTGGGTCCTCTGCAAGAACAGCCAGTGGTGCTCTTAACCTCTGAGCCATCTCCCCAGCCTTCATTTTTCTTTTCCTTTAAAATTATATATTTAATGACCACATACTTGGAAGAAGCATTTCATTACAATAGCATTGACACATTCAATAACATTTTCCTGAGCTAAGATACATCTCTTTCAAAATTGGCTGTAAATTTTTAGGTTTACAGTTGAATTATTACAGTT
>NW_008333780.1:464999-465615 GCF_000622305.1 Nannospalax galili
TTAAACTTTGAAAAAGATCTCCATTTCATTATTAAAATACATAGTTTCATACAGAAAAATTCATTTTGAATACAACTGAGACTAAGATGCATATGCATTTCTAATCTCTATATATCTGATTATTTCTAGTCACAGTCAGTTACTTTCTGAGCTCCTTGGCATCTGAGCATGGATATAAAGTTGTCAAGTGGATTTCCATGGTAATGTTTTTCACATCTATAAAATACTAAGGAGCAAATTTTTATGCTTTGAAGAACTATTTTTTTATCATTATTTTTTAAAAATTTTTAATAAGTACATGATTAGAAGCATTTCACTACAGCTTTAACATATTCTGTAACACATTCCAGAGCAAGAGTACATCTCTTTGACAAGTGGCTGTAAGTTTCTAGATTCACAGTTGAATTATTACAGTCCATAGTCTCAAATACCCGAAGATGACAAGCCAGGATGAAGGAGTGTCTTCACTTTAAAGAAAATGTATTCCTTTAGTTAAAAACAATATCCAAATGATTAAGAGAAAAACAAGTGCACTTTGATCCAATAACCTTTAAAAAAGATCTCCATTTTAGCCGGGCGTGGTGGTGCACACCTTTAATCCCAGCACTTGGGAGGC
>NW_008333780.1:465859-466110 GCF_000622305.1 Nannospalax galili
TGTATGTCTATAAGTCGTTGGGTAGATTTCAGTGGTAATGTTTATCACCTCGACTAATTAGCATGATGTAAATTTCTATGCTTCCTCCTCAACTATAATACATTTTTAAAAAATTTGATTTTTTTTGTGTGTGTATACTACAAAGAACATCCCAAACCATCTTACTCAACTATACACCCACTTCCCAGATGGCACCCTCCCATAGCCTCCCTCCCCCCACTAGAGCCCTTATACTCTGATATCCTTGCTAC
>NW_008333780.1:466632-469188 GCF_000622305.1 Nannospalax galili
TCATGTCCCTCTGACCAAATTATTATAGGCCTCAAAATATGTCTGTTAAACATCCAAGAAGGTTAGTTCCACCAGTCTGGTACTTTTAATTACTGTGTGTCGTGTAGATAAATCTTGGGCAAAGACCAATTGTTCTCAGATAAACCTTACCTAGACATATATTTCTTGATCTGCTATGTATAATTTGTCAGTAGGGTGTAGGAGTAATATGGTTCCCTCTGGTTTTCACAACTAGCTAGGCATTATTTATCTCTCGCATTGTCTCACCCCTCCATCATGGTTTTCCCACTTAAGGTGCCCCCATTTCTCCCCTTTCTCCCTTACTAATACCCTTCTCCTATGGTCCTACCTCTCTTGAGCTCCTTCTTTCCCTTTATGCCCTAGGTTCCTTGTATACCCTTCCCTTCCCCCTCCCTTAAACTAACCCAATTTTTATCCGTATCTCCCTTATTAAGGCCTGTTTCCTACTGTTCTTCTCTTTCAGGTTCTTTCTTTTCCTTTACCTCCCTGTTTCCATTCCATTATCCTGGTTCCTGTATTATGTCTAGATAGATACTCACTTACCAGGGATTGGTTCTAGGACCCATGTCAGGAGCTGCTAATCATTGAGCTGCAGCAGCCTCATTTACTGAGTTTGTGTCATGCAAACCAGTACTTAACCTGCCCATTCAGGAGGAAGAAGTTTTCTGGAGAGCCTCACAATACCTGACCTTGAGGCATTAGTGGTAAACAAAAGGATCCAAGAAGCCTTTGATCTGACCGCTCCCTGACCCTCAGATACAGGTGGGGAAATACAGCAATTGTAACTAATTGAGTTCTTCTGTATAAAAAGACAGAACTGAAATAAACGGAGGCTGGCAGTATTCACTGTGAGCCCTCCCAAGAAGCATCTTTTCTGTCTCCTTTCCTTTCTTTCAATCCTCACTCCCCCTTTCAGGTACTGTCCATTTTGGCCGGCTAGCACCGGCACAACCCCTAAGGAAAACAGTGTGGAGAACTCTTAAAAAACTAAAAATGAACTTACTATTTGTCCCAGTTACATCACTCCTTAGCATATACCCAAGGAACTCACCCTATTGCAGAGACACTTGTACTTCCATGTTTGTTACTGCTCTTTTCACAATAGCTAAGAGATGGAAGTGTCCCACAACTGATGAGTGGCTAATGAAAATGTGGTTCATTTATAGAATGGAATTTTACTCAACAGTAAAGAAAGATGAAATCATGAAATTTTCAGGTAAATGTATTGGGAGCTATTATGGGCACAGCTTGACTTTAGAATTGGAGGAAGAATGCTTCCACCCTGGGACTTTCCCTGCTCTCTGCTTCTGTGGTCTGAGTTGACAGGCTATGCTTCCCTGATTAATTAGCAGTCTTGGAAACATAACTAAAAAGTTCTGTTCCCGTTTATGGGCACTGGAGTTTCTCAGCAGTGGCTCAGGAGCCTTCGGCAGGAATCCGGTATCCGCTTAGAACCATGCAATCTCCATTACAACAGGCCATTAGGGCCGCGGCAGAGAGAGGAGAGTCAGTGCATGGATTTCAAGTCTTCCCAGTTTCTGAGCAAGTAGATCAGCAGGGCAACAGGGTGCGGTCTCATGCACCTGTGCCTTTTAAGCAGCTTAAGGAACTAAAGACTGCTTGTGCTCAGTATGGTCCCACTGCCCTCAGACAGTCATTATGTAGCTCGACTCTACAGGAAATTGAAACAGTGCCTTTTATTGAAACTAGAAATGTTCAAATTTGTTTGCTGTTAAGATAGGTGCAAAATAGTACTAAATCTAGACAATATCCTTGCTATATAGGACATCTAAGGGCACATAGTGGTCTTCCGGGACCATTAGCTTTGAGAATGCCTTGGCAGATAAAGCCACTCAACTTATAGGATTGACTCAGGTAAAGCAAGCTACAAATTCTCATGCCATTCATCACCAAAATAGTCAAAGTTTGAGAAAACAATTTCATATTACTAGGGAAGCTGCAAGACAAATTGTGTGGCAATGCTCATCTTGTCCTCAAACACAAATTGTTCCTCATTATGGGGTTAATCCTAGAGGGCTGAAGCCTAACCAATTGTGGCAAATGAATATTACTCATGTTGTGGATTTTGGCAGGCAATGGTATGTACTTGTTACAATAGATATAATTTCTGGCTTTATTATGGCTACTGTGCAAACAGGGGAAGCCACAAAAAATGTTATAACTCATTGCTTAACTTGCTTTTCCATAGCTGGGATCCCTAACGTTATAAAAACAGATAATGGCTCTGGCTATACTAGTCAGGGGTTCCAACGTTTCTGTTTACAATTGGGCATTGAGCATAGAACTGGATCCCGTATAACCCACAAGGACAAGGTATAGTGGAAAGATCTCATGGTGCTTTAAAAACAATTACAAAAAATAAAAAATGGGGAGTTATATCCCCAGACACCAAGTAATCTTTGACATCATACTCTTTTCATTTTAAACTTTTTGAATTTGGATAAAAATGACCGCTCTGCAGCAGATAGAATGTGGCACCCTCAGTCACAGGATACCTACGCCCAAGTCAGGTGG
>NW_008333780.1:470909-480265 GCF_000622305.1 Nannospalax galili
AGTGTTTCCCTTTCCCCACATCCTCTCCAACATTTGGTATCATTTGTTTTCTTGATCTTAGCCAGTCTGACTGGGGTAAGGTGAAATCTTAAAGTGGTTTTAATTTGCATTTCCCTAATTTTTAGTGATGTTGAACATCTTTTAAGATGTTTCATAGCCATCTTTACTTCATCTTTTGAGGAATCTCTGTTCACCTCCTTAGCCCATCTTTTAATTGGGTTGTTTCTTGTCTTGATTCTGTTTTTTAAGTTCATTCTACATTCTGGATATTAAACCTCTGTCAGATGTGTCTGGTGAAGATTTTCTCCCATTCTGTGGGTTTTCTGTTTGCTTCCCTGGTTGTCTCCTTTGATGTACAGTGTGATGTACACTTTGATGTACACTTCCTTCTTCGTTTCAGCCTGAGTATTCTTCAATATTTCTAACTCTTTCCTGAATTCATTCAGAAGTTTATCCCTATCTTCCTTCAGTTCTTTGATTTCTTTGCTTGTGTGGTCTTTAAATTCACTGAATTCTTTTATCATGTTTATAATTGTTCTTTTGAATTCCATGTCTTGTGTTATCTCTCGGGGGTTCTCATTATAGAGGACTATTGGTATTTGGTGGGGTATGTTATTTTATTTTTCCATGTTGTTATTTTTTTCTCTTTGATTTTGACATATGGATTTCTTTTGTAGTTTCTGATTCTTGTGTGAGACTCAAGCCTTCAAGTTTAGGTCTGCTTCTTTTTGTGAACTTTATGTGTCTTTGTGGTTTACTTTGGGGGCATGAAAAGCTGGTTCATCTAAGCTTCCGGTTCTCTCTTTTGATTTTATACTGGAGTGGCCCAATTGCTTTTGTCCTCAGGAGTTCCCACAGAGGCCCAATTCAGATGAGGATCAGAGGCTCTCAGGCTTTCTCTTAAGGTCTGGATTCCTCCAGGTAAGATTTTGGCCTCAGGAATTTGGGGGTTGGACTGGTCTGGGAGCCGGGCAGGGCAGCTGGTCTAGGGCAGCTGGTGGCCGTGCCACTCAGAGATGCAAAGGAAGATGGGGGCAGATGGGGGCAGGAAGTGGCCCCAAGGGCCCCTAGGGACTGCACTGAGGAGCTGGGTTGGTCTGGATGCAAAGGACCAGGAAGAGGAAAGGTCAGCCCCGGTGACCCGGGAAATGGCTGGTGGGCTGTGCAGACCCAAGGAAGCAGAGGGAGGTGAGGGCCGGGCTAGGCCCAGAGCACCCCTGGGGACTGGAGAAGGAACTGAGTTGGTCTGGATGCAAAGGCTCAGGAAGCAGTAGTGGTTCCCCAAGTGTCTGGGGCACCAAGGGAGGGAATGGGACAGGACCCAGGCTAAGAGGAGAGATCGGCAGGGGAGATGGGAGGGTGAATGAGGCTGGGGGAGTCAAGGGGCGGAGGGCGCAACTGACTTACCCCAGAGAGAGAGGCCTGAGTTTGGAGAGAGGTCTGTTGGTGGTGCAGGCCCAGGGAAGCAGAACCCTCATTTTTCTTTAAATAATGGTATGCTACTATGCATCTCCTTTTTTAGGATTTCTTTCTCTTCCTCCCTCCCTTCCTCCCTCCTTCCCTCCCTCCTCCCTCCCTCCCTTTCTGAGACTGGGGCTCTCTGTAGCCCCAGCTGGCCTGGAACTATGAAGACCCGGCCGCCCTTGAACTCACAGAGATCCACCTGCCTCAGCCTCTGGAGTGCTGGGATTAAAGGCGTGCATTAGCACGCCCAACTTCATTTATTTTTAACTTATGTGTATGTGTGTTTTGCAGTAAGTTTGTAAGCCCAGCCATGTATGCAAGCCTGCAGAGACCAGAAGAATGTGTTGGATCCCCTGGAACTGGAATTAAGAATAGTTGTTAGCTACCAAGTGGGATGCTGGGAACCGAACCCAGGTTCTCTACAAGAGTAGTCAGTACTCTTAGCCTGTGAACCATCTCTCTTAGCCTCCAACTTCTCTCTCATTTATAATTAATAACTAGAACTAAGGATCATCAATCTCATTAAAAATAAAAATAATAAAATACAAACAAAAGTCAAAGACTAAATACACAAAATCTATAGAAGACAATTTCAAAATTTTCATCACCAGTTTCTTGTTCTTACCTTTAAAATTTCTGGCTTTGTTTTTTCCATCACATGGGTCAGGCTAAAAAGATGAAACAAAGCTTCTCGGACAAAAAATGCCCGTTCACTGTACCGCTTCAAAGCTTCTGCAATCTGAGTTTCATTGGCTTCTCCAGACACCTTTGAACATAGGCAAAAGGTTAGCGGTTAAAATTCTTTCCACTCTCTACCTTTATCTCAACATCAGTTGTAAAGATGGTATTTAGCACAGTCTGGTAAAGGCTTGAAAGAAATGGGAATGATTACTTTCCAACTTACCCACAGTTATCATCCTTAAGAGATGCCTATCAGACTAAGAACCTAGCATAAGCCTATAGGCAATATGTTTTTAAAAATACTTATTTTCATTTTATGTGTATTGGTGTTTTGTCTGAATATGTGTACATGCACCACATGCATGTAGTGACTGCAGAAGTCAGAAAACAGTGTCCCTACAGATAATATTTCTACTATACCTAAAATAAATCTCAAGACACTTAACTTTTCATAAAGTCTTACTGTGTCACTGAAGCTCTTAACCTGCCTCTTAAGGGCAAACCCTTTTCTTACATCACAGTGTTATAGGTATTGCTGGCCTTTTCCCCTTGATCTTTCAGTAAGCAAAGCCCTAACTCAGCAAAAAGTCATCACATATAATGTCCACTCTATCAGAAACTTTCCATTCTCTCTTTGCTTGACTAATTTGTACATATCCTTCCTAATTCAAGTTAAGCACATCTTTAGAGAGGCTATCCCTGACCCACAAGTCTAACCCAAGTCCTCCCCAAACTTCTCTTTCATAGTTATCACAATCCTCCCATGATACTAACCCATTTACCCTCACTGCATATCAACAGTGATGAGCATTATGCATAGCTCAAAATAAACATTCAACAAATATTCATCAAATAAATCTGTTAATTTCCCCAGATCTTTCAAGCTCCCTAAGAAGTTCTGTTCAAAATTAAGTCTAATTAGGAATTTTTCTATTACACAGGTTAATATACTTATGTTAAACTGTGGTTCTAGGACCACTGTACAACCAAATACAGGTACTAGAAAGTGGCTCCTTTATAAAAGTGATCAAACTGGTAAGTGAAAAAGAAATGACTAAGATATGGGGCTGATGAAATAGCTCAGTGAGTAAAGGTCCTTGCTATGCAAGCCTGGTGACCCGAGTTCCATTCCTGAATCCCATGTAAAGATGGAAGGAGACAACCAACTCCACAAAGTTGTTCTCTGACCTCTACACGTGTACTGTGGCATATGTACTCACACACATACATCATGCATACAGATACACAATGGCAAAAATACTCGGCGAATAAACATACCTAGGTATTGTGCTATCCCCCAATGAATCAATAATCTGAAATTGAGCATCAATAACTGCTGATATCACAGAAAGGGAAAACTAGACAACAGGTACCTCTCAAATGATAGAGTATACCATATAAGATCCTGCCAAAGGGACAGAATCTGAAGCTAATTAAACCTCCAAACCTAGCTACTAATTTGTAAAAGATGCAAAGACAAAGAGACATGAAGCTGGGAATAATGGCTCTTTCCTGAATCACTTAGGGGAGGTTGAGGCATGAGAATCTTAAGTTCAAGGCCAGCCTGGACTATACAATGAGCTCCTGGCCAGCATGCAATAACAGTGAGATCCTATCTCAACTCCCACCCACAAAAATAAGGAAAAAAGAAATATGGACTATGAGCGTGCATAGCCAAAATACTCTACACTAAGAACTCTACAAGTCAAAATGACTGCTTTTTGTTTTGTTTTGTTCTCAGTAGACAAGTTTTAAGTGGGTAAAAGGCATTTGCTGTCAAGCCTGGCAATTTGACTTTGATCCCTGGGACCCACATGGTGGAAGGAAAGAATCAACTCTCGCAAGTTGCCTATGATCTCCACATTTACACTGTGGTGCGTGCATCCATACACATATAAACAAATGTAATTAATAAAGAAAAAAAAGGGTCTCACTATGTAGCCCTGGCTGGCCTATAACTTGCTGTCTAGCCAAGACTGCCCTCACAGAGAGCCACCTGCCTGTCTCCTGAACGCGGGGATTAAAGGGGTATGCCACCATGCCCACCCACAGTGGTATTTTTAAAAATATTTATTATTTTTATTTTATGTGTGTGCGTGTATTGCCTGCATGTAGGTAAGTGCACCCGTGTCGTGCAATGCCCAAGGATGACAGAAGAGGCTGTAGGATCCCCTGGAACTGGAGTTGTGGACAGTTGTTAGCTGCCCCTATAGTGACAATTTTAAGTCTGTAAAAATAAGAATGGAAGGTTATTTACAAAATTGTCAGTTCTCTTTCTCTCTTTCTCTTGCCCTTCCTCCCAAATGCTGGGATTACAAGTGTGTAATACCATGTTTACAAGTACTTTTTAAACTTTCTGTCTATAGCCTGGCATGGTTGCTTATTCCTGTAATCCCAGCACTTCAACAACTATCTGTAACTCCAGGTGTAAGGGATCTGACTCCCTCTTCTCATCTCTACAGGAGCCAAGTATACGCATGGTTCACATATGTACATGTAGACACTCACACATACATATAAATTTTTCTTATTTTTAATTAATTAATTAATCTTTATTTTATGTGTATGAGTGTTTTGCCTGAATATATGGAGGTGCTGCTCTTGCAGAGGACACAGGTTCAATTCTCAGCACCCACATGGTGGCTAACAACCATCCTAATTCCAGTTCTAGGGGATCTGATGCCCTCTTCTGACCTTTGCCAGTATTGTATAACACGGGTGCACTGAGGTACATGCAAGCAATACACTCAATATTTAAAAAATATATTTAAGTAAATATAGAGCTATAAATATAAATGTGATTATATATCTACCACTCCTGTCAGACTAACTTCCTTACAGGCAGATCCTGTATCTGTTTCATCTTTAAATCCCAAGCTATATGAAATATAGTTGACATTTACTAAACTAAGTTTTAAAAAAAATATTTTATTTGGAGCTAGAGAGATGGCTCAGTGGTTAAGAGAATTGGCTGCTCTTGTAGAGGACCCAGGTTCGGTTCCCAGTACCCACACAGTGGCTAACATTCATCCGTAACTCCAGTACCAGATCTGACGCACTCTTCTATCCTCCAAAGGCACTGCACAACAGGGGTGCGCTTATACACATGCAGGCATGTGTGTAGATGCAGCCTTGTGTGCAGTGCCTGCAGAGGTCAAAGAGGCAGTTTCAGACCATTGTTAGTCATCATGGGGTATTGGGTACTGAAACTGATGCTCTTAAAAAACACTAAGCCATTTCTCCAGCCAAAGGTCTAGGGGTCTTGGGCTCTCTCTCTCTCTCTCTCTCTCTCTCTCTCTCTCTCTCTCTCTCCCTCTCTCTCTCTCTCTCTCGTT
Organism: Nannospalax galili; assembly: GCF_000622305.1. Taxonomy (NCBI): domain Eukaryota; kingdom Metazoa; phylum Chordata; class Mammalia; order Rodentia; family Spalacidae; genus Nannospalax; species Nannospalax galili. The sequence goes on from NW_008333780.1 coordinate 476,390, forward strand.
TTACCTGCATGTATGTTAGGGCATCATGTACATGCAGTGTTCATGGAGGCTAGAGGAGGATGTCAGATCCCTTGAAACTGTAATTAGGGACAGTTGTTAACTGCCATGTGGGTGCTAGGAGCCAAACCTGGGTCCTCTGCAAGAGCAGCCAGTGCTCTTAATCATTGAGCCATATCTCCAGGCCCTGCTAAACTAAATTTTAACCATTAGTCATGAGAATCCTTAAGAAAAGAAAAAAAAATTGTTTTTGTTTTTTTGAGACAGGGTCTCACTTTGTAGTCAGAACTCGTTATACTGTGACCAGGCTTCCCTGGAACTCATAGAGATTCATCTGCCTCTGCATCCCAAGTGCTGGGATTAAAGATGTATACTGCCACTCCTGGAAGAAAATTTTTAGTTTCTACTGTAAAGATCTCACAGTGGGGCTGGAGAAATGGCTAAGGGGTTAAGAGCACTTACTGCTCTTGCAGAGGACCCAGGTTTGATTCTCAGCACCCACTCACAGACACTTGTAACTTCAGCTCCAGGGGATCTGACACCTTCTCTGGCCTCTGCAGACACCTGCACATATGTGGCATATACACACACATATACACACACATATAAATAAAAATTTATAAACAGATCTCAGAGAATTTTATCTTGCATCAGGTATTCAATTCAAAAGGGTATTCCTGGTTTTGCTGAAATAATTCATTAGAAACATGTTTAAATAGCTTAAAATATTTAAGCATTATCATAACATCTACAGTTTATCCAAGACCAACTAACTATAGGACTTATACTTTGCATTTACAGTTATTAAGCTTCACAGGATTCTACAGAGAAGTCTATTTTACAAATAAGAAAATGGAAACTCAAAAAAGTTATGTTACAGCTGGCTCTGGTCACTAAGCAAAAAAGCTGAACTGAGTTTTTCTTTTTCCTTTCTTTTGTAAATTTTTTTTAATTTTATGAGTGTTTTGCCTGCATGTATGCAAGCACATCTGTGTCATGCAATGCCCATAAAGGTCAGAAGAGTCAGTCCCTCTCTCTCTTTCTCCGTCTGTCTGAGACAGGGTCTCACGCAGCCCAAACTCTTTTAACTCATAATAGAGGATGACCTTGAACCCCTGATCTTCCTGCCTCTAACTCCTAAGTGCTGGGAATACAGGTGCAAATTAACATAGCTGGTTTATATAGTGCTCTGAACTAAATCCCTTCCCACCCACTAAGCAAGAACTCTAACAGAGCTACATCCCTAACCCAGGGCCATCTTTTTTGTAATATAGTGCTGGGGATTGAACCCAGGATTTCATGCATGGTAGGCAAGGAATTTACCAAATGAGCTCCATTCCTGTGCCCCATCGGACTTCTAATTAGGACTCTTAACCCTAACGTAGGCCTTCCCACTATAAAATGATTTTGCATGCCTTGTTTCATGATCAAGTTTCATATATTAGACACTCATCTTAATGAAGTGTTATGGAACTAAGAAATTGATCAGCCAGACAAAATATATTTTAAGGTCTAACCTTCAAGTGTCCTTCGCCTGTAAGGAATTCAGAGTAACCAGCATCTGTGGCCAGCAACCCAACAAACTGCATGCTAGGTCGCTGTTGTATAAAGGCTTCCACAGCTTTATCTGTCACGTGCTTTCTCCCTGAAACATCCAGGGAGACAAGATTGGGTAAGATGTCCTTTTGCTCTAATAATCGAAGGGCTATGTCTGATGTAAATTGTTTATCATCTGAGATGTCGAGATGATTCAGATGTTTTAGTTCCCGAACAACATCTAGTATCTGAGTAGTGGTCATTTTTAAGCATTTCAAATGGTGCATGGTCAGAGACTTAAGTCGGTCTTTGCAAGCCAGTAGGGCAGTGATGTCTGTGATTGAGGTGTTGGAAATATCCAGGCTCTCCAGTCTAGGCAATGAAGCAACTTCAGCCAGATCTTCATTGTAAAAGAGCACATTGGTGATGCTTAGAGCTCGAAGACCAGAAAGCCGGCTAAAGCATCGCTCATAAGGATCCTCAAGGGAGAGAGTTAACGAGTTCAGCACTAAGCACTGGAGATTCTGCTGAATCCATTTGTTACTGCCAAGACCACTGATTATGTCTGTGATGGTGATGTCAGCATTTACACCTGTGGCATCGAGTTCTACTAACTTGTGGTGGCAGAAGGCTTTCCGGAAGGCAACAGCAGAGATCTTTGCTTTACGAATGCAAGCTCGCTTTAAGCGCATCTGGTTGCCTCTGAAAATTCCCACAGTTCCATCATTCAGGAGACCTTGGGGGGAAAAAAAAGCAGCATTTTAACTTCAAAAACAGCTAAAGAATAACAAAATTTTTCATCATATTTCCCATTTCCAAAGTACTCCCATGCAACAGTATTTCGCTTGATACAATTCAGTGAAGTGAGGATATTATTACTTTTAATTTTTAAATGTGTAAACTGAGACTCAAAGGGGGGCTTTCCAAGATTACAGAGCTAGCAACAGTAGAATCAAGACTGTGACAGACATTACCAATATTCACCAACACTTGGTTCTCTTCATCTTACCAGACACGGCTATGTTTCCTAGCACTCCCTTACAGTTAGATAGTCATATGTCAGTTATAGTCAATAGTTGTAGGCTGGAGCACCTGAGGGCCAACGCATAATTTTCCATGTTAACTTCTTCTGTGACAAAGGAGAAGGCTTCAAGTTCTAGACATGTAGTATTATGAAGGTTGAGCCTCCATCAATCTAGATACTAAAGTGATCAGGGAAGAGACTTTTCAATAGATTTGCAAAGTTTATGTATGACTGAGATTTAAACTTTAAGGCATTACATTTGTTATCAATATATTTCTAGAATATCCTTTAAATTCACAACACATTAATATATATACAAACACATTTACACATACATAATTGATTTTTTTTTTTTTTGGTCCTTTGAGACAGGGTCTCCCTGTAGCCCCAGCTGTCCGGAACTCACTATGTAGACCAGGCTGGCCTTGAACTCACAGAGATCCGCCTGCCTGTGCCTCCCGAGTGCTGGGATTAAAGGTGTGCGCCACCACGCCTGGCTCATTATTGATTTTTAACTGTTTTGAGACAGGGTCTCCCTGTAGCCCAGGTGACCTGGCTATGTAGCCCAAGCTGGCCTCAATCTTACAGAGATCTGCCTGCCTCTGCCTCCCAAGTGCTGGGATTAAAGGCATGCACCACCACACCTGGCTCATTTTTAACCTTTAATTACATTTATTTATTCATGTGTGTGTGTGTGTGTGTGTGCCATAGCATGTGTGTGGAGGCTGGAGGACAAATGTGTGGAGCTAGTTCTTTCCCTTCATCATATGGGTCTTTAGGCTTGAACTCAGGTCATCAGGCTTGGGCTGGCGGCAAATGTATTTAATCACTAAGTCATCTCACTGGACCTTTGTTTTTTGGAGAAAGTCTCACTGTATAGCTCTTACTGGACTCAAACTTGCAGCCATCCTCCTGCCTCTGCTTCCTGAGTGCTGGGATTACTGGTATGCATCACTGTACGCAGCTTTGAAACCTTATTCTAAGGACTTAGCCGCTGGACTTGGTAGTACACATCTGTAATCCCAACACTGGGGAGATTGAGGCAAGAGGATCATTATGAGTTCATTACATAAACTGTCTCAAACACACACACACACATGCACGCACGCACGCACACACACACACGGGAGGGGAGGATTTAAACTTCAAAATGGTAAACTGAATTTTGCAGTTAAAATTTTAGTTAGGGGCTGGAGAGATGGCTCAGCAGTTAAGAACACTGATGGCTCTTGCAGAGGACCTGGGTTCGATTCCCAGCACCCACATGGCGGCTACAAACCGTCCTTAACTCCAGTTCCAGGGGAATCTGAAGCCCTCTT
>NW_008333780.1:480285-491267 GCF_000622305.1 Nannospalax galili
ATAAAATATATTAAAAAGTTTTTAAGTTAAAATTTGATTTATAAGACTAATTTCTGTTGTGGTAGTGGTTTTTTTTTTCTTCTTCTCTTCCCACTCTGGGCCTTTAAAAAGCATTATTCATTTTGTGTTCATGTGCCATGGCATATATATGGAAGTCAGAGGACAATTTGCCAGTTAGTTCTTCTGCCATGTGTGTCCTGAGATCAAACACATTGTCAGGTTTGGTGGCAGGCACCTTTATATGCTGAGCAATCTGACTGGCCCTCTTATGGGTTTTTTTGTTTGTTTGTTTGTTTGTTTGTTTTGTCTTTTGAGACAGGGTCTCCCTGAAGTCCAGCTGGCCTGGAACTCACTATGTAGACCAGGCTGGCCTTGAACTCACAGAGATCTGCCTGTTGCCCAGCACTATTATGTTTTTTGAGAGTCTCTCAAAAAGCACAGGTTGGCTTAGAACTCACTACATAGCAAAAGACAATCTTGAATGTCTGATCTTTCTGCCTCCACCTTCCAAGTGCTGGGATTACAGGTATATACCAACATGCTTAACTAAAACTAATTTTGTTTTGAGACTGGATCTCATCTAGTCTAGACTAGACTCAAACTCACTATGTAGCAAAAATGATCTTCACCTCCTGATCCTTTTGCTCTGGCCTCCCAAGTGCCGTTGGCACATTACATATATGTGCCACTATACTTGGCTTTTATTTTTTTAATTTATTTATTGGGCAAGTGTGCATGCCACATACAAGTGTAGAGATCAGAGGATAACTTCTGGGACTCAGTTTTCTCCTTCTATCCTGTGGGTCTCCAAGACTAAAGTCATCAGACTTGGTGGCAAGTACCTTTAACCACTAACCCATCTCACTGGCCCAATACACCTAGCTTTTTAAAATGAATTTTTCAATTGGATATGCTGAGCATAATCACCAAGATTAGAAAGAAATGTTGGTATTAGCATAATCTCTTTAAGTTGCTATGTTGCTTTATAGTCAACATAACTTTAATATACAGTACTACTGATATTTACTCTAGTTCCCATGGCAGAATGGAACTTGAGCAATTCAGTGAAAACTAAGGAGTGTAGAGGTCTTCCTTCCTAAATTATACCAAAATGACTCAATGATATCCAACTTTTCCTACTTCTTTGCAATGCATTATTTGCACTCATATCTAACACTTGCCTTTTTCTTTCTTTTTTTAACATTTTATATGTGGTTTGTGTGTGCAGGTGCACATGCAGAGGCCAAAGGTTGTCATCAAGTATCCTCCTCTATTGTTCTTTATCTTCTTCCCTTGAGACAAGGTCTCACTGAACCTGGAGCTTGTGGGTTTTTTCGGCCATGCTAGTGGCAACAAGCCCCAGGCTTTCTCTTGTCCCCATCTCCCATGGGTGGCCATGCCAAGCTTGTGTAGCAAGTGCTTTACCCACTGAGCTAACAACCTGCAACCCCCCCATAGTACTTTTCATATGTATACACATAAAGTCACAGCAAAACTTTAAGCAATTATTTGGTTTCTAAAAGCAGGGATAGCTCAAATGTAGGTGAAGGAAGGCTGTATGGCACAGTGGGAAGGGTATACATCTATAGAGGCAGACACAAATGAGCCTAGACTCCATTTACAAGTACTATGACCTTCAGCAAGTTACCTCTCTGAAAGTCAGTTTCAATATTTATATGTAAATGGGGACAATATATTAGTGGGGATAATAACAGCTATCTTATGGAATTCTTTAGTAAATTCCACGAAAATATATGTAAAATGCCTGGCAGATAACAAGTAATCAACAAATGATAACAATTATTATTCCTAGTTACTCATTTTATTTTAATAGCTGTGAACAAACCGTATTCCCTACTTGTAAGAATTTCCAAATCCTAAAGAAATACAGGTATGCCGGGTATGGTGGTGCACACCTTTAACCCAGCACTCGGGAGGCAGAGGCAGGAGGATCTCTAAGAGTTCAAGACCAGCCTATCTACATAGTGAGTTCCAAGTCAGCTGGGGCTACAGGGAGACCTTGTCTCAAAAAGAAAGAAATATAGGTATATCTCACAGATATTACTTTCCCAGTTTGTTTTCAGGATTTGTTTTACAGCTGGGGATGTAGCTCCATTGTCTAACATGCACAAAGGTGTCAGTTTGATTCCCAGAGCCACATGAACCAGGTATGATGGTGAGCTTACCATAAGAGCAACTTGGAGGTAGAAGCAGGAGGTTCAGGAGTTCAAGGTCATCCTCAGTGACATAATAAGTTTGAGGTTAGCCTGGGACACATGAGACTGTCTCAAAAAAACAACTGTTTTAGAAAACATGTTAAATTATCTGTAATTTCCCTATTTTAAAGGTCAAAAGCAAAAACTACTTTTCCCATAATAGTGATGATTATTCTACCACTGTCAAGAGAGGAAGTAAGGCTGACTGACTTCTAATGGATATATTGTAGTTAGAGAAGTTCTTTGTGACACAAGCATGGCTTTTGAAAGGAAAAAGAAAAAAGGTTTGCCTAAATTAGAAAAGAAAAAAAATGTTTACCTTAAATTAGTAAGAGGCAGAACAGATAAAAATAAATGAACTCCTTTTCCTAGAATCAGGCTCATCTGGCTTTTTCTCCTGTTTCTAACGGACCAAAGCAGCACTTCAAATTCTAATGCCCACCTTTAGTCTCAGCATTCAAGAGGCAAAGGCAAGCAGATCTCTTTGAGATCAAAGCCAATCTGTTCTACATAGTGAGTTCTGGGCCAGCTGGGCTATGGGAGGCCCTGTCTCTCAACCCCCTCCCCCCCAAAAAACAAAAATCAAACAAACACCACAAATTTTAATGCCAATTAATATACTTTGTTTCTTCCATCTTCTCTTATTTACCATGAAATGCCATAGTCTGAAGCAGCCGATCAGCCACCTCCTGTGGAAATACCCCAGGTTCCTGCAGACATAGTGTTCCATCTTGTCTTGCTGAACAGAACTTCTCAAGGTTGGTAGTCAGGAAACTCAAGCAGATATCAAGTAAGGAATAGGGAGATGCCTCCTCCTTGGAGCCCAGGAAGGAACATAAAGAGAAAACAAAACAAAACAAAAAAAATGGAACAATTTAGTTCCCAGAAAAACAGAAGAAAACATTCATTTACTCACTCAATGAGACAGACAGATATAAGAGAACAGAGCTGCTGAACCAGCATCTCCACAGTCTTAAGCACTATAACAGAAGACATATTGGCACTATATAACAAGATAGGAAAGGTCAGGGAAGACCTCAGAGGAATGGCAGATTCATCTTCCTATGTTATCGCTAATGATATTCCCTACTGCAGTCTTTATGGGCTCCCACTGTCCTAAAATTCTTTTTTAAATTATTTACTTTTTTATTTCATTTTATGAGTGTATTTCCTGCAAGTGTGTGACTGTACCAGTGTCACGCAATGCCTGTGGAGGTCAGAAGAGGGTATCGGATCCCCTGGAACTGGAGTAATAGATGATTGTTAGCCTCCATGTGGGTGCTGGCATTCAAACCCAGGTGTTCTGCAAGAGCAGCCAGCACTCTTAACTGCTAAGCCATCTCTCCAGTCCCAAAATTTTATTTTTATTTTATGTGTGTGAGTGTATTGCCTGAATGTATGTAAGTGCACCCATGTTGTGCAGTGCCTACAGAGGTCAGAAGGGTAACTGGATCCCCTGGAACTGGAGTTATGACAGTTGTAAGCCACCATGTGGGTGCTAGGAATCGAACCTGAGTCCTCTGCAAGAGCAGTCAGTGCTCTTAACCACTGAGCCATCTCTCTAGTTCCCTAATTTACTTTTCAATTTAATTTCCCACAAAATTCTCACTCAAACTTGATATAATTTATTTATATGAAGTAATTTAGCCGGGCGTGGTGGGCAGAGGCAGGCAGATCTCTGTGAGTTCAAGGCCAGCCTGGTCTACATAGTGAGTTCCAGGACAGCTGGTGCTACAGGGAGACCCTGTCTCAAAAAGACAAAAAAACTTGACAAGTATGGTGGCTCACTCCTGTAGACCCAGCACTTGGGAAGCTGAGACAAGGAAAACTGCCCACAAGGCCAGTATGGGTTCTATAGTGAGCCTGTTTCAAAAACCAAAATAAAGAATTTGGGGCCAAGATGTTGGTATATACCTGTAATTCCATAATATAGGAGGCAGAGGCAGGAAGATCAAGAGTTCAAGATCATCCAGGGCTATATAGCAAGTTTGGAGGCCATCCTGGGCTACATGAAAGCCTGTTGGTTTTTTTGTTTGTTTGTTTTCTCTTTCTTTGAGTTTTTGTTTGTTTGTTTTTTGAGACAGCTTCATGTCTCTTAGGCTGGCCTCAAACTTAAGAGTCATGGCTAACTTTAAATTCCTGATCTTCCTCCCTCCATCTCCCAAGTGCTAGAATTACAGGTGTGTATCACTATTCTGGGTTAAAAAAATAAAGTTTAATCTAATTCTAGTCTGAGAAATGAAAAATTTAGAATAAAGCATAAGGGTTTTAATTACAGAAATAAACACTGTAAATGTCCCCAACAACATAGTTAGCCATCTATTGGGTACTTTCATATTTAACTGGGTTGTGTAACCTGAATAAGCTTTGTTTCCAAGAATGAACCATTATTTCATTATTCCTCACTTTTTAAATTTTTTAAAATCTTACTTATTTTGTACCTGTGTGTAACGTGTGTGAATACAGTGTACACATGAATAGAGGTCAAAGGACAACTTTAAGGAAACATCTGATAAAAACTAATAAAACTGCCTTAATTCTTCAGTGGCAAACCTTGTGAACCTCTGAATCTTTGAGTAATAAGGTTTATGCTTTGGTTAAGTGCAAAAAAAAAAAAAAACCCTTTAGTGATGACACTGGTAGCAATGACTTACAGACTTAAATAAGGTATACTCAGTTCCTTTAGTTCACTTGTTACTCACAAGAACCTTATGAAGAAAAAGGGGAAAGTGTCATAGTGACCTCTGGCTGTCAACTTGACACACCTGAAAAGAAGAAACCTCAGCTGAGGAACTCCCTCCATCTGACTGGCCTGTCAACATGTCAATGAGGCATTTTCTTGATTGCTTGATTGATATAGGAAGGCCCAGTTCACTGTAGGCAGTGGCATCCCTGGACAGGTGGACCCAGCAACATAAGAAAGCTTGCTAAGCCAGCTAGCCCAGTAAGCCAGTGAGCAGTGTTCCTCCATGGTCTCTACTTCAGTTCCTGCCTCAAGCTCCTACCGTGGCTTCCCCTGATGGTGGACTGTAACATCTAAGATGTAATAAACCCTTTCCTCCCCAAGTTGCTTTTGGTCAATGTTTTATCACAGCAACAGAGAAGCAAACTAGGACAGAAATTACTAAAAATTTCTTCTTACAGATAACAAAGCTATGGCATAAAAAAAAAGTGACCTCCATAGAGGTATCAGGGTTGGTCAGTAAGAAGTACAACTCAACTTGAATTGTACTGACACCATATGAAGCTAATTACCTAGTTTTTCTGACCTTAGCTGTATGTCATTTATAGAACAGAGAGAGCATTAATACTTATGGTGCTGCAGTCAGATGCAGTGAGCTGTATTTGACTCCCCAGTATGATGTGTAGCATAGCAGTCAGTAACTATTTCTTTCTCATTTAGTAGCCATCTTCTTGCACAGCAGTATCAATTCAAATCTCAGACATGTAAGACAGCAGGTCCGTATTTGTAGTTTCTCAAGACAGACTTTTCCTGTCCAGAGTCTATGTTATGACCAAAAACCTTTTGTGCCTCCTGTTCTAGTTTCACTTCTGTTGCTGTGATAAAATACCCTGATAAAAAAGCAATTTAGGGGGCTGGAGAGATGGCTCGGTGGTTAAGAACATTGGTTGCTCTTGCAGAAGACCCAGGTTCGAATCCCAGCACCCACATGGCAGCTAACAACTGTCCATAACTCCAGTCCCAGGGATCCACAGCCTCTTCTGACCATAGGCATTGCACAACACAAGTGCACTTACCTACATGCAGGCAATACATGCATACACATAAATTTAAAAAAAAAGCAATTTAGGGAGAAAGGATTTATTTTAGCTCACAATTTCAGATTACAGTCCATCAGAGTAGGGAAGTCAAGGTGGCAGGAACTTAAAATAGCTCATCACATCATATCCACATCTGAGATTAATTATGATCAAATCCCTCTACTCTGTCCCTCCTCAATGACAATCATTTTACAGATGAGGATGGCCAATAAACCACTGTCAAGGACACAGATGACATCATCTCCAAGAGCCAAGAGATGAACATTTTGAATTCCCGCACATTGTTACTGGACAGCTGGGGCTCATACCCAGGTCTTGTTCAAGCTACACTAATGCTCTATCATTAAGCTACACCCTCAGCTGATTTTCTTTAAAAGAAATCTCTACTCTCCGGAAACTCCTAGATGCCAAATTAAAAAGCAGGTAAAGCAAATTTTCTGCATGCATCACTTCAAAACCTAGTCAATAGGGCAAGCGACTGTGGGCAAGGAGGTAGCGTTCTATCTAAAAGACCAAAGTGTCCAATGGTAAATAAATCCCCTCCCCACTTCCTTCTTAGATCATGCAATAAAGCTATTCTAAGAAACAAGAAATATTGGGCATGGTGGTGCACATCTTTAATCCCAGCACTTGGGAGGCAGAGGCAGGTGGATCGCTGTTAAGTTCAAGGCCAGTCTGGTCTACAAAGTGAGTTCCAGGTTGGCTGGGGCTATAGGGAGACTGTCTCAAAAAAGACTAAAAAAATAAAATAAAATAGATCAGTCATCAGTGAGCATATGTGCAGATCATATAATTTGTTAATTGAAAGAGATACTTTAGAATTATTCCTCTCTTAGCTATAAAAGCATGAGTTTTGAAATATAAAACAGTAAGCAGAGGCATGGGTTTTAAAAATGTAAAGAGTGGTGCTGGGCTTCCAGGCTTTGTGGGAACTACAGAAAATTAATATTTCAGTTTCCTTATCTGAAAAGTTGAAGCTAAACCTCTATTTTGAAATAAGGAATAGATGAGAGTAAGGAATAGATGATATATGTGTGAAATCTACCTTTAAAATACTAAAGAAAGAAAACAATAGGTGCTAGAGAGCTGGCTCAACAGTTAAGAGCACTGGCTGCTCCTGCAGAGGACCTGGGTTCAGCTCCCAGCACCCACATGGCAGCTAACAACTGTTCTTAACTCCAGTTCAAAGGATCTGACGCCCTCTTTTGGCCTCCATAGATATTGCAAATGGTTACACTTACATGCAGGCAAAACTCTCATACATATAAAAAAATTAAAATAAATTTATTTAAAATAAAACTAAAAAATACTAAAGTAAACGGCACAATGACACAAACCTATAGTCCCAACATCAGGGAGGCAGAGGCAGGAGACTGTTAAATTCGAGGCCAGCCTGGGCAACCTAGTGGGTTCAAGGCCAGTAGAAGCTACATAGTTGGATTTGGTTCCTAGCACAGCAAAAATAAATAAATAAATAAAATAAAAATATCACAATTCTGAGGCTGAGGACAGAGTTTAGTGACTAAGCAGCACTTGCCTAGTATTTGCAAGGCCCTGGATTTGACCCTAAGCACTGCAAAAAATCAGAGAGAAAAAAAAAAAAGCTTTTACAACATTACTAGCAAATATGAACATCAGTGAAATAAAGGTTCGTGGTATGATCTTTATTGTGTAATACACTCTTAGAGGGTAAAAAGTCAAGTTCACACAAAATTTAAACATAAAAGCAGCTTCCCAGATCCCACAGTATTATAGCTAACACAGCATTTAGTCTTTATAATGCTCACCTTCAATTTGCTAGAATCTTTCTATTCTTTCTTTAAGAAATATAAGGACAGCCAGGCCTGGTAGTATACAGGTAGTATATACCAGTAATCTCAGCATTTTGGAGGTGGAGGAGGATTAGAGTTCAAAATCAGTCTGGGCTACATGAAACTGTATCCCATAAAACCAAGAATAATTTTTTTGTTTTGTTTTGAGACAGGATCTCCCTGTATTCCCAGCTGGCACAGAACTCCCTATGTAGACCAGACTAGCCTCAATCTCACAGAAATCTACCTGCCTCTCTCTCTCAAGTGCTGGGATTTAGGGTTCCATGCCCAGCTAGAATAATTATTTTTAAATGGCGGCATAAAGACATAAAATGACTGTCCAAAGCGGTACCATTCAAGAGGTTCACTTCAGTGCAGGAGTTCAATGCCAGCCTGGGCAACATAGCAAGACCCTGTCTTTAAGGAAAGGAAGCAAGACTAGAGAGCCAGCTTAAGGGTTAAGAACACTTGCTGCTCTCGCAGAGAACTGAAGTTCAGTTTCCAGCACCCACATGAGGGTTTTACAATTGCCTGTCATGCCAACTCTAGGGGATCTGGCATGATCTTCTGACCTCCATAGAGACCCACTCTGTGTGCGTGTGTGTGTGTGTGTGTACACACAATAGGTCTCTATGGAGGCCGGACACACACACGCACGCGCACACACACACAGACAAATAAAAAAAAAAAACTAAAGAAAGGAACAGGGAGCAGGGAAGGGTGGAGGAGAAATAAGGAGAAAAAAGAGAATATAACATTAAATGGGTTTTAAAAGGCTGGAGAACTCAGAAAAAACGTTTACAGTCAGGGATGTTGGTGCATACCTGTAATCCCAGCATTTAGGAGGTAGAGGCAAGAGGATCAGTAGTTCAAAGTCATCTTCAGCTACACAGTAAGTTGAGGCTAGCCTGGGCTTCACGAGATCCCATTTATCCCTCCCCCTCCCCCAAGAAAAGATCTACATAGAGTAGAACCAAAGATAGACTAAAAGAAAAACGAAGTATCTTCATGTAGAATTAACTGAAAACACATTTTTATTAATTACTCCTCTCAATTCACTATCAACTGGTTCCTTACTTTTAGAGTTTAAACATTCTATTTTCTGAAGGGACAAGTGATTTGCAAGTATCTATACAAAGCAATTTTGCTTTGCAATTCTTCTAGGCTTTTTCTCCAACTCTTCCTGTTAAACAGAACATTTATCCGAGGTCGAAGGACTACCAGGTTGGAGGCTGGAGAGATGGCCAAGTGGTTGCGTGCACCAGCTCTTGCAGAGAACTCAGGTTAGGTTCCCGCACTCAAGTGGCAGCTAACAATCATCCTTGATTCCAGTTCCAGGGGATCTGATGCCCTCTTCTGGCCTCTACAGGCATTGCACACATGGGTGTAGTTACATGCAGGCAAAACACTCATACACATAAAATAAAAATGAAGTAATTTTTAAAGTACTACTAGACTAGCAAGAGAAAGTATCTCATCTTTCTTTTGTTTTTTTGAGACAGGGTCTCACTATGTAGCCCTGGCTGGCCTAGAACTCCCTATGTAGAATAGGTTGGTCTCCAAATCATAGTGATCAGCCTACCTCTGCCTCCTAAGTGCTAGGACACATGCCCAGCTGATGTAACTTTTAAAAAAAAATTATGTGTATGTGGGGTGCATGTACACGAGTACAGGTGCCCAAGAAGGCCAAAAGTATGGGATCACCTGGGAGTTAGAGATATGGTTGTAAGCCTCCTAACCTGGGTGCTAGGAACCAAACTCAGGTCTTCTGCAAAAGCAGCACAAACTCTTAACTGCTGGGTTATCTCTCCAGCCCCCTGATCTAAAATTTCTTATCCATCAAACATCCCCCGATAAGGGTATTCAACTTTCTTTTGCTTTTTCGCAATTCACATTTCAGGGAACATCACTTTATATAATCCTCTACAAAATGTATGAATTTGTTTACTGACTATTCACTAAGTTATCTTAAATACTAGGTGTTTACCACACCAAGTCAAAAAACACATTATCGTACCTACTCTCAAACAGTTCACAACCTGGAAAGGCAGTCGGATTCATTAACAATAATGCCAACATAAAATAAATGCTACAATGTGGGAAAGGAGCAAAAGCCAAGGCAACTGAGCGCTTCATGATGGAAGTATGCCGTAAGGGGACACCTGACAGTTTAATAGTCAAAAGTGAGAACAACATTCTAGACAAAAGAACAGAGTAAGTTTTGTAAGTAAAACTTAGAAGCAGAAAAATGAGCATTATATATGCTCAGTATTACCGAGCATAAAATGCAATGTCTTTTCACAACAAACAAGAAACAAGACTTTGAAGTAGTAGAGAAGATTAGATCATGAGGATCCAGGTTTACTACAGAAAATACTTTTATCCAATGACTCTTTGCTGAGTCCTACTATGTGGGAGCATCAACTACAAAAAGTCACACATCTGTGTAATCCTACTGCTGTCCATTTGTACAGGGGACATTCCAACTTGTGCAATACAATGTGTGGTTGCAACAATTCTGTAAAACTAAGCTCAGGACCTACACTGCAGGTTCTGCAATGATTACAAGGAGTCTGCAGATTCACATGTATGCTCTACTATAATCCCAGCACTTGGGAGGCAGTAGCAGAGGCAGAGGCAGGAGGATCAGGAGTTAAGGTTATTCTTGGCTACATACAGAGTTCAAGGCCAGCATGGGCTATGTCAGACCTGTCTCAAATACAAATGAACAAAAAGAGGGGTAATGAGATAGCTTAACAGTTAAAAACACTGCCTGTGCAAGCCTGATGATCTGAATTGTACCCTGGGAACCCACACAAAGGCTGAGAGAACTGACTCCATAAAGTTGTCCTCTAACCTCCACATGCATGTTGTAGCACATGTACCACATGTATACCATAATAAATGAAATAATTTTTAAAAAATGTGGTTCATATATACGATGGAGTTTTACTCAGCAGTAAAGAGATCTGAATTGTACCCTGGGAACCCACACAAAGGCTGAGAGAACTGACTCCATAAAGTTGTCCTCTAACCTCCACATGCATGTTGTAGCACATGTACCACATGTATACCATAATAAATGAAATAATTTTTAAAAAATGTGGTTCATATATACGATGGAGTTTTACTCAGCAGTAAAGAAAGATGAAATCATGAAATTTTCAGGTAA
>NW_008333780.1:492163-508303 GCF_000622305.1 Nannospalax galili
GCAAAAACATTACATGCTATTGGAATACGTTGTTTGGTATATCTGGGTGCCACCAGAGCACTATCCTCATGTGTCTCGAGTTCTTCATGCATAAACTATTAACCCTAATGCCATCCTCTCAAGATGAGCACTAACATCATCGGTGGAATTTGCTTCAGACTGAGCAGATGCTGAATAAGCATGGGCTTCCCCCTCTTTTCCTCTGCTTTGTCTCTTAGGTCTTCCACAAGTACATTCAGATGGTTAAAAGGTAGTGTTTCAACTTTACAAATAAGGAATTTTAAGTTTATAAAAGTTATAGGGAAAAAATAATTTTCAATATGCTTACTTTCTTTTAACATTATGCCTCTAAAGCTACAGGTAATGGTCAAAGTTCTTTAAAAAGGGATGCCCCCCCAAAAAATCATATAATCATGATGTGATTCCCTTGATTCCTTAGAATGACGATCATCCTGGGCCCCTGCTTTGCTTCAGCCACAAGCTGACCTCAGTGAGAGGTGCTATGAAAATGCCCCAATGGCATGTGATGCAGTGGTAGGTACTGTGAAGGAAAAGGGTGCTAGGAGATCACAGTGCTGGGTTGGAGACTCCTACACTGGATATAAAAATAACTTGTAGATTAGAAATGCATGTGCAAACATCTTAATGTTAATTGCATTAAAATGAATTTTTCTATATGAAATTTTAATTTTTAATAATGAAATGGAGATCTTTTTAAAGGTTAAAACATCATTTAATTTATGTCTTATAGGGTTTATACTGAGTACAATATTGTATAACTGTAATAATTCAACTGTAAGCCTAAAAATTTACAGCCAAATTTGAAAGAGATGCATCCTACTTCAGGAAAACGTTATTGAATATGTCAATTGTGTTGTAATGATATGCTTCTTCTAAGTATGTTGTTATTAAATAAATCATTTTTAAAAATTAAAAAAAAAAAACAGAATTAAATATAGTATCACAGTATTACTTTAAAACAGTACTGAGGGTTGAAGAGATGGCCCAATGGTTAAGAGCACTGGCTGCTTTTGCACAGGACCTGAGTTCAGTTCCCAGCACCCACATGGCCAACACCCATCCTTAAATCCAGTTCCAGGGGATCTGGCACCCTCTTCTGGCCTCTGCAGTCATTGTACACATATGGTGCACTTACATACTACAAGGAAAAACTCAAACATATAAAATAAAAATAAATATATTTTAAAATTTACTAAATTCCTCCCAGTCATTTGTTTTTTTCCATCGCAATTAATATGTTGTACAGATTCCTGTCATGTCTCTCTCGAAGGTTTCCAGTGGTAAAAGATTCCTTCATGTGGTTCACTGCCTCAGACAATGGGGAAGAACAACAACAAAATTCTGAGCAGGAAAAGCAACACTATCCACTCTTATTTCCATTTGTTCTTTTGTGTGTGTATGCATGCTCACACGTATAGGTGCAGATGGTATGTGCAGGTGCAGGTGGGTATGGTGGCCTAAGGCTGGTATCAAGAATCTTCCTTGAATGCTCTTCACCTTATTCTTTGAGGCAGGATCTCTCAGTAAAGCTCGGTGTTCACTGATAAGGCTAGCATCTCTAGCCAGCTTGCTCTGCGGAATCCTATGTCCTGCATCTTCTGAGCCTGGATTACAAGTGAGCACATCCACCTGGCATTGATGTGGGTTCGCATTTTAATGCCTGAGCCATCTATGGAGTAGTTCTTTCACTGTACTTCTGCAGTTATTGTAGGAGAACTTTTTTTATTTATAAGCCTGACAGTCTTCATCACAATTAGCATTTAAGTAGTAGCAGCAGCAGGGGAGTTTGTCAGATATTTATTTCTGTGTGTAGCGAGGGTGTGAGTGCATGTTTGTGTGTGTGTACACATGTGTGTACCTGGAGAGGCCACGGCCACCAGGTGTCTTCCTCCATTCTTCTCCACTTTTGTTGTTTTTTTCCACCTTTTTGAGACAGGTTCTCTTATTGAACCTAAAGGTCATAGGTTGGGGGCTGGAGAGATGACTCAGCAGTTAAGAGCACTGGCTGCTCTTCCAAAAGACATAGGTTCGATTCCCAGCATCCATACAGCAGCTAACAACAGTCCTCAATTCCAGTTCCAGGGGATCCAACACCCTCTTCTGGCCTCCTCAGACACCACATGCATGCAGTGCACTTATATACATGCAGGTAAAACACTCACATAAAAGAAAAATAATTTTTTTTAAAAAAGTTTGTTTTTGTTTTTTAGGGGCTGGAGAGATGGCTCAGCAGTTAAGGACACTGACTGTTCTTGCAAAAGACCCAGGTTCAAATGCCAGCACCCACATGGCAGCTAACAACCATCTGTATCGCCAGTTCCAGAGGATCCTACAGCCTCTGCTGCCCTCCGCTGGCACTGCACGACACAGTTGCACTTGCTTACATGCAGGTAATACACGCATACACATAAAAATAAAAATAATAAAATATTTTTTTAAAGTTTTTTTTTTAGGCCAGGCGTGGTGGCACATGCCTTTAATCCCAGCTTGAGAGAGGCAGAGGCAGGCAGAGTTCTGAGATCAAGGCCAGTCTGGCCTACATAGAGAGTTCTAAGCCAGTTGGGGCTGTAGGGAGACTCTGCCTAAACAGAAAAAAATTTTTTTTTAAATAAAGGCTAGACCGGCTGGTTAATGAGTTCCAGGGCTTTGCCTATATCCACCCTAACTAGTGCTAGGGTTACAGTCACCAGCACCATGCCCAGCTTTTGCCAGGAATCTGAACTCAGCCTTTCATGCTTACTCGGCAGGCACTTTACCTACTGAGCTGTGTCCCCCTGGGGTCTCAAAGAAATATTTAAATGCTGGGTCTGGAGAGATGGCTCAGCGGTTAAAAGCACTGACTGCTCTTGCAGAGGACCCAGGTTCAATTCACAGCACCCACATGGCGGCTACAAACTGTCCTTAACTCCAGTTCCAGGGGAATCCGAAGCCCTCTTCTGAAATCCACGGCATTGAACGACACGAGTGCACTCACATATATGTAGGCAATACACTCATACACATAAAATAAAAAGAATAAGTATTAAAAAAAAGAAATATTTAAATGCTAAAGACATATATGTTCTCCTTCAAAGTGCTTCATGAAATTAAATTGTCAGCATAGATCAAGGGCCATAAAATTGGACATTCCCTTTGACCAATTTTCTTTTAATAAATATGAATTACTTTTATAATGAAGTGTATTGGTAGTTCTTTTTGAGAGTTTTTTGAGACAGGGGTATGGCACTACACCCCATTTATGACATGCTAGGGATTGAATCCAGGGCTACCATCAGCATGGTGGCACACATTTTTAATCCCAACCTAGGCAGGTGGATCTCTGTGAGAATGAGGCCAGTCTAGTCCACATAGTGGGCTGGGACTAGGGGGACCCTATCAAAAAAAACCAGAAAACAAATCCAGGGCTACCTACATGTTAGGCAAGCATTCTACCAACTGAGCTATACCTTCAGCTCATCATTATTATCATCATCATCATCATCATCATCATCATCATCATCATATGATGTGTGAGTGTTCACATGCAATGGGCACCATGCCACAGTGCATGTGGGGAACCAGAAGACAACTTTGTGGAATCCATTCTCTTCAACCTTTACATGAGTTCCAGGGATTGAATTATGATGGTTACCAGGCTTACATGGCAAGTGTTTTTATCTGCTGAGCCATCTTGCCAGCTGGTATTTTTCTTAAAGACAGGATTTTACTATGTAAACCTGGCTAGCCTGGACCTCACTAAGATCAAGCTGGCCTCAAACTTGTAAAGCTATTCCTCCCCTCTGCTTCCCAAGTGCAGAAAAACAGATGTACACCACTACAACCAGCCAGGTAAAAATATTTTAAATTCCTGAATATGGTTTAAATCTCTACAACTTCATGGAGTATGGGACGGCATCAGAAACAGCACAGGCTTACAGGGCCACACCAACCAAATGTTCAAACAAGGCACTGATACTAGCTCTGTCAAAGCTATCTCTCAAAGCCTGCTTCTTTTTTTTTTTTTAATAACTTTTTAAATTTTTTTTGGTCTTTTTGAGATAAGGTCTCCCTCTAGCCACAGCTAGCCTAGAACTTGCTATGTAGACCAGGCTGGCCTCAAACTCACAAAGATCTGCCTGCCTCTGCCTCCCAAGTGCTGGGACTAAAGGCATGCACCACCACACCCAGCTTCAAAGCCTGCTTCTCATCTGAACAGTGAGAAAACACTGTCAGCCTCAGGAGCTGTGCAGATTACTCAGTACACTATCTGATATATGCATGCTCACTCAATGAAAACTACTGCATGAGATCATGGTTTTAAAAAGAAATGTCCTGGTATTTAAGAATTTTGCCTTTAAAGTTGCTTTTCATTTTAATTATTATCATTTAAAATGCCTTTAGCGGGGCTAGAGAGAAGGCTCAGCAATTAAGAGTTCATACTGCTCTTTTAAAGAACCCAAGTTCTATTCCCAGTTTCTCCGTCAGGCAGCTCACAACTGCCAGCAACTCCAACTTTAGGGGATCCAACAATCTGTTCTGCCTTCTGTGGGCACTTGTACTCATGTGCACACACCTATACTCTCTCACACACACAAACACATAATTAAAAATACATTTTAAAAAATTAATTCTAGGTTATCCTCAGCTACATAGGTTTAAAGCCAGCCTGAAATACAGGAGACCCTATCTCAAGAAAAACAAGGGAAAAAATTATAGTCTTAGTACAAACCCCTAGGGAAGGTCACAGGTCCCTAAGAATTTTCCTTTTCTTTCTTCCTTTCTTTCTTTCTTTCCTTCCTTCCTTTCTTTTTATTAATTATTTATTTTAAAAAAACATTCTGGGGTTGGAGAGATGGCTCAGCAGTTAAGAGCACTGACTGCTCTTGCAGAGGACCCAGGTTCAATTCCCAGCACCCACATCCCTTAACTCCAGTTCCAGGAGAATCTGAAGCCCTCTTCTGACCTCTGCGACATTGCACTACACAGGTGCACTCACGTACATGCAGGCAATACACTCATACACATAAAATAAAAACAATGCAGAAAATTTTTTTTAAAAAAGCATTCTATTTTTATTTTGTGTGTATGAGTATTTTGCCTGAATGTATGTAAGTGCACCAAATATATGCCTGGTGCCCACAGAGGCCAGGAACGGGGTTTCAGATCCCCTGGAACTGGAGTTATGGACTGTTGTTAGCTGCCATGTGGGTGCTGGGAATCAAATCCAAGTCCTCTGTAAAAGCAGCCAGTGCTCTTAACCACTGACCCATCTCTCCAGCACTACTGCTCTGTGTATGCTGCTACTGTTAATATTTTCTTTTCTTTTTTTGGCTTTGTGTGGGTTCATGTCCATCGTATGATTTGTGTTTGTAGTCTTAAGGTCATCATCAGATATCTTCTGCAATCACTCTCCATTTCAATTTTTATTTTTTTATGTGCATGAGTGTTATGCCTGCAAATATGTAAGTACACCTGTGTCATGCAGCGCCCTTGGAGGACAGAAGGGGTGGTAGAATCCCCTAGAAATGGAGTTATGGATAGTTGTTAGCCACCATGTGGGTGCTGGGATGCAAACCAGGGTCTTTTACAAGAACAGCCAGTACTCTTAATCACTGAGTCATGTCTCCAGCCCTCAGTCTCCATTTTATTTTTTTTGTAAAATATTTTATTTATTATTTTTATTTTATGTGTACAAGTGTATTGTCTGCATGCATGTGAGTGCACCCATGTCGTGCAATTCTGCGGAGGTCCAAAGCTCTCTTTGGATTCCCCTGGAACCGGAGTTAAGGACGGTTCATAGCTGCCATGTGGGTGCTGGAAATTGAACCCACGTACTCTGCAAGAGCAGTCAGTGCTCTTAAATGCTGAGCCATCTCTTCAGCCCCTCCATTTTATTTTTTAATAATTATTTGTTGCATTTATTGATTGATGGTGTGTGTGCGCACACGTTAATGGCAGAAGCATGGAGGTTGAGGAAAACCTGAGAAAATACAGTTTCTCTCCCTATCATGTGGATCCTAAGGATTGAACTCAGGTCGTCAGGTATGGTGGCAAGTACCCTTACTCACTGAGCCATCTCACTAGCCTTCTTTCTTAAATTCTTATTCAATAAAACCTCACTTATTAAAATTCCCAGTTAAAAAGTCCTCTACCTTATTTTTTGAGAAAGTCTCTCACTGAATCTGGAGCTCACTCATTCCAGCTAGACTAGCTTACTGGTAAAACCTAGGGATTCTCCTCTCTCAGCCTCCCCTGCACTGGGATTACAGGTGCCAGCCCAGCTGTGTCCAGCTTTTTAGGTGGTTGAGGATCTAAATTGTAGTCTTCATGCTTGCATGCCAAACACTTTACTAAGTAAGCCGTCTCCTCAGCTGCGGTTGTGTTTTTTTAAGATAGGGTCTCATATGGCACTAGGATGACCTCCTCCCACCTCAGCCTCCCCATTACTGAATTACAGATTTGTGCTGCATTGCTCAGCCTTTACCCTGCCAAGGAATATACACTCTGTGTGGTCAAAGTCTGTGTCTAACTATATTTCATACTCTGAAGTCTCAGAGAAATATTACATACTCAGAAGGTGACTAGATGTGCTCTTGGAACTCAATCCTTATTAACCATTGTTAGGTGGGTGAGGTGGTGCATAGCTGTAAGCCCAGCTTTTGAGACAGAAGCAGGCAGATTTCTGTAGGTTCAAGGCCAGCCTGGTCTACATAACAAGTCCCAGGCCAGTCAGGGCTACATAGTTAGAACTTGTCTCAAGAAAAAGAGGCTGGGGTGGGATGGGGGATGGTGGCCGGAGAGATGGTTTAGCAGTTAAAAGCATCGGCTGCTCTTGCAGAGGGCCTGGGTTTGGTTTCCACCACTTACATGGTGGCTAACAACCATTCTTAACTCCAGTTCCAGGGGATCCAACACCCTCTTCTGGACTCCATGGGCACTGCAGGACATGGGTGCACTTACATACATGCAGGCAGAATGCTTAAACACATTTTAAAAAATGTGTTTGCTGCTCTTCCAGAGGACCTGAGTTCAGCTCTCCCATCTATGCTGGGCAGCTTACAACCACCTGTGATTCCAGCTCCAAGTGCCTTCCTCTGTACTCTTCTCCCACCACACACAGATACACAACACAGCATAAATAAAATTAAAAATAAATATATCTTTTAAAAAAGAACAACAGAGCCAGGCATGGTGGTGCATGCCTTTAGTCCCAGCACCCAGGAGGTGGATCTCTGTGAGTTTAAGGCCTAGTGAGTTCCAGGTGAGCTGGGGCTATAGGGAGACCCTGTCTCAAAAAAACCAAAAGAAAAAAAAAAAAAAAAAGAACAAAGAGATAGAGAGAGATGGCTCAGTGGTTAAGAGCATAAAGCATCTACCTGACTGGGCACTGAGAGTAACAGGAATTAGGTAAGGCACAGTCACTAGACTGACATTCCATTGCAAGGAACAAGTTAGCACACAATGACAGTGGTAACAGTGATGGAGGCAGACCTGGAGAATGACAACCTACGAATGCAGGAGTTCAATGAGTTAGGGAATGTTTACAGATGAAATGGTGCACTGCAAAATACTTTCCTAAAAGTCAAATGTAAGGAAATAAAAACGGAGAATACAACTATCGGGAATTAGCCCTGATGAGAATGTATCATTCCTCCCAGAGAAATTTAGCTCATCGTATATAAGGGAACAATGTTTTCAATAAATGCACTGCAAAAACAGATAATTCACTGGAAGAAAAAACAAACAAACAAAAAACAAAAAACAAAACCACAACGGACTGGAAGAACAGGCTATTTTGAAGTAGGAAAAGAATTCATAAATAAAAGGTTCCAAGAAAGGGCTAAACAAATGCACCCTTTAGAAGAAAGGTATTCAGAAGACTGTTACAGTCTGCCTGCCAGTTTGATTTTCAGTCCTCAAATGCCCTTGGTCTCTGCCTCCCAACAAAAACAAGTCATTTGTTCTGAGTAATAACAGTCAAGCCTGCAAACTGAGAAATTTTAATTTCCCAAACTGTAAGTCCACATGAAAACCCACTGAAAATAAGAATTTCAACACATTTTGGCTATTTCCGTCAAAAGGCTAGATGATCTCATAAGGTCACAATACGCAAGCGGGCTCACCACTCAAAAGCACACCATCACTCCGGTTTTGCAATGACACTCACTGACAAGGCTTCCAGACACTTCCACACCTCCAATCTCCCCTTTCCGCCCCCCACCAAACAGAAGGAGGAAAGAAAGCCAAGGAATCCCCTGCCCAACAGCCCGTGGGAATCAACAGCCTTCTAATGGCTCCTGCTTAACCCCCCAAGCCCGCAGATGAAAACGGGGACGGCAGTGCGAGCCGGCGACAGAGGACATCCCACGCGGGGCGGCGGAAGTACGGATGGTGGAGGACCACGGGGAGGAGGGGGCAGCGAGGGTAAAAAGGAGAGGGAGGCGGCGCCCGCGGAAAGCAAAGACTGGGAGGGAAGAGGCGAGGGCTAAGGATCCAGGAGAAGGATCAAAATGGTAGAGAAAGGGAAGGGCTGGGCGGGGGGGCAGGGGGGAAGACGGAGGACGCTGTCAAGGGGACAAAAGAGAGACATGGGAGCCGAGGGGCTGGCCCCCTGGAGGGGTTCTCCCCAGCAGGTGGATGCGGAGCGCCGGGTCGCAGGAGCAGGACGCCGAGCGCGGGAAGAGGGGCCCCCGGACACCGGGCTGCTGGGGGTGGGCAGGCGGCGGCCGCGGGTCGGCAGGCCTCGCTGGCTCACCATGGCTGCGCCGGCCTGGTCCTCGGGCGTGCAGCCTCGGTCCTGCGTGCGACGGCGGGCCGGGACCGAGCCCGCCCCCGGGCTCAGAAAAAAAACAGCCGGCGCGGGGGCTCCAGGGGGCTTCGTCCCGCAGCGGCTCCGGGCTGGGCCCAGGCCTCGGCCTCGTCCTCTGAGAAGCTGAAGTGTAGCCCCGCAGCGGCAGCCGCAGCCCGAGCGGAGCGCAGACTCCGCCCCCGCGACGCCCCGCCTCCGCTCCGGCCGGCCTCGCTCAGCCTCTGCTCCCTGCCCCGCCCTTCCCGCCGTTCACTGGCCCCTTAAAGGCTCAAGGCCACTTCACACCTCCCCGGCCCCTTTTACCGGGCCTTTAAGCCTTACGTCACTCTGGGGAGAGTAGCGCGCTGACCTCTGTCGTCTATAGACCGGTGTTCACTCACTCATTCGTTTTTAATTTTAGCTTCTGTGCTGGATAACATTAGTGTCAGATTGACACACCTGGGTTGAGGGAGCCTCAATCGGGGAATTGCCTCTATTGGACTAGCCTGTGGCCATGTCTGAAGGGCATCTTCTTGATGAGTGATGTGGGAGGGCCCAGCCCAATGTGGATGGTACCACCCCTGGGCAGGTGGGCCTGTGTTGCATAAGAAAGCGGTCTGAGCATGGGCCAAGGGATCAAGCCAGTAAGCGTTCCTCCATGGCCTGTGCTCCAGCTCCTGCCTCCAGGTTCCTGCCCTGAGTTCCTACCTTGGGCTCCCTGATGAACTGTGACCTGGGATATGTAAGCTAAATAGACCCTTTCCTCCCCAAGTTGGTAGTGGTCAGAGTATTTTGTCACAGCAATGGAGAAACAAACCAGGACAGCTTCTATTCCCAGGTGTTCATTACTGTTGTCATCGTTCTTGGTGATTTCAGCATTCTCTTAGACGAATGGATCTTTAAAAAAAAAAAAAAGTTTTGTTTTGTTTTCTTGAGATAGGGTCTCCCTATGGCTAGTCTGGAACTCACTATATAGACCAGGCTGGCCTCCGTCTCACAGAGATCTGCCTCCTGGAGTGCTGGGATTAAAGATGGGCACTACCCACCTGGCCCCTAAAAAAATGTTTTTTAAAAAAAATACATTTATTTATTGTGTGTGTGTGTGTGCATGTGAAAGTCAAAGGACAACTTGGAGGACTGAGTTTCCCTCTTCCACTACATGGATCTTGGGGATTGAACTCTAGTCATCAGGCTTGGAGGCAAGCATCCTTAACCACTTGGCAATCTCCCCCCTCCCTAAACAATTTTTTATTTACACCTTGAGATTATTGATTCTTGCAGTGCTCTGGCCTCTCAAGTTCCTCCCCTCTAGACACTGCCCTTGCCTCCAGCCTCTCACTCCTGCATCATCTATTACCAGTAATTATCCCCATTTTAACAATGTTTGTTTATTGTGGTCCTGAGGATGAACCTAGAGCCTCATGTGTGCTAGGCAAGTGCTCTATCACCAACCCACATCCTGGGGTCCCACACTCTCGATTTTAATCAGCTAGCTTTCCCTTCACCACCTTTTGCCTTTCAGCTTACTCTCTCCCATATTTCAGCCCCACTTTTAAACTCCACCAAGATCCAAAAATCCACTGACCCTCCTCCCTTTCCTATCCCACACGGCCCTCAGACCTTCACTCCCTTAAGTGGCTTAGAGTCTGTTGGCCATGATGAAAATCATTCCCAGGTATTCACTTTCCTTTTGCCAGTCCTTCTTGACTTTCTTTGTGTTGGCAAAAGTTCCAGTCCAGAACCTGCAGCAAAATTAAAAGGTGGGGGAAAACCCCAAACCATACAGACTGATTCAAGGGCTCCCCTAAAGCTGATGTCATTGTGCTCAAATGAGCCCTTTGTTCTTGCCCACACTACATTTCTCCAATTGCAGTCTTCCACCCGCCTAGAAAACTACTTCAGAACATTCGTCTCTTCTGTCCACGTCTTCCTTCATCTGATGTTTTTTGCTTCTAATTCACTTTGAAATGAACAAAAGAGAGTGTCTACAAGCTTCCACCACCAACAATGACTTCCAACCCACTTTTAACTCTACTTCTGTCTCCTTTCTACATGTTAATTATTGTATTGAGGGCACTTTTTTTTAAGTGTATGAGTGTATTGCCTGCATGTATGTGAGTGCACCCGTGTTGTGCAATGCCATGGAGGTCAGAAGAGGGCTTCGGATTCCCCTGAACTGGAGTTAAGGACGGTTTGTAGCCTTCATGTGGGTGCTGGGAATCGAACCCAGGCCCTCTGCAAGAGCAGTCAGTGCTCTTAACCAATGAGCTATCTCTCTAGCCCCATGGGGGGCACTTTTTAAAAAGGTTTTCAGGGGGCTGGAAAGATGGTTCAGCAGTTAAGAGCTCTGGCTGCTCTTACAGAGGATTCACATGGAGGCCAACAACCATCAGTAACTCCAGTTCCAGGGGATCTGAAGCCCTCTTCTGACCTCTGAGGGCATTGCATGACATGGGTGCACCTACTTACATGCTGGCAATACACTCATACACATTAAAATAACAAATATTTCTCTTAAAAGGTTTTCTATATGCAGCTCAGGTTCATTTCAACTTTACATTCTCCTTCCTGCCTCCACCTCCCAAGTGCAGGGCTTACAGATTTCTGCCATCATGCATCATGCCTGGCCTCCCTGTATATGTGTGTGTGTGTGTGTGTGTGTGTGTGTGTGTGTGTGTGTGTGTGTGTGTGTGTGTTGGGGTCAAACCTCAAACTCAGTAGGCAAACCTCAGTAGGCAAGTGCTCTACTGAACTGGATATCCAATCCTGTTATCCCTGCATTTGTCTTTAGCTAGCATCAAATCTGTCTCATTTCTTCACAAACTATCTTCACAGCCAGGCCAGTGTGGAACAAGCCTATAGTTCCAGCTATTCTGGAGGCTGAGGAGAGGTGATTACGAGTTCAAGGTCTTTCTGAGCAACTTATTAAGATCCTACATTAAAATGAAAAAGTTAGAAAAAGGGAGATGGGGTACCTCAGTGGTAGAGCAACTGCGTAATCTGTGTAGGGCCCTGAGTTCAATCCTCAGCAACACACACACACACACACACAAGTAGCCAAACTATCTGTGATGGCTAATCCTGGGTGTCAACTTGACTGGATCTGGGATTAACTGAAATGAGAGACATCTTCTTGATTGGATCATCTGAAGCTGGAAGACACGCCCTAAATGTGGGTGTTACCTTCTGATGGCAGCCAGTATAAAAGGCCATGGCAGAAGCGAGTGCTTGCTTTTTGCTGCTTGCCTTCTCTCTTGTGGGCAAGTTCATCTTGCTGCTGTAGACTGAAGACTAGCTGATCTTTTGGAATTCATCAGACCATCAGCGCCAGATCAGAACTACTGAGACATCCAGCCTCGTGGACTGAGTGACTACGGATTCTCTGCCTCTCTGGTGTGGTGCAGCCATTGTTGGACTACTCGGACTCTATCCTGTGAGCTAAGCTGATAAATCCATATATATACATATATATGTATATATTCATTCTACCTGTTGTTTCTTTAGAGAACCCTGACTAATTATGCTTAAAAGACCCAGGTTTTTCTTCATAGTTGGACCTATATTTTTATAAAATACAATTTAAAGAATTACTAGGAAAGTAAAATTTCAAGAACAAGTGTGTAGCAAGCATAAGCTATGTGTATGTGCACAAGCTTGTGTGCCTACACATGCCTTCTGCCACTGGTGTGCCCTCCATCTTAATCATTTTCAAGTGTGCAATTTGGCAGCATTAAGTCCCAGTGCAACCATCACCATCATGTAGCTCCAGAACTCTCCCACTTGCTTGCTTGTTTGCTTTCACTTTTTTTGTGCTGCTGAGAATTAAACTCTGCGCATGTGCTATGCAAGTGCTTACCTAATTGGGCAACATCCTCAGCTGCTCAGAACTCATCTTGCAAAACTGAAACTCTGTACTCATTAAACAGTAATTCCCCGTTCTCTCAGCAACCCTTGGCAAGCACTATTCTACCTTTTTATTGTGGTTGTTACAGTGATGGGGTTTAAGTTGAGGGCCTCACACATGCTGTGCAAGCTCTCTATCACTGAACCACACCCTAAATTGGCACTGTTCTATTTTTCTATCTTTGTGAATTTGATTACTGTAGATAAGGTGTGTGTGTGTGTGTGTGTGTGTGTGTGTGTGTGTGTGTGTGTTGCCAGGGATTGAGCCTATGGCCTCAGGCAAGCCAGGCATGCTAGGCAAGTGCCCTACCCTGAGCCATATTGTCGGCCCAAGACTTTTCTACTTCTTTTTTTTAAGATTTTATTTATTTTTATTTAATGTGTACAAAAGTATGCATGCATATCAGTGCACCATATGCATGTTTTGTGCCTATAGAAGCCCTGGAACTGGAGTCATGGATGGTTGTGAGCTGTTATGTGACTATGGGGAACTTAACCTGGATCCTCTACAAGAGCAGCCAGTACTCTTAACCATGGAGCCATCTCTCTAGCCCCAGATTTTTCTTCTTAAACTTTTTTGTATGTGTTCATGTGTGTGTGTGTGTGTGTGCAAGTGCACATTCATGGGTGGAGGCCAGAGGTCAATGTCAGGTGTCTTCCTCTACTACTCTCCACCTTATTGGGGGTGCAGGGGGAGAGACAGAGGTATCCTTGTGTCTGTAGGTGTGATCGCCCATGCACGTCCATGTGGAGGACAGAGGTCAACTTTGGGTATTTTCCTCTACTGTACTCCATCTTCTTTTTCTTTAATATTTTATTTTTATTATTTTATTTTATGTGTATGAGTGTATTGCCTGCATATAAGTGCACCAGTGTCATGCAATGCCCTTGGAGGTCAGAAGAGGACATCAGATCCCACAGAACTGGAGTTATGGACAGTTGTTAGCCACCCTGTGGGTGCTGGGAACCAAACCTGGGTCCTCTGCAAGAGCAACCAGTGCTCTTAACCGCTGAGCCATCTCTCCAGCCTTACATTTATTATTATACACATTAGTATACATTTTGTGTGCATATGTGTGTGTATACACATATGCCATGGAGAGAGTATGAAGTCAGAGGACAACCTTTAGCAGTTGGCTTTCTCCCTCTATCGTATGGAACCCAGAGATCAAACTCCAGATGACTCAGAGGCAACTGGACCTACCTGCTGAGCCATCTCACCAACCTTTCCATTTGTGTGTGTGTTTCAGGACCGGGGTAGGGCAGGGTTTCTCACTGAACCTGGAGGTTGGGTAGACTGGCTGGCCTTGTGGATCTGTTTGTCTCTCCCCACATCCCTACTGCAGCATTGGGGTTACAGGTGTGCACCACAGTGCCCAGCTATTATGTCGGTGATGGGGTTATGAACGCCAGTCCTCATGCTTGTGTGGTAAGCAAGCACTTTACCGACTGAGCCATGTTCCCTAGCCCTCCTTTTTCTCTCTTTCTCTCTAAGATTTATATATTTTTATCTTTATATGCAAAAGTGGTTTTTGGTTTTGTTTTTTTGGTCTTTTTGAGACAGAGATGGCCTGGAACTTGCTGTGTAGACCAGGTTGGCCTGGATCTTACAGAGATCCACCTGCCTCTGCCTTCTGGGTGCTGGGATTGTTCTAAATGCACCACATGCCTGAAGTGCCCAAAGAGGCCAAAAGAGGGTATCAGATCACCTGGAGCTGTGAGCCGTCGTGTGGGTGCTGGAAACAGAACCTGAGTACTCTGCAGGACTTGTGTGCTCGTGAACACCAAGCCGTCTCTCTTCAGCCCCTAATGTTCTTCTTTTTTATTGAGACAGTCTTCTGTGTGTCCAGGCTGGATTCAAACTCTGTGTAACTAAGCATGACCTTGAACTTTTGATCCTCCTGCCTTCACCTCCAGAGTGCTGGGATTATAGGCATATACCAGTGTACTCCATTTATACAATGCTTGGGATGGAACCTAGGGCCTTGGACAAGCTAGGCAAGCACTCCACTAACTGAGTTCAGCTAGTTCAGTTAGTGAGTTCAGGGTGAACCTGGGCCTGTGTCATGAGTTCAAGGTGTGCCTGGGGCTACATAGCAAGTTCTAGGCCAACCTAGGCTAAATAGCAAGACCTTGTCTCAAAAATATTAAAATAAAATAATTAGAAGTAAAAGATCAGCCAGGTATAATGACGCACTTCTCTAATCCCAGCACTCAGGAGGCAAATCAGACAAAAGTAGCCAGCTGGGGCTACAAGGAGACCCTGTCTCAAAAACAGACAGACAAACACAAATAACTAAAAAACAAGTTAAGAAAATGTGGTATCAACAAAAAAGGTAACAAAATACTTAAAATACTAAAATAAATTCTTCAAAAAACTAATTCAAAAATCACATAATTTGGGGCTGGAGAGATGGCTCAATGGTTAAGAGTAGTTTCTACTCTTACAAAGGACCAGAGTTCAGTTCCTAGCACCCACATGGCAGCTTACAACCATCTATAACTCTGGTTCTAGGGAATAAAATGCTCTCTTCTGGCCTCCGTGGGCAATAGGCACATACATGGTAAACACTTATACACTTATACACATAAAACACTTATACACATAAAATATAAATAAATAAATTTAAAAAATTGAAAAGCACATAATTTGTTGGGAATGAGTTACAGAGCCACTAAACAGAGAAGGGTGGAGAAAATATTCTAATGACTATTGAAATTACTTAATATAAATTAAAGACTACTGGAACAATGACAAAAAATAGGTTCTTTCACCAAGAAAGAATGGAGCTAAGTGGTGAGAAGACGGCTCAGTGGGTAAAGCACTTGCCATGAAAGTGTAAGGACCTGAGTTCTAATCCCCAGAACCCATATAAGAGCCAGGTTTGGTAGCATGTATCTGTAATCCTAGTGCTTCCATGTCAAGATGGCAGAGCCAGGAGAATCCTCATAAGCTTGTAGGCCAGTGTATCCAGAGGTAAAGAACAACATACCACCACCAAAAGAGCCCAGGCTCAAACAAGGTTGGGAAAAGGCTAGGACCAACACCTGAGGTTGTCTCCGATGTCCACACGCTCTCACTGAACTTGGAGCTCAGCTAGACTGACTGGCTTTGGGGATCTGTCTGTCTCACCCTCCCAGCATTGGGATTACAGGTGTGCACCCCAGTGCCTAGTTATTATGTGGGTGATGTGGGTGATGGGGATATGACCTCTCTCCTCATAATTGTGTGGCAACCACTTTACCGATAGTTAGCTGCCTTTTCACTCTCTCCTTCTCTTAGTAAAGATTTTTTTATTTTTATCTTTTATGTATATGAGTGGTTTTTGTTGGTTTGCTTGCTTGCTTGTTTAAGACAGGGTCTCCCTGCAGCCCTAGCTGGCCTGGAACTCACTATGTAGACCAGGCTGGTCTTGATCTCAGAGAGATCCTCCTGCCTCTGCCTCCTG
>NW_008333780.1:508384-517892 GCF_000622305.1 Nannospalax galili
AATATATTCAGGTATATATATAATAAAAAGCCAAAGACAAAAGGCAACATAAGGAGGAGCAGAGGACAGATGAGTACAAATACAGATTTGCATTTCATATCTTAGGAAAATAGATGCTTTCATACGTATATACAGAACTTAAATTAGTAACAACAAAAATTTAACAAAAGTGGATAAAAGATGAACTTATAGAAAAAGAGAGGAGATTCAACCAAACCTCCAGATCTGTTGTAGAGTGAAGCTAGCTCTAAACAGTGCTCTCATTGTGGTAAGAAGTGGTAGTGGCTGGGGCTGGAGAGATGGCTCAGTGGTTAAGAGGACTGGCTGCTCATGCGGAGGACCAGGGTCTGGTTCTCAGCACCTGGCGGGGGGGCAACTTACAACTGCGTGTAACCTCCAGTTCCAGGGGATCCAACACCCTCTTTTGACCTCTGCAGGCACCTGCATGCACTCAGGCACACACATATATATAAAAACAAAATCTGAAAAAAGTGGTGGTGGTAATATACACTCAGAATTGCTTGTATGTACATAAAATATCCCTAGAAGAAGGTAACTGATGGCAGGAGATAGGTGGAAGTGAGGCTTTTCATAGTCTATGCCTTGGGACATTGCTTGGTATTTTTATTATTGTTGTTTGAGACAGAATCTCATGTAGCACAGGCTGGCCTCAATCCCCAGAACTGGAAAAGTAAAATAAGTTAAGAACCATCTGAATTCTGAAAATAACTGATTTTTTTGAGAAATAAATTATATACCCTGAATATCATAGATGAGATAATTATAATTAGGTTGAAAACAGGCTATACATTTTGGAGTATTGGAAAGACACAGAGTTTTCGAGAGGGCAGAATACTAGATTAACCATTAACTTTTGTTTCCCTAGATAAGGAGAAAGAATAGTGCAGAATTACAGACTGATTATCAATGGATAACAAATTAAAGATATACTTTAAATCCTCCATTCATCAAAATCAACATCGTTTCCCAAAAGTATCAAAAAGTTAATGGTTCTGAAGCATCTCGTTTATACTTTTGAGATTGTGAGTTGTTAGGAATTGTGTTTGTTAGAATATTTTTTTCTATAAAGCTAGTTGCTCACATAAGTTATGAACTCTGTTTGTCAAAGGAGGTTGATTGTGTTTACCAACTTTATGATGAGTAACCACAATGGTGAGCTTTCATTAACCCAGAAAGAATTAAATTCTAAATTAGGTGAATTGCTATGAGTTCAAGGCTAGCCTGGGTTACATATTACCAGGCCAGCCAAGGCTACATAGCATGACCTTATATCAAAAAACATAAAACAAATAGACAGACAAGATAATAAAATAAAACACAGAATCACTTGAGCTTTGGAATATTGATAGTTATTTATCATGAATTTTATACATAAATAAATGCATTTAAATTATTGCTTGTTTGTTTTTGAAGGGATGCCTCATATCGCCTAGGTAGACCTTGAACCCACATGAATTTGCACTGGTGTTACTGGTGTTCAAGGTCTAGACTGTGTGTTTTCACATTCTTGGCCTCTTATTCGAAGAATTGCAATAAAGACTCACATGAATTGCAAAGTAGCAAGAAAAACTTATTCAAAATAAATGCAATAGTACAACACAGAAAGAAATATGCTGTCAAGGCTGACATTGTGGACCAACAAGACGGTTCTGGAAGTAAAGGCACTTGCTGCCAAGCCTGATGACCCAAGTTCAATCTCCAGGACCCACATGGCACAGCAAGAGAATCAACTCCTGTAAATTACCCTCTGACTTTCATGCATCCACAATAAGTGAGTAAATAAATACATGTAATACTAAAAAGATTGACAGCAGCCCACACGGATGAAGATACTTAAGGGCTCTGATTATTGTTTAAGGCTTCTTTTTTTGAGTTCAACAGAAGGAGGAGTTTGGTTGGTAACGGGTATAGGAGAGGTAGTTCTCTGTTTTGATTGCTAAGCTTAGATCATGTAATCCTTTGCTCACTGTACATGTCACTTCCCATGATGCACCTGATTTGAATCATAGGCATAAGATACTAAATAGATAATTCTCCCTAAAAGTTCACTCAAAGGACATAGTTTGCCTTATTGCACATACACCCCAAACTAATTCAAGATGGATTGTTCACACACACACACATACACACACACATTTCCACACACACACACAAATTAGGACATTGGGCATGGTGCATTAAATGATATAGCTGTACTGATCTACACCAACCAAACAAGCACCCAACCAAAGAAACCCCTCAAAATTAGGGACTGGAGTGTCTAGAGTATGATCAAATAGAAACTGCCTATATTTGATTGTCAGGGAGGAGAAACATATTCCATTCCTCAGAGTGGAGTGTACAAACAGCTCAGTACAGGTGGGGGGTCCTAGTTTACCAACAGGCTGCATTGTTAGAAGAGGGGGGTGTGCATACTATGTGCAGGTAAGGGTCCCAAGCTGCCAAGTGCATTGTTAGAGGAGAAATGTGTACATAGCCCAAGCCAAGTGGGGTCCCAAACAGTTAAACTTTTCTCTATACTTGCCTATGTCACTAGGAGAGAGATCCAGAAGCAAAGGAGGAACCGGAAGCTACTGGAAGGAAAGTTCAGTTAAATAAAGTGACAATGAGCTGCTTATAAGGAATAAGCTCCTAGTCACCAGAACAAAAGGAGCTAACAATAGGGTGTGGTGACTCATGTAATCCCAGCACTTGGGAGGCTGGGGCAAGAGGGCTATTGTAAGTCTGAGGCTACATAGTGAGTTCCAGGCCAGCTTGGCTACAGCATAAGAAACAACCTCTTATAAACAATCACAAAAATGAGGTGGGGAGCTAGAGAGATAGCTCAGAGGTTAAGAGTACTGGCTACTCTTGCAAAGGACCCAGGTTTGGTTCCCAAAAACCTATACCGCAGCTAACAACAGACTATAACTCTAATTCCAGGGGATCCAACATCCTCTTCTGGCCTCCATGAGCATTGTATAACATGAGAACACTTACCTACATGCAGGTAAAACATATACATAAAATAAAAATGAATAACTCTTCCAGGAGTGGTGGCGCACACCTTTAATCCCAGTGCTTGGGAAGCAGAGACGAGCAGATCTCTGAGTTTAAGGTTAGCCTGGTCTATATAGAAGTTCTGGGCCAGCTGGGGCTACAGGGAGACCCTGTCTCAAAAAAAATCAATAAATAAGGGGCTGGAGAGATGACTCAGTAGTTAAGAGCACTGGCTGCTCTTACAGAAGGCCCAGGTTCAAGTCCTAGCATCCACATGGCAGCTGACAACAGTCCATGACTCCAGTTCCAGGGGAATCCAACGCCCTCTTCTGACCTCCACGGGCATTGCACAACACAGGTACACTCACATACATACAGGCAATACACTCATATACATAAAATAAAAAAAATTAGAAAAAAATTTTTTTGGTCTTTTATGGGACAGGGCCTCCCTGTAGCATCAGCTGGCCTGGAACTCACTATGAGGACCAGGCTGGCCTTGAACTCACAGAGATTTGCCTGCCTCTAAAAAACAATAAAATATTTTTAAAAAACATAAATACATAAATAAAAATTTGAAAGCAAGACAGAACTAATTGAGAATATATTGGTATTTGATAAGTAGGAACTCTATAGTGATTTCAAAAATGCATCTGACATCTAAGAGTTCTTCTAATTCTAAACTGGGCCCAGTAATGCAAGCCTATAATCTCTGCATTTGGGAAGCTAAAGCAGGAGGATCAGGAGTTCAAAGTCAGTCTTGGCTACATAACAAGTTTGAGGCTACGAATTCCTATCTCAAAAAACAAAACAACAATAAAACCCTGCAAGGTTCCCTCCAATCCCAAAAGTCAATAGCTAATGAAAATTAAATAGTAGAAGTCAGGCTTTGCTGTCATTTTAAATATTCAGTGCCCTAAAACTTTGAGGGAGGGAACTATTGTGAACCCTGTGGATCATGAGAAGAATTCCCAGTTAAAGATAAATGACACCCTCCTTAACAATTTAATAAAGGAGAATGTGAACTTACTGAACCATGGACCTCTAATTGTCACTCCCCAACATGAGGTTTTGAGCTGCATTCCAACCACTCATCATATGAAGATACAAGATTCGGGGCAGAAGTTTCCAGCAAGGATCATCTGTTAAAGAATTATCCCCCATCATGGCTGACTGCACTCCATATAGACTGGGCAATAGTAGAGAGGTTTTTAGAGCTGGAAGTAGAAATTCAGATACTAACTCTGGCAATCCCTATCATAGTCACAGTAAATAATTTCTGTGTCTTTCTTGGTTATGTTTTGCTTGCTGTTGTTTGTTTAAAACAGGGTCTCACTGGCCCGAACATTCCGTCCTCCTGCCTCAGCCATCTAGCACTGAGATTACAGTCAGACAGTGTTTTAGAAAGTAGTTTATCACCCAGTCCCACAATAATACCCTGGGGTAATAGGATGAGTTATTAACCCATTTCTTTATAAAAATATTTTATTTATTATTTTTATATTATGTGTATGAGTGTATTGCCTGCATGTATGTAAGTGCACCCATGTCATGCAGTATCCACAGAGGTCAGAAGAAGGCATCAGACCCCTTGGAACTAGAGTTATAGACTGGAGTTCCAGCTCCATGAAAGGTATATTCTTTTTTAAATTATTTTTATTTTATGTGTATGAATGTATTGCCTGCATGTATCCAAGTGCACCCATGTCATGAAATGCCCACAAAGGACAGAAGAGGCCTTTGAATTCCCTGGAACTGAAGTTAGGGATGGTTGTAGAGTGCTGGGAATCCAACCTGAGTCCCCTGCAAGAACAGCCAGTGCTTTAACTGCCATCTCTCCAGCCCCAAAAGGTATATTCTTAAGCAGACTAATTTTAGAGAAGAGTATACATGTAAAATGAGAAATTACTTCCTTCAAATTACTTATGTTTGTGTTCCTTGAGGACCTGAAGGGTTCCAGGTTCTGCTTCTTGAAACCTTCAGCTCAAAGTATTGCCGTAACTGCCTCCCATCAACCTGCCTCAAGTCATATATATATATATATATATATATATATATATATAATCACAAATATATTGTATATATCTAACAAATCATAAAACTCATTCTATTAAAATATATAATTTGAGGGACACTGGCTGCCCTTGCAAAGGACCCAGGTACAGTTCCTAGCACCACATGGCAGCTAACAACTATCTGTAACTCGAGTTCCAGGGGATCCGATGTCCTCTTCTGACTTCTACTGGCATTACACACACATGATGTACATTTAATATACATGCAGGGAAAAAGATACTATAATGAGTATCTATAACACTCATTATAGATAAATAAATTAAATAAATAGCTTTTGAGCAGAGTACAGTACTACATGCCTTTAATCCCTGCACTCAGGAGGCAGAGGCAGGTAGATCTCTGTGAGTCTCAGGCTAGCCATAATGAGACCCAGTGTCAAAAAAAAAGTTAACTTTTAGGGCTGCAGAGATGGTCAACGGTTAAGAGCACAGACTATTCTTACAGAGAACCCAAGCTTGATTCCTAGCACCCACATGGTGGCTAACGACCGTTTGTAACTCCAGTTCCAGGGGATCTGACCTCTGTGGGCATTGCATGACATGGGTGCACTTACATACATGCAGGCAATACACTCACACACATAAAATAAAAATAATAAATAAAATATCTTTTTAAAAGTTAGCTTTCTAAACCATATCCATATTACTCTTCTATTTTGGAATAATGTCTCCTACCGTATAAAGGACAAACCCTGAGTCTGACAATTGAGTCACTTTCTCATCTAGCCTCTAATCTTCAATATACTCATTACTTTTGGGTACCTGTGACCAACATCCCTGATAGAAAAAAACTTAAAAGCAGGAAGTATTTATTTGAGCTTATGGTCTCAAAAGATGTCAATCCACAGCCCTTGGTTCCATGGGTTCTGGGCCCATGGTGATGTAGAACATCATGGTGGCAAGAGGTTGTTCACATCATAGCAGACAGGGAGCAGAGCGCAAGGAAGGGACGAGGGACTTAAGTATATCTATCAAAGACCCCAGTGAAAAAACTTTTCCAATTAGGTCCTATGTCCTAAAGTTTCCAGAACCTCTCAAAATAGCACCATCAGCCAGGCATGGTGGCACACACCTTTAATCCTAGCACTTGGAAGGTGGAGGCAGGTAGATCTTTGTGAGTTCAAGGCCAGCCTGGTCTACAGAGCGAGCTCCAGGTCAGCTGTGACTACAGGGAGACCCTGTCTCAAAAAGACCAAAAACAAACAAAAAAATAAAAATAGTGTCATCAGCCAGAGAACCAAGCCTTCAACCATGAGCCTGTGGGGAACATTTCCTATTTGAACCATAATACTTGACCATCCACACTTTCAGTCTGTGTCCTCCAACTCTGTGATAGCTGCACTGAATTACTCATAGCTCTTGGAATACACAGTATTATCTCAAGGCCATGAGTACTTGGTCCTGGCAATCTCTGCCAAGATTTTTAAAAATATGCCATTCACTTGCCTTTTAGTTTCTAAAAATTTATTCTTTTTTTAAAAAATATTTATTTTATGTGTACTTGTGTATTGCCTGCATGTATAGAAGTGCACCCATGTTGTACAATGCCCATGGAGGTCAGAAGAGGGTGTCAGATCCCCTAGAACTGGAGTTAAGGACAGTTGTTAGCTGCCATGTGTGTGCCGGGATGTGAACCCGAGTCTTCTGTAAGAACGTTCAGTGTTCTTAACCACTGAGTCATCTCTCCAGCCCCTAAAAATTTATTTGACGATTTAGTAATGTTTTTGGTTGTTTGATTTTTGTTTTTGAGACCAAGTCTCACTGTGTACACCAGACTGGCCTGGAACTCATAGACATTTGCCTCCCTCTGCCTCCCAAGTGCTGGGATTAAAGATATGTGCCAGCATGCCTGATGTCATATATAACGTATCTTGATCATATCCATCCCCATTACACTCTCTTATCTCCTTTCTATTCCCTCTGAGCCCTTCTTTCTTCCCAACAAATCTTTCCCCCTCTTTTTTTATGACCCACTGAGTTTAATTAGGGTTGCTTGCATAAACATGGGTGTGAGATTATTTACTGGAATTTAGCAGTAACTACATCACTGAAGAAAAATAATTCTCTCTCCCTCAACAGCCATTAACTTCCCATAGGTCCTCAACTGGGGGTGGAGCCTCATGAGCCTCTCCCCATGCTTTTTTAAAGAAAGATTTATTTTTATTGGATGTGTGTGCTTTGCCTACGTGATATATATGCATCATATGTACGCAGTATCTTGGAGGCCAGAAGAAGGCATTGGATCCCCTAAATCTGGAGTTACAGAAGTTGTAAGCTGTCATGTGGGTGCTAAGAACAGGTCTGGGGTTCTCTGTAAGAGCAGCAAGTGCTCTTAACTGAGCGATCTCTCTAGCCCCACCCCCTGCTTGATTATTATTTTACTTTGTCTTATCTGTCTTATTTGTTTACTTTGTCTTATTTGTGCATACATGTATATGAACATAGAGGCCAGAGGTTGACATCAGACATCTTCCTCTATTGCTGTCTATCTTACTGCTAGTAGTAGTAGTAGTAGTAGTAGTAGTAGTAGTAGTAGTAGTAGTATTTTGAGAGAGACAGGATCTGTCACCAAACCTGGAGCTCATGGATTTGGCTAGGCTGGTTGACCTGTGAGCTCCAGGGTATCTGTCTTCTGTCTTCCCAGTGTTGGGATTATAGGCAAATATATCTATGCCCTGCTTTTACATGGGTTCTGGGGATGCAACTCAGATCCTTATGGTTGCACAGCAAAGATTTTAACAACTAAATCATACCTCTAGCCCCATATAAATACATATTTTTTTTTCTTTTTAAAGACATGGTCTCTCAAACCCCAGGCTGGCTTCAAAATTAGTTTGTAGCCAAAGGCAGGGTTTAAACACCTGATCCTCCTGCTTCTACTTTCTGAGCGCTGGGTTTACAGATGTGTACCACCATGCCTGGCTCCTGCTTGCCTTTTAATACTAAATTTGTATATCACCACCTCTGAAAGGCCTTTCCTGATCATCCCTGCACAATTGTTAGTCATTCTTTATGAATACTTCTCCACAGGTTCTACTATACTGATGCTGTTCCTATTGTTTGTTTTCCCAACTAGGCTGTGAGCAGCTTGAGCGTATTGACTGGATTTGATTAACCTCTGCCTTCAGAACCCAGAACATTGCCTGGTTGGACAGAAATAATTTCATGTGATTCTGATACCCCTCAAATGCCCTCTGGCTCAAGTGCTAAGAACTTGTTCCAGTTTCTCAGAAGGCAAAGACAGCTAGCTTATCTTTAGGCATCTTAAAACAGCCTAGAGAGAAAACCAGTTCCAAGAATAAATAATTAGTGAAAGATTAAGACATTCTAAGACAGATGTGACTGCTTGTGGCTGTAGTCAGAAGGACTGAGGCAGAAGGATTGCTATGAGTTTGAGGCTAGCCTGGGTTATATAATAAGTCCCAGGTCAGCCTAATACAGAGATACTTTTCTCTAAAGAGAAAGATATTCTAAAAATGAATAATATAAGTACAAATAAATAAATATTAATTACTTCTTAAAAGCCAAGCATGATAGATAGTACATACTCATTATCCTAGCACTTAGGAGGTAGAGACAGGAGAATCAAGAGTTCAAGGCCATCAAACGCCAGTGGGAAGTTTGAGGAGTACCTGTGACCTGTGCTGCAAATAACTTGATCTCAAGCAAAAATTAATTTAAAAAAAAAGGAACAAGGGGATGGAGAGATGGCTCAGTGGTTAAGAGCACTGGGTGCTCTTGCAGAGGACCTGGGTTCAATTCCCAGCACCCATCTGTAACTCCAGTCCCAGGGGCTCTGACACCCTCTTCTGACCTCTGCGGGCATTGCACAACACAGGTGCACTTACATACATGCAGGCATAATACTCATACATATAAAATAAAAATTAAAATTTTAAGAATTCTTTAAAAAAAAAAGAAAACTACATGATCCTGGAATTGTTTTTTATTTTATTATTTTTATTTTATGTGTGAGTGTATTGCCTGCATGTGTGTGAGTGCACCCATGTTGTACAATGCCTGCAGGGGTCAGAAGAGGTGTCTGATCCCCTGGAATTGGAGTTGCAGACAGTTGTTAGCTGTCATGTGGGTGCTAAGAATCGAACCTGGATCCTCTGCAAAGACAACCAGTGCTGTGAACCACTGAGCCATCTCTTCAGCCCCAACACATGTATTCTTAAAAAGAACTGACATTCCATCAGACCACTGCTAGAGTGGTCACTGGAGAAACTCAAAATTCTAAATAGAGATTGTATGCCTCTGTCCTAGTTTGTTCTCCATTGCTGTGACAAAATACTCTGACCAATACCAACTTGGGGAGGAAAGGGTTTATTAGGCTTATATCTTCCAGGTCACAGTTTTTCAGAGAGCCCAAAGTAGGAATTCAGGGCAGGAACCTGGAGGTAGGAGCTGGAGCACAGGCCATGGAGGAA
>NW_008333780.1:517904-520139 GCF_000622305.1 Nannospalax galili
ATACATTAAATGAATAAATGAATGTATTTTTAAAAAGGAAGATACTTTAAAAGTATGCATGCACCTGTGTGTTGAAGAGAGAAAAATAAGAACAGTTTAGTAAATTGTTATTAGTTACTTTTCTATTGCTGTGATAGAAACACTGACCAAAGTAATTGATAGAAGGAAGAGTCTATTTGAGCTTATGGTTCCAAAGGAGAGGTATGGTGGCAGAAGTGGCTGGAGTAGGAGCAGAGGCTAAGCACGCACATCTTCAAGATGGCACAAGAAGCAGAGAGTGACTGGGAATCCAGCAAGGCTTAAGAACTCTCTAAGCCCAGCCGCAGTGATGTGTTTCCTCCAGCAAGGCCACATCTCTTGAAGGTTCTATAACCTCCCGCAAACAGAGCCATCAACTGACCAAGTGTTCAAGTACTTGGCGCCTATGGGGGACATTTTCATTCAAACCACAAGTCACATGCTTGTAAATAAATTATTCTTCAATGAATATTAGTTGAAGCTTTGCAAAGTCTTTCCTAAAGTAGAAATTCTATTCTGACAACTCCCTAACTAATAACTCTTTCATGCTACGTTCTTTCTTCTGAGTCACCTGCCTGGTGAATACCTTTGCTTTGTGTCATGTTGCATATTTGAATGCTGAGGACATAGAGATAAATAAGATCTAATCCTTACCCTGCAGTCCAATGGGAGGAAAAAACAGAACAGAAAATGAATGTGATCAGCATACAATCAAAGAGGTGTGGTTGGGCCAGTGCAGTGCTTCATACATGTAGTCTCAGCTACTGGGGAGACT
Organism: Nannospalax galili; assembly: GCF_000622305.1. Classification (NCBI taxonomy): domain Eukaryota; kingdom Metazoa; phylum Chordata; class Mammalia; order Rodentia; family Spalacidae; genus Nannospalax; species Nannospalax galili. Next base: position 518,698 of record NW_008333780.1, read on the forward strand.
GATGCAGGAAGATCACTGGGCCCAAAAGTCAGAGACAAAGCTGAGGAGTTTGACAAAACTCTGTCTCAAGCCGGGCGTGGTGGCGGTCCAATGGGAGGAAAAAACAGAACAGAAAATGAATGTGATCAGCATACAATCAAAGAGGTGTGGTTGGGCCAGTGCAGTGCTTCATACATGTAGTCTCAGCTACTGGGGAGACTGATGCAGGAAGATCACTGGGCCCAAAAGTCAGAGACAAAGCTGAGGAGTTTGACAAAACTCTGTCTCAAGCCGGGCGTGGTGGCGCACGCCTTTAATCCCAGCACCCGGGAGGCAAAGGCAGGTGGATCCTCTGTGAGTTTGAGGCCAGCCTGGTCTACAGAGTGAGTTCCAGGACAGCTGGAGCTACAGGGAGACCCTGTCTCAAAAAGACCAAAAACAAAAACAAAAACAAAAAAAAAAGAAAAAAAAACCCAACCCTGTCTCAAAAACAAAACAAAACAGAAAGCATAGTTGGGAATTGGGGTGTAGGTCAGTGAACAAGTTTATGCTTGGCTTGCAAAATAAACCAACAAAACAAAACAAAACCCAAAAACTATGAAGTCTGCTGGAGCACAGAGAGGCATCAGCCCAGGTAGGCAACAGAGGTCAGATTAGGCTTCCTAAAAGAAGCATTGTTTTACCTGGGCTTTAAAGGACAAGGAAGAGTCACCCAAATTCTGAGAAGGAAGAACAGTCTCTGGGGATAGAGAATGACTTATGTGAAGGTACTGGAGCGTGAAACCAGGTGATGTGTTTAGGGTCTATGAACAGTGCAACAGGAAGGGAAGAGAGAGCTGGAAAGGCCGGCTGGGGCAGATTACTGCAAAGGTAAAGATCTGATATTTCATCTTCAGTGCTATGTGACATTTGGTTATGACTTCTGGCACAGGTGCTATTTTCTGACAGTCGACATTTGGTTACATTTAGAAATCTGTCTTAGTTTATTCTGTCATACACATGTGTTTGAGCACTTACCTCTATCAGTTTCTACATACAGATGGGAGGATTCAGGAATAGATTTTTGGAATCACAACAACCTTGTTAGCTTAGATAGTTGCTGGGTTGTTTGTGTTTGCTTTTTTTTTTTTTGAGACAGGGTCTCCTTGTAGCCCCAGCTGTCCTGGAACTCACTATGTAGATCAGGCTGGCCACACAAAGATCCGCCTGCCTCTGCCTCCTAAGTGCTGGGATTAAAGGCGTGTGCCACCACGCCTGGCTGTGTTTGCTTTTTTATGTCTTTTTGGGACAGGGTCTCCCTGTAGCCCCAGCTGTCCTGGAACTCACTATGTAGACCAGTCTAGCCTCTGCCTCCCAAGTGCTAGGATTAAAGGTGTGCGCCACCATGCCCATCTTAAGACTTATTTTTAGCAGGGCATGGTGGCACATGCCTTTAGTCCCAGCACTCAGGAGGCAGAGGTAGG
>NW_008333780.1:520705-523961 GCF_000622305.1 Nannospalax galili
ACAGCTAACAACTGTCCATAACTCCAGTTCCAAGGGATCCAACACCCTCTTCTGACCTCTTCAGGCACTGCACAACACAGGTATACTCACACATATGAGGCAATACACTCACACACAAAAAATAAAAATAATTTAAAAATGGAATGAATTTGAGTGTCGTCTTGACACAGAGGCCATCCATGCTAATCTTCTCTGTGTCACTCCTATCTTAGTTCATGTGCTGCTGAAGTGAGCACCTTGTGAGCTTCTTAGAAGGCACTAAATCTCAGCCTAGACTTGAGATAATTTATTATGAAACCTCGTTCTTTCCCCACCCTTGGATTTGCATCCCACTGAGTCATTTGAACTTCCCTGATCTCTGGATCCACATACACAATGTGGGGCATGGCTACAACCACCAGTTGTACCTGTCAGCATGGTTAGTGAACAGTGTCTGTTGTGCGCAGGCACATGGAGTGTCACAAGTGAGATGAAAAAGGAAGAGACTAGCAGGTCCTGACTCCCAGAGATTTCTAGTCTAAAAATGCAAAGTTATGCATTATACCTGAAAAATGTTTGGGAAATCATTAGCCACAAGAAATAAATTGGACACTTATACAGTACCTGGTGACATGTTGGGACCTAGTGGTCAAATAAGTAAATCAGACCTGGTTCCTATCCTTAAGAGTCCATCGTCTGGTAAAATAGGTGCTGTGATAAAACACAGGAAAATACCCACAGGCCTCTAAGAGCAGGAGAGCTCAGCTGTCTAGCCCAAGGGTCAACCAGTCAATATTAGACGATCTACACAAGGAGTGAAGTCAAGGATGTCCCAGCTTGAGCGAAGACTGGAGGAATGTAGGAGGGGCAGTCCAGGAAGAATGCCTGAGTTCAGAGAACAGGGTTGATGACTGGTTTATCTTGTGTGGGTACGGAAGTGACCAGTGGTGTGGTCCCTAGGGGTCCGATGGGAAGGCTTTGGAGGCTCTTTTAAGGAAACCATTGCTTTCCACATGGAGATGACATCATTTGCTCAGTCATATAGAAACACAAATCCCTTCCATTTGCTGAGCCTGGTATGCTGTAAATGAAGTTGAAGATGATTTTCAAAATTTTTTCAGTGCATTTGTCTAATGAGTCTGACTTAGAACAGTGCTTTTCAAATTGTGGTGTGTGTGGTGTGTGGTGTGGTGTGTGTGTGTGTGTGTATCCGCTCACCCAGGGATCTTGTTAAGAATGAAGATCATGGTTTAAGGCTGGGTGGTGGCATGAATCTCTGTTTCTGCCAAGATCTCAAATAATATTAATGTTGTTGATCCTCAGAGAACCTCTCTCTCTCTCTCCCCTTTCTTCCCTCCTTCCTCTTTCTCCTTTCGTTCTTTCTTTCTTTCTTTCTTTCTTTCTTTCTTTCCTTCCTTCCTTCCTCCTTCCTTCCTCTTTCTCTCTCCCTTTCTCTCTTTCTTTCTTTCTTTTTCTTTCTTTCTTTCTTTCTTTCTTTCTAGGGTCTCCCTGTATCTCCAGCTGGCCTGGAACTCGCTCTTTCTTTCTTTCTTTCTTTCTTTCTTTCTTTCTTTCTTTCTTTCTTCTTTCTTTTTGAGACAGGGTCTTACCATGCAGCCCCAGCTAGCCTGAAACTTTCTATGTAGACCAGACTGCCCTAAAACTCACAGAGATCAGCCTACCTCTGCCTCCTGAGTGCTGGGATTAAAGGTGTGCATCAACACACCTGGGACAACCTATAATTTCTATAAATTACCTGAACCAAAATAGTATTCTTGAGCCAGGAGTACTGCTATCTGCCTGCAATCTCAGCATTGGGGGATGCACTTGGGAGGAAAGAGAATCAGGAATTCAAGTCATCCTCTATTACATGACAAATTTGAGACCTTGTCTCAAAAGCAAACAAATAAACAAAAACCTTAGGTATTAACGTTGGTCTGTCTTCTCCAAGTCTTGGGATAGGGTAGGGAGTAAGAGTCCCATTTTATAGATGAACCTGAGAATCTGAAAACCTAAAGCCAAACATTATATGCAATTGGCAAGAGTTAGAACTGACCCCATCCCAATGCGATTTCCTGCATTACCTTTCTCCCTCTCCCTTTCCCGCTCCTACCTCCCCCCTCCTCTGTCTCCCTCTGACTTTCTCTGTCTCTCTGTCTCTTTCTCTCTGGCAAGGTCTTGGTATCTATGTAGCCGCTGCTGGCCTGGAATTCCCAATTCTCCGGTGCCCTTCTTAGTGCTGGGATTACAGATGTGCACCATAATGCCTAGCTTCTTGCACATCTTTCTAGTCTTTAAAGTGCTCACTCATCAGTTCAGCACAGATTCACCACACACCAACCACATTTCAGGTGTCACAACATGGGATGTGTTGAGAAAGTTACCTTTCAACACCGGCAATGTGAAATATGCAAATGAAGGGCGGAAGGCTGATTTGGAGTGTGCAGTTATCGATGAGCTGTTGGCGCTAAAGAGTGCCTGAAAGCAGAGGGAGAGCAGTGCTGACCTTTGACTTTTGAACACATTGATGAAATATTTGCCCTATGAGCCCTACCCTGCACCGAGTCCTGCATTAGGTCCTGATGACACAGATGTGAATCAGAGGCTGTTCTCCATGAGCTCACAGCTTAACATAATGCAGGGTTTTTCTGTTTACAAGATCTTTCCCCATTAATAAACAATTGCCATTTGTTGAAAATATAGTGGGTGGTAGTACCATACTAAGATTTGCATATCATTTTCATTAACTATCTTAAATAATTGGCAAAAGTCTCATTAGGGTTTACACTACACGATGATATTTTTTGTCTGTTTTGTTCGCTGACGTATCCCTAAAACCTAGAACGATCCTTTCCACATGGTAGGATTAAATATTATTTTGTAAATGGGCTAGAAAGGTGGACTAGTGGATAAAGTTCTTGGTCTGCAAGCATGAAGACCTGAGTTTGGATCCCTAGCTACCATGTAAAAGCTGGGCATGAGGGCTGGAGAGATGGCTCAGTGGTTAAAAGCACTGGCTCTCTTGCAGAGGACCTGGGCTTGGTTTCCAGCACCCACATGGCCCCTAACAACTGTCTGTAACTCTTTTGGCCTCCACATGCATTGCACATGCATACCGCATTTACATGCAGGCAAAATACTCATACATAAAATAAATATAAAGACAATAAAAGATTATATTATATAGTGAAGGATTGACACAAAACAACTTACTTCGTGCTATGTGTTAGACATTGCGCCAGGCACTTGGTAGGCATCTCATTTAGTCTTTGCAACA
>NW_008333780.1:524087-524377 GCF_000622305.1 Nannospalax galili
CATATATATTAAGACCTATTCAGTCGAATTTGTGTCTTTGAATGTGCTCTGGTGTTAGTCCATCCAAAGGAGCCTGCTATCTAGCATCACACCCTTAAAGAAAACCAACTCTCCCATGCCCAGCAGCTCTCAGCTGCCAATAGTTCCTCAGCTAAGGCTGAGGCTTCTTCCCCACTTCCCCACTTCTGTGCTGGGATTTTGTCTGGCTTGAGCTTGCCCCGGTCTTGTGCACGCTGTCACCACTGCTGTGAGTTCCTATGAGTAGCTTCCCAGCTGTCCCTATGGTCTTC
>NW_008333780.1:525680-526856 GCF_000622305.1 Nannospalax galili
CACCCTAACGCCTAGCCAATTCCTACTTCCTATTCTTATCACACCATCCTCTAAAGCCGTTACCCAAATTGCTGATAGGGAATCGGGACGCAGACTGCTGTGGCCTCTTCCATGCTGAACAGGGACACAGGGTGAGGCAATTGGGATACCCCCTCAGTGGATCTATCTAAAAGACTCCCAAATTGCATAACTCTTAACTGTAGGGAGAAAAGAAGAGTGAATGAGGGATGTGAAGGAGAAGTAAAGGCAAGAATAGTTAGCATTACAAGTTCTACATGGAGAACCAGAAAAAAGTCAGAACAGGACAAATTTCAAATGTTCATATCAGAGTCCATTGGAATTTCTTCACGAGAGCTTCCAAAAGCATCCCTCTACTGGGTTCCTACTCATTTTTCTTTTGTCTGCCAGGCTGGACTCGAGAGTGATGGATTCAGGATTTGCTTTCAGGTATTTCAATAGCTGTTGGAGTGGCTACAATCAGTGTCAGTTTCCTCTCAAAAGCTTCTAGATAGGGGGAGAAAAAAATGGAGCCATCATTTTAGAACGATAGTGGGTTATCTCCCTTAACTAACAGGTGGGAAGTACAGTATTGCAGACTAAGATTTGAAGTCTTACATCTGAGCAATACTTTCTGGTGAGGAACAAAATCATTAAGAAGAACTAATTGTCTAAATTCCTTTTTATATGGACTTAAGCCTAGTGTCTAGGATTGAACTCTTAAAGGAATATACTGATGATTTTAATCTTTCATTATACTTTCCTTTGGGGTGTTTAAGACCATACAGTTGGCCCAAATAAATCCAAGTTTTTGTTTTATTGTGAATGTCAGTTGAGGCTCTGGTCCTCAGGGGTCACTCAGGCTTTTGGGGGAGATCCTGGCTCCATTGGCTTTCCTTTTACCAGTTCCATCTATGTGAGGATAAGTCAGGAGGTCCTGTTTGATCCTGGCTTTGTTTGGAAGCATGGAAAAACATTTTCCTGTTCTGACCTTCCTTCTTGTAGACTAGACACTGGCTTGAGTCCATCTGGTGGGGGCTCCATGACCTCCCTGAATGAGAGGACAGGTGACTCACCACAGTTACAGGACATTTTGAGAGATATTCCATAGCCCCCTGGAACTTAGTCAACCTTGGAGGGCAAGGGACAAAAACTGTCCTTTAAGTCCCTCTGACCAGA
>NW_008333780.1:527702-528479 GCF_000622305.1 Nannospalax galili
GGCTAGACTCAAGAGAGATGGATTCAGGGTTTGCTTTCAGGTATTTTGTTAGCTGTTAGAGTGGTTAGAATTAGTGTCAGTTCCCTCTCAAAGTTCCTGAGATAACTGAGGGGTTGCTGAGGTATACGTATGACCTGAGGGTATGCACACTGGAAAGCCTTTACTCAGAATGGGTCATGCCTTCTCATCCTAGCCTTCCCCAGATTGTATACTTCAGACCTCCCCAAATCCAGGAGGCCATGTGTGATTAGGGCCAAATTACGTATAGTTGGCTGGGAAGAGTGGCTGGATAATCCGGTGAGGGTCCAGGGTCCAATGACCCTGCTTGGCTCTCCTTTAATGAATGAGCACAACCGTCAACAAGCCCAATTGTGATGATGTTTAGCAGTCAGGCTCTGCTGAGGTCATGATGATGGTAATTATTTCATACAGTAGAGACTGCTGTACAGCATCATCTTAATAAAAGGACCTGGAATTTAAAAGAATTTGGTGCTAAGATCCACATATGAGAGAGAACATATATTGTTTGCTTTTCTGAGTCTGTGTTACTTCACTCAGTATCACAGTTTCTAGAGCCATCCATTTATCTGCAAATTTCATTATTTCGTCTTTCTTTACTGCTGAATAGAACTCCATTGTGTAAATACACCATGTTTTCATCAACCACTCGTCAGTTGAGGGCCACTTAGGTTGCTTCCATCTCTTAGCTATTGTGAAAAGAGCAGCAACAAACATGGTTGTACAAGTGTCTCTGCAATAGGATGAGTCCTTTGCCAA
>NW_008333780.1:528802-531737 GCF_000622305.1 Nannospalax galili
CTTTGTTTTTTGAGTTCTTTATATATTCTGGATGTTAAACCTCTGTCAGATGTGTCACTGGTGAAGATTTTTTTCCCATTTTGTGGGTTTTCTCTTCACTGTTTTGATTGTTTCTTTTGCTGTACAGAAGCTTTTTAGTTTAATGAGGCCCCACTTGTTGATTGCTGACCTTAATTTCTGAGCAACTTCTGTCCAATTTAGAAAAATCCTTTCCTACACCTATATCTTGTAAGCTACTGCTGATTTTTTTTCTGTTTCAGGATTTCCAGTTTTACATTGAGGTCTTTGATCCATTTGGAGTTGACTTTTGCGCAAGATGAAAGATAAGGATCTAGTTTCATCCTTCTACAGGTGGAGATCCAGGTTTGCCAGCACCATTTGTTGAAGATGCTGTCTTTCCTCCATTGTGTGTTCTTGGCACCTTTGTCAAATATCAGGTAGCTGTGTACTTGGGTTTGGGTCTTCAGTGATGTTCCATTGGTCTATGTGTCTAGATTTGTGCCAGTACCATGCTGTTTTTATGACTATAGGTCTGTAGTATACTTTGAGATCTGGTATAGTAATCCCCCCAGCATTGCTTTTTGTGCTCAGGGTTGCTTTGGCTATCCGGAATTTTTTGTGCTTCCATACAAATTTAAGGATTTTTTTTCTAATTCTGTGAAGCATGTCATGGTGATTTTGATTAGGATTGCATTGGATCTATATATTGCTTTTGGCAGGATGGTCATTTTTACAATATTGATTCTTCCAATCCATGAACATGGGAGGTCCTTCCATCTCCTGGTGTCTTCCTCAATCTCTTTCTTTAACAATTTAAAATTTTCATTGTAGAGATCTTTGGTGTCTTTGATCAGATTTATTCCAAGATTTTTATTTTATTATTTTATTTTATTTTATTTTACAGCATTTGTGAATGGGAGCATTTCCCAGTATTCTTTCTCCAATTGCTTGTTATTGGTATATAGAAAGGCTACTGACTTTTGTAGATTGGTTTTATAAGCTGCAACTATACTGAAAGTGTTGATCAGTTCTAGGACTTTTCTGGTGGAACTTTTGGGATCTCTTAGGTATAGTATCATATCATCTGAAAAAGTGATAGCTTGACCTCTGGAGATAGTGAACATCCTTGTCTCCTTCCTGATTTCAATGGGAATGCTTCCAGTTTTTCTCATTTAGAATGATGTTGGCTGTGGGTTTGTTATACATGGCTTTAATTATGTTGAGGTATGTTCCCTCCAGTCCAATTCCCTCTAGGGCTTTGAACATAAATGCATGCTGAATGTTTTCAAAAGCCTTTTCTGCATCTATTGAGATAACAATGTGGTTTTTGTCTTTCAGTCCATTTATATGATTAATGATGTTTATTGATTTGCTTATATTGATCCATCCCTGAATCTCTGAAATAAAGCCTACTTGACCATGGTGAATGATCTTTTTGTTGTACATCTGTTTCTGGATTGCAAATATTTTTTGAGAATTTTTGCATCTATGTTCATTAAGAATATGGGTCTATAGTTTTCTTTTTTGGTTGTGTCTTTACCCGGTTTGGGCATTAGAGTGATGCTGGATTCATAGAAGGAATTTGGGGGTTCTCTCTATGTTTCTATTGTTTTGAATAATTTAAGTAGTATTGGTTGGAGGTCTTCTTTAAATGGTAGAATTCTGGGCCTGGGCTTTTTTTAATTGAGAGGCTTTGTATTACTGTTTTGATTTCCTTTTACGTTATGGGTCTGTTTAAACTGTTGATCTCTTCTTGGTTTAACTTTGGTGATTCCCATGATTTTAGATATGCATCTATTTCTTTTAGATTTTCAAATTTAGTAGTATATATGCTTTAAAAATATCCCCTTATAATGGTCTGGATCTTTTGGGTGTCTGTCATGCTGTTTCCCCTTTCATCTCTGATATTGTTGATTTGGATTTGCTCTTTCTTTTGGTTAACTGGGCTAAGGGTCTGTCTATCTTGTTTAGCTTTTCAAAGAACCAGCTCTTAGATTCATTGATTCTTTGTTTTGTTTTCTTTGTTTCTATTTCATTAATTTCTTCTCTGATTTTTGTTATTTCTTCTCTTCTGCTGGGTTTGGGCTTCATTTGTTCTTGCCTTTCCAGCAACTTGTGTTGCAGTCTTAGGTCATTTATTTGGGCTCTTTCTAATTTTTTAATGTAGGCATTTAGAACTTTAAACTTCCCTCTTAGGACTGCTTTTAAAGTATCCCTGAGGTTGTGTTGTGTTGTATTGTCCTTTTCATTGAATTCCAGGAATTCTTTTATTTTTCTTAATTTCTCCTTTGACCCACTCATTGTTTAGGAGTGTCTTGTTTTAATCGCCATGAGTTCGTGTAGTGACTAGGGCTTTGTCCAATTTTGATTTTGAGCTTTATTGCATCGTGGTTTGATAGAATGCATGGAATTATTTCAATTTTTTTGTATTTATTGAGGTTTGTTTGTGGCCCAATTTTTTTGTATGTGGTTAATTTTTGAAAAAGTTCCATGGGGTGCTGAGTAGAAAGTGTGTTCTTTGGTGCTTGGCTGGAATATTCAAAAGATATGTTAGGTCCATTTGATGTATGGTATCATTTAATACAGACATCTTTCTGTTTATTCTTTGTCCAGTTGACCTGTCTAATGGATATAGTGGGGTACTGAATTTCCCTAGTATTACCGAGTTGTGGTTAATCTGTGTCTTAAATCCTGTAATGTTGTTTTTATGAATTTGGGTGCACCAGAGTTTGGTGCATATATGTTAAAGATTGCAATATCTTCTTGGTTAACTGTTCCTTTGATCAGAATGAAGTGACCCTCCTTATTTCTTCTGATTAGTTTTACTTTGAAGTCTATTTTGTCAGATATTAAAATTGCAACCCCTGCTTGTTTCTTAGTGCCATTTGCTTAGAATATTCTTTTCCATCCTTTTACCTTAAGGTAGTGCCTGTCC
>NW_008333780.1:531752-533135 GCF_000622305.1 Nannospalax galili
TGGGTTTCTTGCAGACAGCAAAGAGATGGATTTTGTTTCTTAATCCATTCACTTAGTCTGTGCCTTTTGACTGGGGAGTTCAGTTGATATTTAAGGACATTATTGAAAGATGTGTACTGGTTGCCATCGTTTTGATCACTGTGTTCTCTGTCTAATTTTGTGTTTCCTAGATTATACCTTTATTTATTTTTCTCTCATTGCCCCTGGGGTATAGTTGTTTCTCTCTCTGCTCTCTGTATTGCTTCAAGTATTCTTTGAAGGGTGTGGCGGTCCCCTGGGTCCTCCGGTCCTGTCCAGCAGTCCACCCCAGTGAAGCCCACCACAAGGGGGATCAGGGAGAGGGGAGTACGCTGTCTGCCCTTTTCGCCAGCCCTCCTCCCAGAGGACAATCAGACCAGACAGGGAGTCTAGTCAAGCAGGAACTTGTTTATTGCAAGCATTACAGAGCTTATAAAGGCATTAACTGCAAACGGAAATCCCACTCCCCCGAACATGTCCAATCAGCTTAAAGGTCAACCAACCGCGTGGGCAGCACTTCATGGATTTCAGTGGTGTACACGTGCCGATCACACGAGCTCCTAATGTCCCTTAGCCAATCCGAACACTTTCAAAACAAGTCAGGCCATGCCCTGCTTGCTTCCTCTCAGCGCCATTTTGCAGGGCCATCTAGGTCCTTATAGAAGGGCTAGTTTTGTGGATATGTATTCTTTCAGGCTATTCGTGCTATGGAAGATTTTTCTTTCCCCCTCAACTATAATAGACTTTATTGCTGGGTAAAGTATTCTGGGTTAGCATCTATTGTCATTTAGAATTGGAAATACCTTGTTCCTGGCTCTTCTGGCTTTCCATACTTTGCACTGATAATTCAGCTGCAATTCTGATGGGCTTTCCTTTGTATGTGACTTGTTTTTCTTTTGCTGCTTTCAGTATTCTCTGTTCTGTACATTTAGTGTTTTTACTATGATATGTCATGGGGAGTTTCTTTTCTGATCCCATTTGGTGTTCTACGTGCTTCCTGTATTTGTATCGGAATGTCTTTCCTTAATTTTGGGAAATTCTCTTCTAGAATTCTGTTTAAGATCTGGTCAATACCATTAACTTGAAATTCTTCTCCTTCCTCTATTGATATTGATACATAGATTTTGTCTTTTCATGGTGTCCCATATCTCTTGCATATTCCATTCCTATTTTTTTTAATCTTCTATAATCTTTGCTTGAGTGGTCCAATTCTTCAACTTTATCCTCTAGTGTTGATATTCTGTTTTCCATTTCATTGATTCAAGCGCTGAGGCTTTCCCCTGTTGTTTCAAGTTGACTTATTGAGTTTTTCACTTCCTTTTCTATCCAAAGTTTTTGAGTATGTAATCACTTTTTAAGTGCTGT
>NW_008333780.1:533374-534343 GCF_000622305.1 Nannospalax galili
TGATTTTAGTATGTGAATTTCTTTTGTTGTTTATGATTCTGATATGAGAATTAAGTTGAAGTATGCTTCTGTTTGCATTTTTGGGGTGCCTAGGTCCTTTCCTTATTGGTTATGTAAAGCTGGTTGGTACAGGTTTCAGGTTCTCTCAGGTTTTATTTTGGAGGGAACTGATGGTTTCAGATCAGTTTCAGGAGTACCCACAGAAGCCCAAGTCAGGTTCTAGTCAGGTACACTCAGGCTTCCTTCTAAGGTTGGGACCCCTATCAGAAGGAACGCAGAGAAAATTTTGGAAATTCCCTAGGGGAAAACAATTTTGGAACTCTTAGTTGGTTTGCTGTGTACTCAGCCCCTATGCCAGCAGTCTCTGGCGTTGTGTCAGATGTGCCGATGGAGGTTGAAGCCCACCATCTCAGGCTGCCTGCTAGGATCTCAGCCTTAGCCTACCGAAGCCAGGTTTGTTCTGGGGCCTTGGGAGGGGCCTCAAGAAATCCCACCTAGGGGGATAGGTATGGCACAATTAGGGGAAGCTCTCCACCATGTGGAGCGAGAATCCGGGCACTCTCAGGCAGTCCCCTACATTGTCAGCCCCAGTGCCAGAGGGAAGCCAGAACCCAGCACTCTCTGTTGATGTGCTGAGATCACAACTGCTACATTGATGGAGGTCAGAGCCCACCCTCTCAGGCTGTCTGTTCAAAATAAAATAATTTTTTTTAAAAAAATCTGGGCATAGCTGGGCATGGTGGTGCACGCCTTTAATCCCAGAACTCAGGAGGCAGAGGCAGGCAGATCTCTGTGAGTTCAAGGCCAGCCTGGTCTACATAGTGAGTTCCAGGACAGGACAGCTGGGGCTACAGGGAGACCCTGTTTAGGACTTCTTCTGGTGTTGAGTTTAAGCTTCATTGCATTGTGGTCTCATAGAATGCATGGAATTTTTTTGTATTTGTTGAGGTTTGTTTTGTGCCCCAGTAT
>NW_008333780.1:541049-542526 GCF_000622305.1 Nannospalax galili
AGCTCTTTTCTGAATTCATTCAGAAGTTTATCCCTATCTTCCTTCAGCTCTATGATTACCTTGTTTGTGTGTTCTTTAAATTCAGTGAATTCTTTTATCATATTCATCATTGTTTTTTTGAGTTCCATGTCCTGCATTGTCTCTAGGGGATTCTCATTGTGCTCCTCTAGAGGATTACTGGTATTTGGTGGGGATATGTTATTTTGGTTTTTCATGTTATTATTTTTTCTCTGTGATTTTGACATGTGAATTTCTTTTGTAGTTTCTGACTCTTGTGTGATACTCGGGCCTTCAAGTTTAGTTCTGCTTCTTTTATTTTTGAGCTTTATGTGTCTTTGTGGTTTACTTTTTGGGTATGAAGAGCTGGTTCGTCTTAGCTTCTGGTTCTCTCTTTTGATTTTATATTGTCGAGGCCGGATTGATTTTGTCTTCAGGAGTTCCGCGGTGGCCCAACTCCAATGTGGATCAGAAGTTTTCAGACTTTCTCCTTAGGTCTGGAATCTTCTAAGAATGCTTTTGGCCTCAGGAACTTGGGTGGCACTGACCTGAGACCCTTGCCGTGGATGCGCCACGCAGGGAAGCAAAGGCAGATGGGGAGGGAAGAAGCCCCAAGATTTCCCAGGGAGTGGATTGAGTAGCTGGGTTGTACTGGATGCAAAGGGTCGGGGGGAGTAAAGGTAAGCCTCGGAGCCCTAGAAAGAGGCTGTCAGCCCCAGAAAGAGGCTGGCGGGTGTTGGAGGACCAGGGAAGTAGAGCGAGGTGAGGGCAGGGCCAGGACCAGAAGTGGTGCTCCTGGAGCCCAAGAAAGGGACTGGGTTGCTCTGGGTGAGAAGGGTCAGGAAACAGTATTGGTTCCCCAGGTGTCTGGGGCCCCAAGACTAGGAATGGCGCAGGACCCAAACTAGGAGTGTAGAACGGCGGGCAGGGGGGTGCGGGGGGGATGGAAGGGTGAATGAGGCTTAGGGAGTCCCAGCGCGGAGAGCTGTGCTATAGACTTACCCCAAGAGGCCTGAGGATAGTAGTGCAGGCTAGGAGAGTTAGCCGGTGGTGCAGGCCCAGGGAAGCAGAGAGCACAAATTTTATTTTTTAATTTATTTTTATTGTGTGTGTATGAATGTATTGCCTGCATGTATGTAAGTGCACCTGGGTCATGCAATGCACAAGAAGAACAGAAGAGGGCATTGGATTCCTCTGGAACTGGAGTTACAAGCTGTTGTTAGCCACCATGTGGGCGCTAGGAACAGAACCTGGGTCCTTTGCAAGAGCAGCCAATGCTCTTAACCACTGAGCCATCTCTCCTGACTCCTTATTTTTAATTGAAAAAATTAATTGTATGTATACATGTGTGTTTCAATAATGGTTGGTGCACATGCATAAAGAGTCCAAGAGACAGCATCAGATTCCCTGGAGCTGGAGTCACAGGAGGTTATGAGCTGCCTGACCTGGGTGCTGAGAATTGAACTTGGATACTCTGGAA
>NW_008333780.1:543221-551925 GCF_000622305.1 Nannospalax galili
GTGTCATAGATGGCCCCCTGAGGAGAGATGGCTATCTCCATCCTCAAATCTTATGCATTTTTGCCTGTCTTAGGCTATGTAACCTCTGACCAAGCCTTGCCCGTCATTGGACCATGCACCTGGCCATGTGCATGTCCTGTCTTAGGAGTGCTTGTCATGGGACATCTTACCCGTCCTTGGCCAAAAATGCATCATGATTAAGGGCAGCCATATGGGTAATGCCAGCCTGTGACAGTCTTAGTCTCTGCCTAACTCGGTTAGCCAAGCATGGGCAACCGGAGGGGGTATATTCCTGGGGGAGTCCATAATCATGAGGAGGTGGGCTGTGGCAGTTCCAAGGGCCCTCTGTCGCCAAATTATCTGGAAAAGACACTTAAAGATAAGCATTACCAAGAGAAACAAAGCAAGTCATGGTGTAGGACGAGTTGAAATACCTTTTAGCCAATCAGCCAGTTGTCTGAAAGGCAAAGAGGCTGACTGGCAATGAAGCCAAGGACCTGGGCCCTTCACATCAGATGGATATAAATAAAGAGAGGAATTTTGTCTCCTGAACTATTATCCATGGACCGTCATGCTAGTCAGTCAGATCCTGGCCTACCCACTTAAGGTTTTTCGCAGGCACCCATATGGGGTTTGAATCTCCTGTAGGGTAGACACAGCCAAAGCCTTGACCCATGGTTAGCAATGGATCTGGGCCTTTCCATTGCCCCGTGATGGGGTCCTTCCATCTTACCCATACCTCAGGTCTCTGCTCCTGTTGTCCCCAATGCTTCTGAAACCGGGATTCCAACTGATATTTTGAAAATTAAGAACATTAATAGAGAACAAGGCCATACCAACTGTTGGTGGGGGTTTATTCCCCATTTTTGTTTTTGTAACTAAATTTTTAGGTTTTGATGGCTGCGTTCTATAATGGCTTGACCTTGGGAATTGTATGGAATTCCTGTATTGTGTTGAATTCCCCAAAGTGAAAAAAATCTTGTAAGTTTTTATTCACAAACATGGTCCATTATCAGTTTTAATTATTTGGGGTAGTCCCAACGTAGCAAAGCACTGGAGAAAATGAGACTGAGCATGTTTAGACTTCTTTCCTGTATGAGCAGTAGCCCAACAGGCATGTGAGAATGTGTTGATGGACACAAAAATATACTTAAGCTTTCCAAAAGGAGCATAATGTACGACATCCATCTACCACAAGGAATTGGGCTTGAGTCCCCTGGGGTTTACCCCTAGCCATTGCAGAGGTGGTACCTGTAGAAAGGGTTGACAAGACTTACAGGTATGTACAATCTTCTTTAGGTCCTTGATGGGAACTTGAGGAAACCTCTTATGGAGTCCCCGCCAATTTACATGAGTGAGGTTATGTAACCCCTGAGCTTCATTCAGTCCTGCTGACAGGACCTGGGTGGAAGCCACCTTGTCTGCCTCTGCATTGCCTTGGGATAAAAGCCCAGGCAATCCTTGCTGCCTCCTAAGATGCTGTAAGAAAATAGGGGCTTCTCTCTCTTTAAGGAGCGTATGAGTCTGAAATCAAGGGAGTAATGTGGTTCCCAACCAACCGGATATGAGAACCTAATAGCCCTGGAAGAAGACTGACTACATACAGACTGTCAGAAAACAAATTCATGGGCTCACTTATCTTTGTTAATGCTAAAGCAATGGCCATGAGTTCCTTGAATTGAGCTGAGCCATCACAAGTGTGGACATATCTTTTTGGTTTCTCATCTGCCCCTGGGTATACTACCACTGCAGCTCCAAATCTGGCCCCGTCAGGGAAAACATTGTAGGCTTTTACTAATGGCTCCCTGACAAAGAGCTGGGGGCATCCCAACAGAGGGTGCAAAAGGAGGCCACCCATTTATAAGGGTTATAATGACAGTCCAAATTTCCCAGGAACCCTTCCAAGGCTATGGCCATTCAGTTATTATTTCTGCAGAGCCATTCAAAATCCCTAAGCTGATAAGGGATAACAATTTTAAAAGGGTCTATGCCATAATGTCTCAGAGCTACATCACGTCCTTTCTCAATCAGGTCAGCCAATTGATCCATGGGTATATAAACCTGTGGTATGCCTCCCAGAGAGGCATGCACCCATTGAAGGGGCTTCCCATCCTGTGTAAGGACAGATGTCATCAGGGTCTCACCAGAGAGTACCCATAACTCAAGATCTTTACTAGGCGTGTACTGGGTAAGTTGGGCTCGGTCCAGGACATCCTCGACCTCATGTAAGATGTCCAGGTGTTGAGGAACCAGGTGAATTAGTTCTGTTGGCTGTTTCCCTACTAGCAACTGAAACAGTGGTCTTAAAGTCTCAGTGGGAACAGGCATCCAGGCTCATAGCCAATTAATTTCTCCTAATAATTTTTGTAGCTCTGTCAGGGTTACAGTGGGCTTGACAGCCAGTTGTGGTTTTAAAGGACTTACTCCTTCCAAAGACAGTATGGTTCCCAGAATTTTAAAGGGAGTAATAGTATGTATTTTATCAGTGGATACATGGAATCCGCCTGTCTGTAGACATTTTTGAGTAACCTTATATAACTCTTCTAATTGTTGGGGGCTTAGAGCTCCCAAGATGATATCATCCACATAAATGTACACAATGGCATGTGGCAGCAAGTGAGCAGGCCCCAAAGGGTCTTCACATAGCTTTGGCAGAATGCTGGACTACTGGCCATACCTTGGGGTAAAACAGTCCATTCATACTTCTCATCAGGCGTTTTAAAGTTGGTGGAAGGTACACAGAAAGCAAATTTTTCACAATCCTGGGGTTGTAGAGGGATAGAGAAAAAACAATCTTTAATGTCTATAACTATAAGAAATAAATCTGAGGGAATAGCAGGGATCCAAGGCAGTCCCCTTAAGGGTGTACCCACTAGGGTCATTCTAGCATTGACTTTTCGCAAGCCTTGCAACATTCTCCATTTGCCAGAAGCTTTCTTAATAACAAAGACAGGTGTGTTCCATGGACTTATAGAAGGCCAGATGTGGCCCAACCGTAATTGTTCCTGCACAATTCCCTTTAAGGCCTGTAGCTTTGTCTCAGGCAATGACCATTGCTCCACCCATACCAGCACCCCAGGGGACCACTGGATAGCCAGAACCTGAGGGGCAGTGGCCCTTAGAATTGGGGGTGATCCAATGCTCTTTCTTTGGGTTCCCCCTGTAATTGATATGGTGAGACAACCCCTGAGTTGCTGACTCGGGAAGCCTATCAGACTCTTCAAGGTCCAAAAAGTCATCATAAAAGGCCTTGTTATCAGTGGTTATGCAGGCCTGTGCATCCCCCAAAATATCTTGTCCTATGAGGTTGGCAGATAACCCTACTGCTACCAGGGATCGCACCTCCCCTTTAGCTCCATCTGCATCCTGCCAGGTGAGCCATTCTCGAGTCTCCTCTGATGGGGTGTATCCTTCCACACCTAGGATTTGGGGCCCAGAAACTAGGTGCCATCATGATGGGACCTCCTCCTTTCTAAGAATGGTCCTATCAGCCCCCGTGTCCACTAGGCAGCGAAACCTCCTGCCACCTATTTCAAGATCCATCTTGGGCCTTACCCCAGGGATAATAGGGACTGTCCAATTCGCCATAGGTTTTTCTCCTCTCCTGATCCCTCCTCCAGGGCATTGTAAATGTAGCCAATCATGGGGAAGTCCTCCTTCTGTTAATGGGGCTGAAGGCTGCCTCCCACTTAGTTTAAAGGCTTTCCTTCAATATCAAATCTGGATTTACAATCCTTCTGCCAATAGAACCCTTTGAGGCACTGGGGACAGGGTATAGATGGGGCCTTTTTGATACCCCAACCTCCAGGCTTAGGCCGGTTCTCTCACTGAGGACAATTTCTTTTAATATGGCCAGTCTGGCCACAGCCAAAACATGGGCCTTATATTCCTCTAGGCCCCATTGTTACCTGCTGTCCCAGATTAAATGAATTAAATGCCTGGGTTAGGGCATGGGTCAGAACCTCTGTTTGTGTCTGTAAGACAGCAGCCATGGCTTTGGTTTGTCTCCTCTGGGTTCCCACCTCCTTGGAGGCAATTATCCATTGTTCCATGGACCTGTCCTTAAGGCCAGCACAGGCTGTCTTGTGATCAGCATCCATTCCATCCAATACCAGGAGTTTAGTGAATTTCTCCCTCAATGGGCCTGGGGGTAATTTTCATTTTAAGCTCTTCTCCACTCTGTCTATAAACTCATAGAGGGGTTCACCAGGGTTTTGATTAATTCCTGTAAGGGGGGATTCGGTAGGCCCCTGGTCCAATTTTCTCCAAGCATTTAATCCTATGACCCTGACCTGTTCTGTATATGGGGCTGGAATGCCCGACTGTTGCTCCCCTGTGGCATAACGGCCACTTGAACCAGTCAACATCCCAAAAGTAATGGGGACTGGTGGATTGGCACTTGCATTCCTCTCAGCCTGTATCCTGCATTCCTCCTTAAAGAGGGCACACCATTTAATATATATAGGGCTAGGAAGGACTGCTTTGGCGAGGTCCAGCCAATCCTTTGTAGTACACTACTGATGAGCCAAGCCTTGGAGGGAGTATCTACCCAGGGTGATCCTGGGCCATCCTCAGCCACCACCTTTTTTTGTTCCTTTAAATCATTCGCCTCCCAGGAATACCAAGGGTCAGGGTGTGTGCCACCTGGGTTTACATTAATAGGATACGCTTCCACCCGTTGCCTCACAGAAGCCTCCTGAGCTGGGCCAGAATCCTGGAAATGGGGATGGTTTTCATGGGTTTCAGGAAGCCCTGAAACTGGCCAAGGCATGCCCGAGGTGCCGCTTGTTACTTTGGCTGCTTTTGGTTTCACTTCTGTTGCATTTCTGCCTTCTTCCTCAAAGCCTTCCCATGATTCCCATGTATCCCCAGTAAAATGCCAAGGGCTTAGGGCTCTCAGGCCAAAGGCATGCCTTTAAGGCCAAAATAATAGGGTAGAACTCCAGCGGCAGATCAACCCCCAATTGAACCTCCCTTTGTCAAGCTAGATGTTCCACATGTTCCCATGTATCCCCAGTAAAAACATTAGCCCCAAGTAGCCAGGGAGCCAAATGAATAGCCTCTGCCCAAACCTTTTGAGCTACCAGATCTGACAGATCCAATCCCCTGCTTTTAAGCATATCTCTCAGTGCTTTAAGTGCCAGGTCCTCAGGCTTATTGATTGCATTACCCATCTTTCAGGTCTTGCTTACCCCGAATTTCTCGATTGGCCCTAATCCGTTATTTTTCTTTCTTTCTTTTCTTCTTTTCACCTTCCTTCGAGCGCCATACTGGGCACCAGTTGCGGGGGGTTCGAGCCAGCAACCCCCACGCAGTGATGATTGGGGATGAGTAAGCACGCCATTTGCCAGCCCACACCACCCCCCCAGTACTGGGGACAATCAGATGCAACAGGGAGCCTAGTCAAGCAGGGACTCATTTATTGCAGGTGTTACAGAGCTTATAAAGGCACCTGGAAATCCCCCTTCCCCCCTGAGGGTGTATCTTAAGGATGGTCACGTGCTGATCAGGCACTCCTTAGCAGTGCGGAAGTGTTCTTCAGACTTTTAAAATAAGTCAGGCCGCGCCCCAGTAACTTCCTCTCAGACCTCTGTAAGGTGGGGCCTTTAGGTCCCCACAGTCTTCATCATCGCTATACATTATTAAAGGATGCAATTGGCAAGTTAGGTAAAATATATGAATTGGCTTGCTTGTTTTTCGGGGACAGGGTCTCATGTAGCCCAGGCTGGCCTCAATCTCACATTATAGCCTAGGATGCTGCCTCCATCTCCCAAGTGCTGGGATTACAGTGTACCACTTCACACCTGATTTTCTGAGGTATGGAGCTTGAACCTAGGGCTTTGTGCATGGTAGGTAACATGGTACTGAGCTACATCCCCAGCCCTATTTTTCTTATCTTTGAAGAATTTTCTTTTGTGAAGAAATTGTAAGATTGTACTCGCTTCAACAGCACATATGCTAAAATTGGAATGATACAGAGATTAGCATGGCCCTTGTGCAAGGAGGACACACAAATTTGTGAGCGTTCCATATTTTTAATGTAGTGCACATTAAATAAAAGTGATGTTTAAAAGACTGTAAGGTGGTTTTATGGGGTGGATTGTTTAGGTTTAGGGATGAGAGGGGGTCCTAATATGGTAACAATTTAAGGTTACATACATTCTAGCCCTAAGTAAGCACCATTCATTTGTTTTTAACATCTTCATTTGAGATGTCCTTGGGAAAACAAGCTCTATTTCTGTAGGAAATTTTGGTTTTATCAGTTGTATTGAAGTTTCTTGAATCTCAGTCAATGAGAAAAGAAAACGAGGCTCCAGAGTGGGGGGGCTTCTTTCCCTTTTCAAGACCCTTAATTTTTCCTGTCTTTCTATCCTTCCTCAAAAAGAATGAATAGGGCTGGAGAGATGGCTCAGCAGTTAAGAGTACTTGCTCAGGTACATTCAGAGGACCTGAGTTTGGTTCCTGACATCTACTCAGGCAGCTTACAACTTTCTGTAACTCCAGCTCCAGGGGAACCAATGCAGTCCTCTGTGTTCCATGAACAAGTGCACACATGTGGCATACACATGTATAGACATTATATGCATACACATAAATAAAAAACAAAAATAAGTCTTAAAAAATAATGACTAAACAGCCTTGTTAGATAGACATGCCCCTTACCTCCCTTTCACGGATGTGCACACTAAGGATAAGGTAGAAGTGCAAGCTTGAGTCTCTCAAACAGGAAAAGGCAGAACAAAGGTACTTTGGGAATCCAGAACTGTCTGACCACAAACCCAGTGGTCGTACCCTTTTGAACACCAGTGCTTCTCAAACTTTAGCAAGTACCAGAGTTATCCGGAGAGTATGTTAAAACACAGGTGGGGATGTCCACCTAGAGTTTCAAATTCTGTAGGTCAGTGGTGGGCTGGTCAATATTAATTCCTAACAAAGTTCCAAATGATTCTGATGACGCTGGTCCAAACACTGAAAATTGCTCTATCCCAATCTGTCTCCCAGTTTCAAATTTATTCTTTTTTTAAAATATTTTACTATTTTTATTTTATGTATATGAGTATATTGCCTGCATGTATGTGAGTGCACCCGTGTTGTGCAATGACTGTGAAGGTCAGAAGAGGACTTCAGAGTCTCCTGGAACTGGACTTAAGGACGGTTCGAAGCTGCCATGTGGGTTCTGGAAATTGAACCTGGGTCCTCTGCAAGAGCCATCAGTGCTCCTAACCGCTGAGCCATCTTTCCAGCCCCTTGAATTTATTCTTATAAGTGGAAGAGAGAGGAGATGTTATTATTGTTTTGAGACATGGTTTCATGTAACGTAGGCTAGCTTCAAACTCTCAGTTCCTCCTGCCTCAGCTTTCCAAGGACTGGGATTATAGGTATGAGTTATTATACCTGCTGGAGTGCAAATTAATAACCCATGCCAGATGAAATGTTGCCAAAAAAGTGGCACATTTCCAGGGTCCCACATTGACTACTGAAGTCCCTACCATCCTTGATAAATCTAGCTGCCTTTGATACAGATCAAAGAGAGACAAGAAGGAGGGTATTTAATGATAGCACAGCTTCTAAAACTGTGGATCATGAGCCCAAATGGGGTTGTGTAACTGAATGTGGGGGTTGCAAAACATCTGGCAATAGTAAAATGTATTCGAATCATCAAAGGTCAAAAATTAGCATGACCTGAAGGCCTCTTTCCAAGTAAGTTGATTGCACCCTCCATGCCTTGACTCCCCCAGCCTCATGCACACACCCCCCATCTTCCCTGCAGGTCTCTCCTCCTAGGCTGGGTCCTGTACCATTCCTTGTCTTGGTGCCCCAGACACCAGGGAATACCACTGCTCCCTGATCCTTTGCATCCAAACCAATTCAGTTCCTTTTCAAGGTCCCCAGGAGCCCTCTGGGCCTGGTCCTGCCCTCGCTTCCCTCTGGTTCCCTGGGCTGCAGGGCCCACCAGCCTCTTTCCTGGACCCTGGGGCTGACCTCTTGGGCCAGAGCCACCACTGCTTCCTTATCTTGTGCATCCAAATGGACCCAGTTCTTTCTCTAGGTCCCCAGGAGCCCTCTGGGCCTGGTGCCACCCTCACCTCCCTCTGCTTCCCTGGGCTGCACAACCCACCAGCCTCTTTCCTGGACACCGGGGCTGACCTTTTGGCTTCCTGATCCTTTGCATCCAGACCAACTCAGTTCCTCAGTGCAGTCCCCAGGAGCCCTTGGGGCCTCTTCCCGCCCCCATCTCCCTTTGCATTTTTGGGTGGCACATCCACCAGCTGCCATAGACCAGCATTTTTCCTGGGCCTGGCTCCCAGGCAACTCCAACCCCCAAATTCCTGAGGCCAAAATCTTTCCTGGAGGGATCCAGACCTTAGGAGAAAGCCTGAGAGCATCTGATCCTCATCTGACTTGGGCCTCTGTGGGAACTCATGAAGACAAAAGCAAATGGGCCACTCCAATATAAAACCAAAAGAGAGAACAGGAAGCTTAGATGAGCGAGAACTTCATGCCCAAAAAAGTAAACCACAAAGGCACATAAAGTTTACAAAAAGAAGCAGACCTGAACTTGAAGACTTGAGTCTCACACAAGAATCAGAAACTACAAAAGAAATTCACACGTCAAAATCACAGAGGAAAAAATAACGAAAAACCAAAATTACATATCCCCACCAAATACCAATAGTCCTCTAGGGGAGTACAATGAGAACCC
>NW_008333780.1:552644-554010 GCF_000622305.1 Nannospalax galili
AAAATGTCTATTATAGTTGAAGGGGAAAGAAAAATCTTCCATGACATAAATGGGCTGAAGGAATTCATGTCCACAAAACCAGCCCTTGAGAGAGTACGGGAACAGATACAAAGAGTTGAAGAAAGGAATGACTATACCCAAGGGGTTGCGGAAAGAATTCCAACGAGGGTATAACAGGGTAAAATACAGCTATAGCAAGAATGTAAGAAAATACTACAGGACTTCAAGACCCAAATTAACCCCAACTCATTAATAGTAGGGGACTTCAAAATGCCACTATCTCCATTAGATAGGTCAATGGGCCAGAGTCTTAACAGAGAGACATCTGAAATAAACAAAACCATATATGAAATGAACTTAACAGATATCTACCGAGTATTCCACCCAAACACCAAAGGACATACTTTCTACTCAGCACCCCATGGAACTTTCGATCTGACAAAATAGACTTTAAATTAAAACTAATCAGAAGAGATGAAGCGGGCCACTTCATTCTGATCAAAGGAACAATAAACCAAGAAGATATTACAATCATGAACATATATTCACCAAACTCTGGTGCACCCAACTTCATAAAAACAATACTACAGGACTTTAAGACCCAGATTAATCCCAAATCATTAATAGTAGGGGACTTTAATACCCCACTGTCTCCATTAGATTGGTCAACAGGGCAGAGAGTTAACAGAGAGACATCTAAATTAAACAATACCATATATCATACATGGACCCAACAGACATCTACCGATTATTCCATCCAAGCACCAAAGGATATACTTTCTACTCAGCACCCCAAGGAACCTTCTCCAAAATCAACCATATACTGGGGCACAAAACAAACCTCCACAAATACAAAAGATAGAAATAATTCCATGCATTCTATCAGAGACAATGCAATAAAGCTTACAATCAACACTGGAAGAAGCCCTAATCACCACATGAACACATGAACATCAAACAACACACTCCTGAATGATGAATGGGTCAAAAGAGAAATTAAGAAAGAAATAAAAATATTCCTGGAACTAAATGAAAAGGACAATACAACACAACAAGACCTCTGGGACACGCTGAAAGCTGTCCTTAGAGGGAAGTTTATAGCTCTAAGTGCCTACATCAAAAAAAATGGAAAGAACACAAATAAATGAGTTAACATTGCAACTCAACATACTGAAAAAGCAAAAGCAAACAAAACCCAAACCCAGCAGACAAGAAGAAATAACAAAAATCAGGAAAGAATTTAATGAAATCAAAATAAAGGAAACAATACAACGAATCAACGAAACCAAGAGCTGGTTCTTTGAAAAGATAAACAAGATTAACAGACCACTAGCCCAGTTAACCAAAAGAAAGAAAGAGCACCTCC
>NW_008333780.1:555074-555253 GCF_000622305.1 Nannospalax galili
AAGATTGAGAAAGACATCAGAAGATGGAAGGACCTCCCATGCTCGTGGAGTGGAAGAATTAATATTGTGAAAATGACCATCCTACCACAGTCATTTATAGATTCAATGCAATGCCAATCAAAATCCCCATGACATTTTTCACAGAATTGGAAAAAAACTATCCTAAGATTCATATGGGC
>NW_008333780.1:556041-557072 GCF_000622305.1 Nannospalax galili
CAAATGATGCCAAATGTTGGAGGGGATGTGGGGAAAGGGGAACACTCATCCAGTGCTGGTGGGGCTGCAAACTGGTTCAGCCCCTATGGAAAGCAGTGTGGAGAACTCTTAAAAAACTACAAATGAACCTACCATTTGACCCAGTTATACCACTCCTTGGCATATACGCAAAGAACTCATCCTATTTCACAGAAATTTGTACATCCATGCTTGTTGCTGCTCTTGTCACAATAGCTAAGAGATGTAAGCAACCTACATGTCCCTCAATTGATGCATGGATAATGAAAATGTGGTTCATTTATACGATGGCATTTACTCAGCAGTAAAGAAAGATGAAATCATGAAATTTGCAGGTAAATGGATGGAACTAGAAACTGTTATACTAAGTGAAGTAACACAGACTCAGAAAAAAACTGACATATGTTCTCCTTCATATGTGGATTCTAGAACTAAATCCTGGTGAGTATGTAACCAGGATAATGGAAAGGAAACAGGGAGGTAAAGGAAAAGAAAGAACCTGAAAGAGAAGAACAGTAGGAAACGGGGCTTAATAAGGGAGATATCCATAAAAATTGGGTTAGTTTAAGGGAGTGGGGGAGGGAAGGGTATACAGGGATCCTAGGGGTAAAGGGAAAGATCTCAAGGGAGGTAGGACCATAGGAGAAGGGTATTATTAAGGGACAAAGGGGGATAATGGGGGCACCTTAATTGGGG
Organism: Nannospalax galili; assembly: GCF_000622305.1. Lineage (NCBI taxonomy): Eukaryota > Metazoa > Chordata > Mammalia > Rodentia > Spalacidae > Nannospalax > Nannospalax galili. The sequence goes on from NW_008333780.1 coordinate 556,756, forward strand.
AAACCATGATGGAGGGGTTAGACAATGTGAGAGATAAATAATGCCTAGCTAGTTTTAAAAACCAGAGGGAACTATATTAGTTCAACAACCTACTGACAAATTATACATAGCAGATCCTCAAGGAACATAATATATGACTAATCTAGGTTTATCTGAGAATGTTTGATTTTTGCCCAAGCTTTATCTATGTAGGGCATGGTAATTAAAAGTACCAGACTGGTGGAACTAACCCTCTTGGATGTTTAACAGCCATACTTTGAGGCCTATACTAATTTGGTCAGGGGGACATAAAGGACAGTTTTTGCTCCTTACCCTCC
>NW_008333780.1:557308-573651 GCF_000622305.1 Nannospalax galili
AGTGAGAGAGAGAGAGAGAGAGAGAGAGAGAGAGAGGAGAGATAAATAATGCCTAGCTAGTTTAAAAAAGAGGGAATCATATTAGTCCAACAACCTCCTGATGAACATGCATTATCGCTACATGAGTCCATGTGTATAGTTAAAGACTACATAACAAGAAACAATGCCAGCCAGACAGCAGATTCCTTCGAGTTGTTGGCCAGGGTGGCCCAAGAAACTCCCAGATAGTAACACAGGATAGAACTGGGAAAATGAACAGCAGACCCCAATCTTATCTAAAGGACTATTGACAACTGATTACTGCTAGGTGAGGATCAGCTGACCTTCCTAAACCAAAGATCTCTAGATAGGCTGACTAGATTCACCAGATGGGCCAGTAGTGGGGAACAGCTGGGGTGCTGACAACAGCGGATGGTAGTAGGGATAACAGAGTATAAGGGCTCTAGTGGGGGGGAGGGAGGCTATGGGAGGGTGCCATCTGGGAAGGGGGTGTATAGTTGAATAAGATGGTTTGGGATGTTCTGTGTGATATAAACAATGAAAAAAATCAACAAATTTTTTAAAATGTATTATAGTTGAGGAGGAAATATAAAAGTTTATGTCATATTAATTAGTAGAGGTAATGAACATTACCACTGAAATCTACACGATGACTTTATAGACATACACAGGTGCCAAGGATCCGAGTGCAACCGATTACGACTAGTAATAATCAGATACATACAGATTAGAAATGCATGCATCAACATCTCAGTGTTATTAGCAAAAACAATGAGTCTGTAAAAAACAGTGTATTTTAAAATGAAATGGAGATCTTCTTTAAAGGTTAATAACTCATTCAATTCTATGTCTTACAGGGTTTATACTGAGTTCAACATTGTATAACTGTATTAAGTCAACTGTGAGCCCAAAAATTTACAGCCACTTCTGAAAGTGATGTATCCTTGCACTAGAAGTTGTTATTGAATATGTTAAAGGTGTAATGAAATGCTTTTTCTAATGCAAATTAAAAAATAATGTTAAAAAATGAAGGAAACAGCATATCTTGAAATGGAGATCTTCTTTAAAGTGTAAAAATTCAATTTTATATCTTACAGGGTTTATACTGAGTTCAATATTGTATAACTGTATTAATTCAACTGTGAACCTAAAAATTTACAGCTACTTATGAAAGAGATGTATCCTTGCTCTGGAGTGTGTTGCTGAATATGTTAAAGCTATAAAGAAATGCTTCTTCTAATCATGTCGTTATTAATTTTTTTAAAAGTTAAAAAAATTTCCTCAAAGCATAAAAATTTGCTCCTTAATAATTAGTAGATGTGAAAAACATTACCATTGAAATCTACCTGATGACTTTATATCCATACTCAGATACCAAGGAGCTCAGAAAGTAACTGACTGTGACTAGTAATAATGAGATATATAGAGATTAGAAATGCATGTGCAAACATCTTAGTGTCAATTGCATTAAAAATGAATTTTTCTGTATGAAACTGTGTATTTTAATAATGAAATGGAGATCTTTTTTAAAGGCTAAAACCTCATTTAATTTTATGTCTTAAAGGGTTTATACTGAGTACAATATTGTATAAGTGTATTAATTCTGCTGTAAACCTAAAAATTTACAGCCAATTTTGAAAGAGATACATCTTAGCTCTGGAAATTGTTATTGAATATGTCAATGCTGTTGTAATGAAATGCTTCTTTTAATTAAAAATTTTGAAAGAGATACATCTTAGCTCTGGAAATTGTTATTGAATATGTCAATGGTATTGTCATGAAATGCTTCTTCTAATTATGTGGTTATTAAATAATTAAAAATGAATAAATAAAAATTTTTAAAAAGGTCAAAAATTAATTCAAAACCAAATCCATAACAAAATCTGAGGTGTTTTTGGCAGCATATACCTGTGTTGCCCTGAGGGACTTAACTACAGTCCTCTGACCATACATGTGGACTCTGTACTCTGGGAAGTTTCACACCATGGGAGTCTTCACACTGTTTAACCCTAGTGAACCAACTCCTGAAACATCCCAGTTTAGATCCCAGACTGTATGTTACAAACTGCAGTGTTTTTATTCTACATACAAAGTTTTCTGCTCTTGTCAACACAATAGTTTAATTACAGAAAATGCTTTAATACTTTCCTACTGTTAGTCCTTAGCATGTAAGTATCAAATTAGTGCACCTTTGGGTTATTTTGTGTTCGAATGTTTGATTTTAAAAGTTTCTGTTTCAGGCTTGGCATGGTGGCACATGCTACACAGAGACCCTGTCTCAAAAAAAAAAAAAAAAGACCAGAAAAACAATTTCTGTTTCAGGGCTTGGAAGGATTGCTCAATGGTTAAGAAAGCTTAGTGCTCTTACAGAGGACCTGAGTTCGGTTCTGTGCTGGATAGCTTTAGTGTCAACTGGATACACCTGGGTTGAGGGACCCTCAATAAGGGAATTGCCTTCATTGGACTGGCCTGTGGCCATGTCCATGGGGCATCTTGTTGATTGTTGAGTGATGTGGGAGGGCCCAGCCCACTGTGAGTGTTGCCACCCCTGGGCAGGTGGGCCTGTGTTGTATATGAAGGTGGGCTGAGCAGGGGCCCAGGTAGCAAGCCAGTAAGCAGCATTCCTCCATGGCCTGTGCTCCAGCTCCTGCCCCCAGGTTCCTGCCCTGAGTTCCTACCTTGGGCTCCCAGATGAACTGTGACCTGGGATATGTAAACTAAATAAACCCTTTCTTCCCCAAGTTGGTAGTGGTAAGAATGTTTTGTCACCGCAATCAAGAAACAAACTAGGACAAGTTCTTAAAACCATGTCAAGTGGCTCATGCCTGCATTCAACTCCAGCTCATGCATGACATTCATTCATAAACACACACACAAGGATAAGTGAAAATAATAATTTAAAAAATCTTTTAAACCTTCCGTTTTAATTGCTGGCTTCAGTTTTATTAAAAAAAAAAAAGCTAAAGCCAGACCTGTTGGTGCTGGTTGTGGTAGCTATGCCTTTAATCCCACCTCTCAGGATGCAGAGGCAGGCAGATCTCTGAGTTTGAGGTCAGTCTGATCTACATAAAGTTTCAGATCAGCCAGGCTACATAGTGAGACCTTATCTCAACAACAAAAAGGAAGGCCTGGAGGGGCAGATCTATATAATCTAATCTACTGGGGAGGCTGAGGCAAGAAGATCAAAAGTACAAAGCCTGTCTGGGTGAATGAGTTCGAGGGAAGCCTGGGAAACTTAGTGAGACCATGTCTAAAAGTTAAAAGGTTGAAAAAGAGGGTTGGGAGAGCTAGGGATGTAGCTCAGTTGGTAGAGTGCTTACTTACTTTGCACAAAGCTCTAGATTCCACCTCTAACACCATAGAACCTGGGAGCAGACGTGTATGCCTATAATCCCAACCACTTAGGGTGTGGAAGTAGGAGGATCAGGAGTTCAAGGCCTAGCTGCTCTTGCAAAGGACTTGCATTTGTGATCCCAGTAACCATATGGCCACTAACAACCATTGGTAACTCCAGTTCCTGGGGATCTAACACCCTCTTCTGGTCTCCATGGGCACTGCACCACATGGGTGCACTTACATACATGTAGCAATACACTCTTACACATAAAAATATAAGCAAAATAGTTTCTTAAACAAGAGTTGAAAGTGGAAAAAGTTTAAGAAACCCTAATGTAAAGGAGGTCAAAGATGAAGTTGGAAAGGTTACCACCCAACTTGTTACCCGGGGGGGACACAAGTTCAGGCTTGCCACTAGTTTTCCGTGTGCCCTGGCACCAAGCCCCTTCTCTGCACCCCAGTCCTCTTCTTTGTAAAGCAGGGCATTTCCAGCTTCAAGCCCAGGATGGGCCACACTCTGTGGTGGCTGCTGGCTCCGGGTCAGGCAGGTCAAGTGAGGACTGTGTGACCTGCCATCGACCCTGTTTATGGGTAGTCTGGGCATGGGTGGAAGCTGTCACAGCCTCGGGTCGGGGAAGGGAGGCAGCTAGGGAGGGCGGCGGGCTCCCGGGCGGGCACCGGCTTGAGCGACTGACTAGCCACAGCCGGAAAGGCAGGCCGTCCGGGGGTCTATCCAGCTCAGTAGGGAGGGTGCTCGGGAGATCTGCAAGGACTAAGTGCTGAGAGGTCTCCGACTGCCTGTGGAAGCAATGGCCAACCTCCTTCCATCACCCCTAGCGCACAGCTGCAGAAGAAGGCCGCCCAGTTACGGCCCGCCCAGTTACGACAGACACCAATCCCGAGCCTTCAAAGTGACCGCATAGCAAACTGATTGGTCCTGCGTCTCTGCACCAGGCAGGACCCTATAGCACACAGCTGTGCAATTCCTTGGAAGAGTTGGTCTGCTGTGTGACCTTTACTTTCCTGAATCTCTTTTTTGGTCTTTTTTAGACAGGGTCTCCCTGTAGTCCCAGCTGGCCTGGAACTCGCTAAGCAGACCAGGTTGGCCTCGAGCTCACAGAGATCCTCCTGCTTCTGCCTCCCAAGTGCTGGGATCAAAGCCATACGCTACCACGCCGATTTTCTGAACCTCTTTTTAAAAGTAGAGCCCCAGGGTGGTGTCCACGCCTTTAATTCCAGCACTCCCGAAGGCAGAGGCAGGCTGATTTCTGTGAGATTGAGGCTAGCTTGGTCTATATAGCAAGCTCCAGGCCAGCTGGCTACAGGGAGACTCTGTCTCAAAAAGCCAGACTCCCACCCCTCCCCAAAGTAGAGATATTAAGTCCCGTGTGGTAGCAAATGCCTATAATCCTAACACTTGGGAGAAAGAGGCAAGAAGATCAGGAGTTCAAGAAGTGCCTTGGCTACATATAAATAGCAAATTCAAGGCCAGCCTGAGCTACATGTGTGACATCTCAAAAGACAAGGATGGTGGTAAGGTGGCTTAGCCAGTAAAGGATATTGAGGCCAAGCTGAGGACTTGAGTTTGATTTCCAAAACACAGATGGTAGAAGGCAAGAACTGACTCTGGTAAATTGTCTTGTGACCTTCACAAGTGCCCTCTGTCATGCTCATGTTTATTTTCTATACCCCACATACAAAATAAATTTTTAAAAAAAGGAAAAAACAAGCCAGGTGTGGTGGCACCTTTAATCCTAGCATTTAGGAGGCAGAGGCAGGAAGATCTCTGTGAGTTTGAGTTCAACCTGGTTTACACAGTGAGTTCCAGGCCAGCTATGCTATGGTGTGAAATTCTGTCTTAAAATATGCCTTTAATCCCAGCACTCGGGAGGCAGAGGCAGGCGGATCTCTGTGAGTTCAAGGCCAACCTGGTCTGCATAGTGAGTTCCAGGACAGCTGGGGCTACAGGGAGACCCTGTCTCAAAAAGACATATATATATTTGTCTAGCATGGGTTTGATTCCCAGCATAGCATAAACCTGGTGTGGTGGCACATTTGGAAGGTAGAGACAGGAGGAAGATTTCAAGAATAATTTTTCTGGGACCAAATTAATCATATGCTTTGAGATCATTTAGAACTATGTATTCAATCTGTTTTCCCACTGTGCACTGAGCTTGTTTAAATTTAACTAGTCTTTAAGAAAAACAATGTCTGATGTAATTAAGTGCACCCATGTTGTGCAATGCTCTAGGAGGTCAGAAGGTGGTGTTGGATCCCCTGGAACTAGAGTTGCCAATGGTTGTTAGCTGCCATGTGGGTGCTGGGACTAGAATCTGGGTCTTCTGTAAAAGCAGTCAGTGCCATCTCTCCAGCCCTGCAAAGCTTTAATAAGATTAAAATAAGATTATGCCCCTGACTCAGAACAATTCATGTCTTCATGAGATATGGTAATTAGACCTAAGGCCACCACTGAAAGCAGCCATAACACTGAAAACAATGTATTCTATGCTAGTGTTGGAAACTAACAAATGGACATATGTTGAAGACATCTGCTTGTGGCTTTGTATGCTGTTCTGGATACGGTCAGAAAAATCACTCCTTCCCTTGTAAACTCTGGTTAAAGATTCTTGGAGACAAAATTCTTCAATCCTTCTGCATACCCTGACTGATGTGGTGTTCAATAAATGTAAGAGGAGGCCTTTTGTGAGGAGAGGACAGCTCTGAGAGAAATTAGAACTCAGGACAGATCAGGCAAACTCCAAGAGGTAGTTTGTTTTTTATTCAGCATCACCCCAGAGGATCAGAAGTTCAAGGTCACCTTTGAGTTGGAGGTCAGCCTTAGATAAACAAGATTGTCTCAAAAACAACAGTGCTCACTTTGAAGCACAGACAATAAAACTGGATGATGTAGAGAAGATTAGCATGGTCCCTGCGCAAGGATGACATGCAAATCCATGAAGCTTTCCATATTTGGGGGGACACAAATTGGACTCTATAGGCCATATTACATATATGGGTACATTAAATTTGTTGGGGGGAGGCACAGAAAGGGGAGGGGATCTAAGTACCATCAACTATATTGAATGAAAATTGTAAAAACTCAGTAAAAACAATAAAACCCCAACAACCAAAAAAAAGGGGCAGACAATAATACTTCTCCTGAAACAGCCCATGAGACAGCAAATATATCTGGAGATGAAATTTTGTTTTGTTTATGTTTTTGTTTTTTGAGACAGACTCTTTGTGTGAGTGACCCTCCCCAGCTTGGAATTCCCTATATAGACTAGGCTGCCTTGAACCCACAGAAATTCACTGCCTCTGCCTTTTGAGTGCTGGAATTAAAGATGTGCTCTACAACATCCAACCCTCAGATGATGTTTTTTAAAAAGGTGTTACTATTTTGTCTCCTTACCAAAGTAAAATTTGACTTTCTTTTTGAGAAAGGGTCTCATATCTCTGAGGATGACCTTGGGCTTCTAATTTTCCTGCCTTCACTTCCCAGTGCTAGGATTACAGGCATACACTCATGGCCATTTTATTTGGTGCTGAGGATTGAACCCCTTCCTGCATATTAGTAAGCATGCTACTAACTGAGCTGTGGTCCCAGCCCAAATACATAATTGTAGTAAAGTATATGTATGGAATACAAACAATGGAATTTCCCGTGGGTTCCTTTCTGGTTCACAGCAACTATTAATAGTTCAGTATATTTTCCCTCCTGAGTATTTATTTATAATACTTGAGATCTAATCCAGGGCCTTGGATATTCTGAGCAAGTAGTCTACTACTAAGTTAACACTCAGTTCTGAAAGATTTTTAATTAATTGTATTTTTTAGGTTTAGTTTTAAAATCTGAGTCTTGTTAGATAGCCCAGCTTGGTCTTGTACTCACAGAAATCTGGCCTCCCCTGACAGGTGCAAGCATTGTAGGTTTTTGTCACCAAGTCCGGCTTATGCAGTGCTGGAGATTGAACCCAGGATGCTAAATAAATATTTCACCAACTGAGTTACTTCCTTGGCCCAATTAAGTTTTTTATTATGTTTTGTTGTTGTTGTTATTGTTGTTTGGTCTTTTTGAGACAGGGTCTCCCTGAAGCCCTAGCTGGCCTGGAACTTACTATGTAGACCAGGCTGGACTTGAACTCACAGAGATGGATGTGCCTGCCTCTGCCTCCAGAGTGGCTCCAATTAAGTTTTTAAAGATAATGACTTGCAGCCAGGCATGGTGGCGCATGCCTTTAATACCAGCACTCAGGAGGCAGAACCAGGCAGATCTCTGTGAATTCGAGGCCAGCTTGGTCTCCATAGAGAATCCAGGCCAGCTGCAGCTATAGGGAGACCCTGCTTCAAAAAGACAAAAAAAAAAAAAAAAAAAAAAAAAGAATTGCTATGTTTCTCAAGCAGTCTTTGAACTCCTAGGACTAAATGTAAGCAAGCATTCTGTCACTGAACTAAATCCCTAACCACAGCACATTTAAATGTCAGTAAATATTACCAAACTGCTCTCCAAAGAGGAGGTATCAATTTATATTTTTCCTAGTTTGTTTCTCTATTGCTGTGACAAAACACTCTGACCAATACCAACTTGGGGAGGAAAGGGTTTATTCAGCCTACAACTCCCAGGTCGTAGTTCGGATAGGCAGCCCAAGGCAGGAACTCAGGGTGGGAACCTGGAGGCAGGAGCTGGAGCACAGGCCATGGAGGATCACTGCTTACTGGCTTCTCCCTTGGCCCCTGCTCAGCCTGCTTTCTTATGGAACACAGGCCCACCTGCCCAGGGGTGGCACCACCCACAGTGGGTTGGGCCCTCCCACATCACACAACAATCAAGAAGATACCCCACAGACATGGCCACAGGCCAGTCCAATGAAGGCAGTTCCCCAATTGAGGCTCCCTCAATCCAGGTGTGTCAAGTTGACACTAAAGCTATCTAGCACAATATTTCTATTAACAGTCTACAGGAATGCTGATTTTCCAGCATGCTCATACACATAGGCTGCCAATCTTTAAAAAGATTAAAAAATATTTTGTTTATATTTATGTGTGTATGTGCACATGTGTAGGTGGTCAAGGAAGCCAGAATAGGGCATCAGATCCCCCAGAGGCTGGAGTTACAGGCAGTCTCTCAACATGGGTGCTGGGAACCAAACTCTCATTCTCTGTAAGAGCAGCAAGCACTCTTTAACTGCTGAGCTCTCTCTCCAGCCCCTAGAATGCCAATCTTTTTTGTTTGGTTGGTTTTTTGGTTGCTATGTAGTCCAGGCTCACCTCAATCTTTGCCTGCCTCTGTCTCCCCAGTGCTGTGATTAAAGGCATGTGCCACCATGTCAGGCCTTAGGATGTCAATCTTTATTAGCCTAATAGATGAAAATAACACACTGTATTTTATTTTTTAAATATTCTTATATTGTTGTGTGTGTCATGGTGCACATGTGGAGGCTAGAGGACAACTTTGTGAAACTGATTCTTTTCCTTCCACCTTTATGTAGGTTCTAAGGATTGAACTCAGGTCATCAACCCTGTGGGGCAAATGATTTTACCTACTGAGCCATCTCAGTGCCCCCACAGTTTTTAACTGGTTTTGCTTTTTTTTCCAATATTTTATTATTTTTATTTTATGTGTATGAGTGTATTGCCTGCAAGTATGTGAGTGCACCCATGTAGTGCAATGCCGTGGAAGTCAGAAGAGGGTTTCAGATTCCCCTGGAACTGGAGTTAAGGACGGTTCATAGCTGTCATGTGGGTGCTGGGAATTGAACCTGGGTCCTCTGCAAGAGTAGTCAGTGCTCTTAACCGCTGAGCCATCTATCTCTCCAGCCCCTTAACTGTTTTTTCTTTAACTGTTACAAGTAAGAGCTAACTGTATTTTTATTAACCTTTTCCTGCTCTGAGGTTGGCACACTTTGGTTGGAACCTTTTGTTTTTCAGTATTGCATCCTTTAAGGGATTATTAAGGCCCCATTATTAAGCACCCAGGAATGTTTGCTGAATGAAAAGCAATGCTGTGAAGACTAATGAAACAATGTATATAAAGCATTAAACCAGCAGTTTATGACCCATGAGTATTAGGAGTTAGAAAGTGAGCTTTTTTATGCTCATTTCAGAATCTGGGATGGTGGCTGTGAACTCTAGGATTAAGAAGGCACAGCTTCTTCCTGCTCTTTCACACTGTTCTAGAGTAAGTCACCTAAATTCTCTGACCTCCTTTTCTCTGCAACGGTTGGAAGAATGTCTGCGAGTTGTATCATGCTTATAGAAAAGAGTTATTAGGTGAAAACCAAGAGATTGATTTATGATAAGCAACTGAGACATTTAATGTCTAGCATGTGTGAGGCTAGCGGATCTCAGAGATGGAGGCCAGCCTGGTCTATTTAGGGAGTTACAGGCCAACAGGGCCACACAGAGACCCTGGATGTGTGATTATGTGGCTTCACACTAGACCCAGTGTCTCATTCATGTTTTTTTTTTTTTTTTAATCAACCCTCTACTGCCCTCTACTGCTCAGCTCGCCTCACTTCACTGCAATTCAACCCCACAAATATCTAATTTTACTTTCTCTTGGTTTTGGGAATCTAGCCCAGGACCTTGTGCGTGCCAGACAAATGCTCTACCATTGAGCTACACCACAGCCTGTTCCTCTGTTCTCACCAGTGCAAGAGACATAGAAATCACAGTCTGTTGGGAGACAGACTTTTATGCCATTCCAAACATACAAAAAAACATTTTCTGGAACAGCAATTACTATGAACCAAAGCTAAGTACATTGTATACCCAAATTTTTAGTTATATGCACTGGTATGGGATGGATTTGGTTGTTTCTTTTTGGTTTTGTTCTGTTTAGTTTTTTGAAGACCTAGTCTCCCTATAGCCCCAGCTGACCTGGAACTCACTATGTAGACAAGGCCAGCCTTGCCTTGAACTCACAGAAAATTGCCTACCTCTGCCTCTGAGTGCTGGAATTAAAGGCATGCACCACCATGCCCAGATTTATGGGATGGATTTGTATTTACAGAACAGGAATGAGGTGTAAGGTCACAATTTTAATATGGCACTGGGATTCTTTTTAGGTTTTTTTTTTTTTCCTGAGATGAAGTCTCACTATAGAGACCTTAAACTTCTGATCCTCCTACTCCCAGCTTTTGGACAGGTGTAGGAGGAAGTACAGCCTGAACAACCTGCACATGCACACTGCAAATGCGCCAAAAACACCGACTGAGTCAAACCTGTGTTCTGCCAAAAGACGTAGAGACGGCTGACACGAAAACGGCCTGATACAGAGAGCCAATGAGGAACAGACACGACCTATCAATGGACCAATGGGACACCGGGAGGGGGGATATAAGGGAGCCCCATATCCGCAATAAACGAGTCTGCAGCTGTTCGCACTACCTGCTTTTTCACCTGACTCCCGGAGTCTGCACTGTGACTCCTTGATGGCTCTACCCCTGTCGGGAAGGCCCCAGGACACCCACAACATCTGGCTCCCAACGTGGGTTCCCCATGCCGGCATGGGCATCGACCTTCTTGGGTTCTGGCCATCGTTGTAGTAGCCGCTTTTCTCTTCCGGACCGTGTTCTTTGCAATTTTCTGCCAGCCGTGCATTGACCGCTCTGGAGATCGGCCTTAGTTTTGCCTTCCCCGCCCACGACCCGCCTGGGCGCCTCTCCCCTACTTTCTTTGGTGGTGCGAGACACTCCCTGCCTGAAGTTTTGGTAAGTCGGTCCCTATGTGTTACATGTGCCTTGGGTTCTCACGAGTGAGCGTGAGAACCCCCACCTTCCCTTTTCCCTTGTCCTGTCGATAAGGGAGGTACACATTTTGCTTTCCGTTCACCGGAGCCTCCACATAAAGTCTGACCCCCTAGGAGGTGGAACCCAGGAGCAGCCCCTGACTGCCATTCCCCATCCGGAGACACCATGTGGGTGTACAGCCATGGCCTAATGAACCACGAAGTCCCCCACTGAGCACAAGACATCTGGGTCTGACACATTCTCTTTGTCTTAGAATTAACATGGGTAATCTGCCCCCCAGCTGTAGGGAACCCCAAATCAGGGCATTAAAATTCCTCGTCACCTGAGGTCTTAAAATTAAAACCAATGACCTAGATGCTTTCTGAAATGAGGCTACCATCCTCTCACCATGGGTCACCCCCCCCCCCGGAGAACATGTGGGACCCTGACCTCTGGATGCCCTTTCTTTTCCTTGCTAGGAAGCGCAAGGTCTCCTCAGGTGTCATCCCACCTGCCTCATTTGTCCCCATTCTCCTGGTCATCATAGCTAGCCTAATTCCTTGGTCCTACTCATCCTTGTCAAGTGTCTCTTTCAGCATGCTGGATGGCAAAAACGCATCAACAGAGCCATACTCCAGGTCCTCTTGGCACCTCAACACAGAGGCCTCGATCCTCCCCACGAGGTCCTACAGGCCTGGCTCATGGGGAAATCCATAAGGCCTCTGTATAATTGCCTTCCCCAATCACCCTGGTGGGCTCAAACCCAGGGCGGTCGCCCTTTGAGGGACGGTAGTCAATGACGGGTAAGAGCTTGCTAACCAAGCCAACCTAAGACAGGCACAGTCCACAATACTGGGGACCCCCTGAGGTGGGGCCAACAATGCCAAGGCGAAGAATCTTGGCTTCCACTAGAGCTTCACAAAAAGAAAAGGGTGGATATGTAGGAGGAAGTACGGCCTGAACAACCTGCACATGCATGCCACCAAAAACATCCAGCTGAGTCAAACCTGTGTTCTGCCAAAAGACATAGAGACGGCTGACACGAAAATGGCCTGATACAGAGAGCCAATGAGGAACAGACACAACCTATCAATGGACCAATGGGACACCGGGAGGGAGGATATAAGGGAGCCCCATATCCGCAATAAATGTCTGCAGCTTCTCGCACTGCCTGCTTCTCACCTGACTCCTGGACTCTGTGTCGTGACTCTGCACCGACTCTACCCTTGCCCAGAGGGCCCCAGGACACCCACAACAGACAAGGATAGGAATTTTTCTTTTTTAACATTTTATTATTGTCTTTTTGAGACAGGGTCTCCTTGTAGCTCCAGCTGGACTGGAACTCACTATGTAGACCACGCTGGCTTCAAACTCATAGAGATCCACCTGCCTCTACCTCCCAAGTGCCTGGACAACAGACGTGGTCCACCACGCCCAGCTTTTGTTTTATTTTATGCATATGAGAGTATTGCTTGCAGGTGCACCTATGTCATGCAGTGCCCAAGGAGGTCAGAAAAACAAGTTGGATTCCCCTGGAACTGGAGTTAATAGACCATTGTTAGCCACTATGTGGGAGCTAGGAATTGAACCCAGGTCCTCTGCAAGAGCAGCCAATGCTCTTAATCACTGAGCCTTCTCTCCAGCCCAGAATTTTTTTTTTTTAATTTTTTTACATTTGTGTGTTGAGGTCAGAGGTCAGAGGACTAACTTGTGGAAGTCAGTTCTCTTTACCATGAAGTCTTGGGGGCTGAATTCAGGTTGTCATGCTTGGTGTCAAGTGCCTTTGCCCGCTAAACCATCTCTCTGCCCCTCCCCCCTTTCTTTTCCTTTTTCAGCAATGGGGAGCTGAAGCATGCCAGGCAAGGGCTCTACTACTGAGTTACATCCTCAGCATGGGACGAGGATTCTTAACTAATATTTGTCTCCCCTCCAAAGCCAGTTCTTTCCTAATACATTATTCAGAATAAACCAAGTAATGAGGAACACTAAGTGGAAGCTTCTAAACGTGTTTTGGGTAAGTATGTTAGCTGTATCCTAGAAAACTTCATAGAGATTTCTGGTCTGGTCAGAGAAAGCTGGTACAACCAACAAGAACACTGGTGAATGGGGTATAGGGAGATGGTAAGAAAGGCAGGAGAGAAGACTAGAATGAAATTTCACAAGGGCCTTGAAGGTCAGGCTAAGGAAGAAGGTTCAAAACTAAAGGTCAGGCCTTCCCATCCTGGGGCATGATTTTTTTTTTTTTTTTTTTTTTTTGTCTGAGACAGGGTCTCCCTATAGTCCCAGCTGGCCTGGAAGAAGGTATGTAGACCAGGCTAGCCTTGAACTCACAGAGCTCCACCTGCCTCTAGAGTGCTGGGATTAAAGACATGTGCCACCATACCTGGCATGCTGCTTGAATTTTAAGAGTTCCCTCTAAATGACCAGGGATATACAAAACATGGGTAGCTGTGTGTGGTAATTTCCAGCACTCAGTAGGCTGAGATAGGAGGATGGTCTTACGTTAAAGGCCAACCTGAGCTATAGAGTGAATTTCAGGGCAGCCGGGCCTACATAGACTATGCCAAGGAAAAACAATACCAAACGAAAGTATGCGTAAAAGTGGTATATCACTGGGACTGGAGAGGCGGCTCAGCAGTTAAGAGCACTGGCTGCTCTTGCTGAGGACGCAGATTTTGTTCCCAGCACCCATTCCGTTACTCCAGTTCTATGGGCTCCTACACCCTCTTCTGGCCTCCTTGGCACATGAGTGCACTTATAAACATGCAGGTAATACACTCATACACATAAAAATGCCATATCATCGTGAAATGTCAGTTTTACTCAGATTTGAGGAAAAGGAAATCTTGTGTTATCCTGTGAAAGATATTTTATGGAATTGCTTGTAAACTAAATGAATTTTTAAAAAAAACTGGAATTTCTGGAACTGGAGAGATGACTTGGCAGTTAAGAGCACTAGCTGCTCTTGCAGAGGATCTGGTTTGATTCCGAGTACCCACATGCCAACTAACAAACCCTCCATAACTCCAGTTCCAGGGGAATCTGACACCCTCTTCTGACTTGTACTACATGGGTGCACTTACATACATGCAGGTAATACAGTCATACACATAAAAAAAATTTTTTTTTGGTCTTTTTGAGAGGGTCTCTCCCTGTAACCCCAGCTGTCCTGGAACTATGTAGACCAGGCTGGCCTTGAACTCTCAGAGATCCACCTGCTTCTGCCACCTGAGTGCTGGGACTAAAGGCCTGCGCCACCAGGCCCAGCCCAAAATAAAAATATTTTTAAAAACAAAAAAAACTGGAATTTCCAAAGAATTGTACCAGCTTCAGTGAGTTTGTCCCCACTAAGGAAATGGCTGGATGTGGTCCTTAGAATGTGTTACTAGGAAGCGATTTAGGAAGTCTTGCTATATAGGTGATGGGAAATCATAGACTGCACTCCACAGAGGGCTCTAGACTAGGACAGGATGACATTCAAAGATAATGGGATTTGTAGTTTAAAAGGTAGAGCATTTTTCTACTATGCTTGAGGCCCTAAGCTTGATCCTCAGTACCAAAATAAATATAGTAAATTTAAAAAGATTTTTTTTTTTTTTGAAGACGGTCTCCCTGTAGTCCCGGCTGGCCTGGAACTTACTATGTAGACCAGGCTGGCCTTGTACTCACAGCGAAGTGCCTGCCTCTGCCTCACGAATGCTCGGATTAAAGCGTGCACCACCCTGGCCCATAAAATTTAAGACTTAAATGAAGAAAAAAATAGCTCTCTTTGGAAAAGCTTTCTGTCTCAGGTTTGTGAAGGTAATGGTTCTAGGCAGAACAAGACAAAACAGTGCAGCTCCTCTCCCACATTTTCTCGACACATTTCTTTTTGTATGGTACTGGGCTTGAACTTCCCCCATGCCAAATGCTAGACAAGCTCTCCGTCACCGAGTCACTTCTCCAGTTATACATCCTCTTTCACTTACTGTATGGCTTTGGACACGTTACTTAACCTCTCTACCATCCCAGTGTAAAACTGAGCCAATAACTGGTATAAATCTCGTAGATCCCTATTCAATGTTCAGCACTAAGCGCTGGCTATTTTTACTATGTTACTATAATTTCTACTGCTGCTGTGCCCCCATCATCACTCGCGGCCTCACTCACACCCTGGGTCATTCACGTTGGTTCTTATGAGTTTGGAAGGAACACAGAACTAAGTCCGGCTTCCAGTTGCGCTAGTTTATGTATGCTCAGAGGCTTGTCCAACACCTGGCACAAAAAAGGTCCTTACAACGCTTGCGGCCTGAATAACACTGGTTTCCCGAAGAGCTGCTTTGGCCGGGCTGGGATGGAATGGCGCAGGCCAGCACTGTGCGGCTGGGGGAAAGGAGGGGCCGTCGTCTAGCATCTTGGGGATACGGAACTAATAGCTGAAGGACGAGTGGACGGTTCCGACAGCGAGGCGAAGTCATTACGGGAACACAGGCACCACAGAAAAGCCGCTGCAGAAACACTGAACGACCTCGGCGGAAGAATGGACCGCGCGACCGTAGGGCCCCGAGGGCTGCCGGGAAGCCCCGTCAGGCCCGCCCGCTTAGCACTGACGTCACGCCGCCTGTAGCCCCGTCCTCGCTGGCTCACGTGACCGCCGGGCTGGCGTCGGAGCCATGGCCGGCCTGGTGGACTTCCAGGATGAGGAGCAGGTGAAATCCTTCCTGGAGAACATGGAGGTGGAGTGCCACTACCAGTGCTACCGCGAGAAGGACCCGGACGGTGAGCGCAGCCCGGTCAGCCACGGAACCTGCGAGGGTCGCGCACTCGGAGGCGCTGTCGGGAAGGACTCGGCGTGGTGGGCGGAGCCGGGCTGCTCGGGGGCGGAGCCTGGAGGCTGCTAGTGCGCCTGGGGTTTGCGGGTTCTGGGCCTGCGAATGCAAGAGTGAAATTAACTCTCTATCCTCCCTCAACTTGCATGTCTTTGAGGAAGTCTGCTAACCAGCATGGGAAATAAATGGAGTACGTGTCAAAAGTAGTAAGTGCGAGCCTGGCGCGATGACTTGCGCCCAGCAGATCACTTAGAGCTCAAGAGTTAAGGACCAGCCTGGGCTACATAGGGAGACACCCGGCTTTAAAAAATTGCAATTTGGGTTGGGGGGGGGGGGCTGGAGAGATGGCTCAGCGGTTAAGAACAGTAGTTGTTCTTGCAGAAGACTCAGTTTCGAATCCCAACACCCACATGGCAGCTAACAACTGTCCGTAACTCCAGTTCCAGGGGATCCAACAGCCTCTTCTGTC
>NW_008333780.1:573745-585885 GCF_000622305.1 Nannospalax galili
TTGGCGGGCATTGCACGACACAGGTGCACTTACCTACATGCAGGCAATACATGCATACACATAAAACAAATAATAAATTTAAAAATACTGGAATTTGGAAGCCGGTCATGGTGGTGATCCGCCTTTAATCCCAGCACTTGGAAGGCAGAGGCAGGCGGATCTCTGTGAGTTAAAGGGCCGCCTGGTATACATAGCGAGTTCCAGTCCAGCTGGGGCTACAGGGAAACCCTTTCTCAAAAAGACTTAAAAAAAATTTGCAATTTGACCCGGGGGTGGCGCACTGCTTTAATCCCAGCAGTTCTGTGAGATCAAGGCCAGTCTGGTCTATACAGTGAGTTCCAGCTGGGGCTACATGGCGACCCTGTCTCAAAAAAAATAAAAAAAAAAAATTTGGGCTGGAGAGATGGGCTTAGTGCTTTTGTAGGGGACCTGAGTTCGATTCCCAGCACCCACATTACAGCTCACAACCACCTGTTGGAAAGTTGAAGCCAGGATTACTCAGTCCCAGGGGATCTAATCCCTCTGGTTTCCTCCTCAGGCACTGGCACTCACATGCACATACTTCCACACGTGTATATACACATATACATACATATACATGATTTTTTTTTTTTGGTCTTTTTGAGGCAGGGTCTTCTTGTAGTCCCAGATGTCCTGGAACTCAATATGTAGACCAGGCTAGCCTTGAACTTACAGAGATCTGCCTGCCTCTGCCTCTCAAGTGCTGGGACTAAAGACCTGCTCCACCATGCTTGTTACATATACATAATTTAAAATAATAATAAATCTTTAAAAAATTTAATGCAGCCAGGTCTGAAAACAAAGAAGGAAATAAATGAATGGAAAAAACTTTGTGAAGGATATCAGTGGAATGGCCAATAAAATGACATTTGAATAAGGCTTTGAAGGAAGGAGTAAGCCGTTGTAGATCTTTGCATGTGCTCTGTGTCCCAAGTGTGGTTGAGTGTTCTGTAGTGATTGTGGCCTTCAAGGGTCACCCAGAGCAGCCTGTGTTTTTGGATGGTTTTCCTAGTACTTTACTTTTTTTAAGGAAAAGAAGCAAAATGGAAACAGCATATAAGTTTGCAGTCTAGTTGCCAGAAATGCGTTTGCAGCTTTTTGAAACTAGCCAACTACCGAGAACTCTGCAGTATGGTGGATGAAAAATAATCTAAAATTGTTTGGAGCTAGTCTCTGCCCTAATTATAGAGAAATTTCAGAGGAATCCACCTTCAGGGGTCACTAAGAAGCAGGATGGTCTTGGTGAGGTGAGCTCCCCAGTCAGTAGAGGAGATGGTGGGAGATGTGCTCTTTTGAAAGGTTGAGGTCAGGATTAGTTAGAATTAAATGAGATTCTTGTTTTGTTTTACAGTCCTGGGGACCAAACCCAGCACTTCTAAGAATATTTGACAAGCACTCCACAGCTGAGCTGTAGCTCTAGGTCGCAGGATTGACTTTGTAGACAGAGCCAGTAAGGAATTTAGACTTGATTGTGTAGGCATGTTTGAGGAGAAAGTACATGGTAGTGTGTTAGAAATAAAATTCGAAGTCCAAGGACACCATCAATACTGCACAGAGAACATTCAGACAAAGCTAAAGTAACTTGGCAAGGCAAATTGTACTTTTGCAAAAGGGTGACCTGCATGATCAGTCAGATCCAGCAAGTACACAGCAAGAAGCTTGGCTTTTTTTTATCCTAATGCAAGAGAACTGTGTCTTTTCCCCCTTGGCTGGGGTCTGACTCACAGTCTTTCCCAGTTAGCTAGTTTAAAAGAATCTGGATATGGTGGTGCACGCCTTTGATCCCAGCACTGGGGAGGCAGAGGCAGGTGGATGTAGCTGGAACTACAGGGGGGGAGACCCCGTGTCCAAAAAAAAAAAAAAAAAGTGCAAAGGGAGAAGAGCTCCACTACCCCAGTCCACTACCCCAGGCCACCAGGCTCAGGAATGTGTCAGGGCCTTTCCTTAAACAAAAGTCTTACAGGGTGTGGTGTGATGAAAAGATTAGAATTCCTTGTCATAAACCAAGTTCCAAGTTTTACAAGGCTTAAAAGACTAATGTCTAATATATCTTACAATGTTATATAGAAAATATACAGAACAGTGGATGAAGGACAGCCATATAAAAACTTAGTAGCTCTCTTGGTAGAGTGCTCACCTAGCATGCACCAGGCCCTGGTTTCAATCCCTAGCACTAGATAAAACAGTTTTGGTGGCACATACCTGCAATCCCAATATTCTGGGAGGTAGAGGCAGGAGTCAGAAGATCAGGGTCATCCTCAGGTACATAGTGAATTCTAAGCCAGCCTGGGATACATAAAACCCTGTCTTAGGGGCTGGAGAGATGACTCAGCAGTTAAGAGCACCCACATGGCAGCTCACAACCAGTGTAACTCCAGTTTCAGAATTCAATGCCCCGTTAAGACCTCTCAGGAGATTTCATGCACATGGTGCACTTACATGCAGGCAAAACACTCATACATGTAAGATAAAAATATTTTTTTTGAAAAAGACCCTATGTCACATAAATAAATAAACATAACACGTTTATTGTCATCAGTGCCTATGTGTCCCCTTCCAGGTTAAGTTCTGCTATACTCATCCAGGCAGATAATAAACATAGGAACTTGAATAAAAATTTTTTAAATGCAAAGTGAATCTTATCACTTCTTTCTAAAAAGTTGTCAATAAGTAGCTTAGTTTTTTTGTTTTTGAACTTCAATTTTATTTGAAGCAGTGTCTCACTGTGTAGCCCTGGTTGGCCTTGAACTGGCTATATGGACTGCCTCCTGCCTCAAGAATGCAGCCCTACCACACCCAGCTTTTGCTTGTTTGTTTTTAATCATGGAGTTAGGGATCAAATTCGGCTTCAGGCACTCCAGGCAAGTACTGTACCACTGAGCTGTATACAGCCCAGCCCCACATTCCTTCTTTAAAACAATTTTTTTAATTTTATGTGTATCAGTGTATTGTCTGCGTGTATGTCAGTGCACCCATGTCATGTAGTGGTCAGAAGAGAGTGTCAGATCCCCTGGAACTGGAGTTAAAGACAGTTGTAGTTGCTGTGCTTAACCACTGAGCAGCCAGTACTTAACCACTGAGCCATCTCTCCAGCCCCCTACCCCCCATTTTCCTTTTTAAAACCTCTTTTGTAGTTTATAGGCACCCTTGGAATAAAATTTTATCAACTCCAGATCTGAAGATGGAGCTCAGTTGTACATCCAGCGTACAGAGCCTTGGATTCAATCCGCAGCACTAAAAAAAGAAAAAAAAAAAAAAAAAAAAAAACCCAGAAACTAAATTTCTTCTGATGTTTTTCAGTCTTTAAACGACTAGTGCTTTCTCCTTAGGGTCTTAGCAGTCCTTGGTAAGGCCCTCCTTAATGGCCCTGTCTGTGTTAACCATTTTCCCAAGATGTTCAGCAAACTTGCTCATCATCCTGTTTTTTTCAGCAATAAGTTATTGTTTGTAAACATCATATTTATTTATTGATTGTATTTCCTTCTTCAGAATATAGAGACTGAGGTTGGCTGGCTGGGGTAGTGAGACCCCAGGGAGGGGAAGCGTATTTTCCCTTCTTCGGTAGCTTCTACTTCTACTCCGGACTTCAGGTTTCCACCCTGGCCAAGGGGTAAGGCGCTGTTTACACTTCTGTTCTGCTTCTGCAAGATCAACCCATGAGCCCTTTTGGGTTCTAGTGTGTTTTCACTGCTGAACTTCAGGAGCAGTTCCAGAGCTAGTCAACTGTTAGTCACGGAAGTCAGTGGGTCTTCAGGCCTGGCTGACAAGGAAATAGAAGGGCTGGCAAGTGGGAGAGCCAGCCGGGGTCAAAGTCTTCACAGTCCATACTCTGCTGGCTGAGGGGAGACACACGGCTGAGCCCCACCTGCACTCCTTGTTCCAAGGTCAGCTTTCCACACTTCAGGAGGACAGGAGCTAGACTCAATGAGACCTGCTGCCTCTAGACTTGGTGATCTGCTGAGCAGCAGCCGCAGGCACAAGCAGTTCTTTCCCTCTCCTGGTAGGTTGCTATCGGCTGGTGGACTATTTGGAAGGAATCCAGAAGAATTTTGATGAAGCTGCCAGGGTGTTGAAGTTCAACTGTGAGAAGAACAAGCACAGCGACAGCTGCTACAAACTGGGCGCCTATTACGTGACCGGGAAAGGTAAGCAAGGAGCCACAGCTACTTGTATTGGTCTTGTTCCCAAGCCCCATGCTGAGCCGTCTTCACAGAAAGATCCTCAGACACCAAGGAAGGTACTGGAGGAAAATGTAGAGGCTGGAGTTCTGCAGAAGGTGGGAAGGGTGCCATGTTTAGGTTAAGCAACCTTAGGGATTGCTGTTTGCAGCCAGTAGGTCCTTGGGCAAATCAGTTTCTTTTTTATTCCCTTTTAAAAAATTTTATGGCCGGGCGTAGTGGCGCACGCCTTTGATCCCAGCACTGGAGAGGCAGAGAGACAGGTGGATCTCTGTGAGTTCAAGGCCAGCCTGGTCTACATAGTGAGTTCCAGGCTAGGTGGGGTTATAGGGAGACCCTGTCTCAAAAAAAGACCAAAAAAAACCAGTTTACTTACTTATTTTGTGTATGTGTCGTGTGTGCCATGGGTCACTTGTGGAAGTCAAAGGACAACTTGTGAAAGTTGGTTCTCTCCTTCAGTCAACCATGTGGGTTCCAGGGACTGAACTCCGGTCATTAGGCTCGGTGGCAAGGGCCTTTACTCACAGAGCCATCTTGCTAGCCCTTTTATTTTATTTTATATTTTATATGTGTCACCATGCCTGACTAGCCCATGATATTTATTATTTTTATTTTATGTATATGATTGTATTGCCTGAATGTATGTGAGTGTACCCATATTGTGCAATGCCATGGAGGTCAGAAGAGGGCTTCGGATTCCCCTGGAACTGGAGCCGCCATGTGGGTGCTGGGAATCAAACCCAGGTCCTCTGCAAGAGCAGTCAGTGCTCTTAACTGCTGAGCCATCTCTCCAGCCCCCCATTATTTTTTTTTTAATATTTTATTATAGCTGGGTATGGTGGCACACACATTTAGTCCCGGCACTCAGGAGGCAGAGGCAGGTGGATCTTGGTGAGTTCAAGGCCAGCCTGGTCTACATAGTAAGTTCCAGGCCAGCTGGGGCTACAGGGAGACCCTGTCTCAAAAAGACCGAAAAAAAAAAAAAAAATTATTACTTTTTTTTGTGTATGAGTGTATTTCCTGCATGTGTGTAAGTGTACCCATGTCATGCTCCCAGCCAAGTCAGAAGAGTATGTTGGATCCTCTGGAACTGGAGTTATGGACGGTTGTTAGCTACTATGTGGTTGCTGGGAATTGAATTGAACCCAGGTCCTCTGCAAGAGCAGTCAGTACTCTTAACCACTGAGCACCCCAGGTCCTCTGCAGGAGCATCCATTCCTTTAAACCCTTGGCCCTTCCCTCAGCCCCTTATTTTTTTTTTTTTTTTTTTTTTGTCTTTTTTGAGACAGGGTCTCCTTGTAACCCCAGCTGTCCTGGAACTCACTATGTAGACCAGGCTGGCCTCAAACTCACAAGATCTACCTGCCTGTGTCTCCCGAGTGCTGGGATTAAAGGCATGTGCCACCATACCCGACAATTTTTTTTTTTTTTTAAAGATAGAGTTTCACTGTAGCTCCACTGACCTAGAATTCAATTTGTAGCCTAAACTGGCCTGAAACTTGCTGAGACCCTCCTGCCTCTGCCTTCTGAGAACTGGGATTACAGATTACTGATTACAGACATGCCAACCATGTCCAGCCTTAGCTAACCATTTTTAATTTTTTTATTTGTATTTTATGTGTATAAGCGTTTTGCCTGCATGTATGCACCACATGTGTGTAATGCCCACAGAAGCCAGAAAAGGGTATTGGATCCCCTGGAACTGGTGGTGTGAGGTGCTTTACCAGAGAAGACCACTCAAAGTTTTGCCAAATGAAAGTCTTTGCTGGCCAGCGGCTACACAAGGGTGTCGGAACCCAAGTGTGTAGCCCTGAACCATCTCTGGGTTAAGCTTTTTATACAGAGAATCAAACCATAACCAGGGATGAAAAGTTTAAGTTCCCAAGCTTACAGGTGGAGAGCCCCCTTAACAATTTCTAGTCTATTAAGCAACAATTACTATTTTGCAGAAGCAAGCCAAGCATAACCTACAAAAGCCATAAATCTGCAGTTAGCAGATGCACTCCAGTACACAATGACCTGTTCCCAAGACAACTGGGGTCCTGCTGGTGTGTGTCCCCATACCCTGGGCCAACTGCCTGATAATTTCAGAGACTAGAGTCAGGCTAAACTTTAACATGGCATAGCTATGGTCAAGAAGATGCCATATTACACTGGAGTTACAGGAGTTCTATTTGTTAGCTGCCATGTGGGTGCTGGGTACTGAATACCAGTCCTCTGCAAGGGCAGCAAGTGTTCTTAACCACTGAGCCATCTCTCCAGCCCCCTAGCTAGTCATTTTTAACTCTATTATGTCACCTGTAAGCTGGCAGAATAGAGCCCAGACTACATATAGCCCAAGCTATAGATTATGGCCCTGTCTCAAAATTGAAGAGAAAAAAATAAAAAAGGGAAATAGTTCTTGTTTCATTGAGTTGTTATGAGATAAAGGTATCCATGTGTGCCACATATGGTAAGCACAGGGTAAGATCAGAAATTACCCCTTTTTGTCTTTTCTCATGCCCTAGTGGTTATCTCTGAACTAGTGCTTAAGTTATCTATTGCCACATAACAAACTATCCTCTTGGATTCTGTGGGTCAGGAGCTTGGCATGATTTAGCTGAGTGCCTTGGTCAAGACACTGGTGAGGGAGTCAGAGCTGCAGTCATTTGAAGGTGTGGCTGGAGTTGCCATTTCAAAGATGACTTATTCACTGGCCTGATGGTAAAGGTCTTTGTGCCTTGACAGCTATTATCAGGGCTGATCCCTGTGATAGGGATCCTTGTCTCCACGATCTGCTTGAGTCTCCTCATGGCTTGGCATTAGCTTCCTTCAGAGTATGTAACCTAAAATCTTTTTATATTTATGTCTGTATGTTTGAAGGTGCATGTTTGCTGTAGTGCATGGGTAGAGGGGTCAGAGGACTGTTCTCAGGAGTCAGTTCTTTTCTTCTACCATGTAGGTCCTCGGAATAGAACTGAGGGTGTCAAGGTTGGGGGCAAGTACCTTTACCTTCTAAGCCATCTTGCTGACCCCACAATGTCTTTTATGACCTTCTTTTGAAAGTCACGTTTTTCATTTCTGTCACATTCTGTTTATTAGAAGTGAGTCACTAGGTGTTGCTCATACTTGAATTCCAATCCTTGTTGGACCTGGTGTACATGCTTATAATCACAACACTTAAGAGGCTGAGTTCAAGGTCAGCCTGGGATACATAGTAAGACCCTATTTCAAAAAGAATATATAAAATCTCCAAAGCTATGAATAAGTAGATAAAAATGAAACAGGGTCTTCCTGTAGCCCCAGCTGGCCTGGAACTCACTATGTAGACCAGGCTGGCCTTGAACTCACCAAGATCCATCTGCCTGCCTCTGTCTCCCCCCAGTGCTGGGATTAAAGGTGTGAGCCACCACCTCTAGCAAAAGTTCCAATTCTTGAAGGAATATCAAAATTTGTTTGTTTATTTATGTGTACATGCATGTGCCTGCACCTGGGTGCAGAGGCCAGAAGAGGGCATCAGATCTCTTGGAACTGGAATTAACAGGTGGTTGTGAGCTATCTGATGTGGCTATTGAGAACCAATCCTGGGTCCTTTGCAATAGAGCAGTAAATGCTCTTAACTGCTAAACCATCTCTTCAGCCCCTCAAAGAATTTTTTGAAATTTTATTTTTAGTTTTTGTAATCCTAAGGATCAAACTTAGGGCCTCACACATGCCAGAAAAGGTCTCTAGCACTGAGCTATATTTCTGACCCACACTGGACATATTTTAAAATCATCAGATCTCCAAGGGGCTGGAACTCACTATGTAGACCAGGCTGGCCTTGAACTCACAGAGATCCACCTGCCTCTGCCTCCCAAGTGCTGGGACTACACCACCACGCCCAGCTGAATTTCATATATTTTGATTAAATTCAACTCCCTTTCCCCATCTCCTCTCAGATCCACCCCCCCACCCCCGCCATGTCCCTATCACTCTGAACTTTGTCCTTTTTTTTAATTTTGAAGCCTATGGAGTCAAATTTGTGTTTTCCAGATACTTTCAGATATGGGTCCAACCCTTGGAGGGTGGTCAACCTGCTGGAGTCGCACCCTTAAAGAAAACTGGCCATCCCTCTCCCAGCAACTATAAATTGCCAGTAGTTTTCAGCTAAGGTTCTGGCTTTGTACTTCCCCCACTCCACGCTGGGATTTTGTCTGACCTGAGCTTGTGTAGAGGTCTTGTGCTTGCTGCCAGAGTCCCCTCCCCAGGGTCACAGGTTTGTGCCGCAGCACTCAGTTTTGCTGTTGTTTGGTTTGGTTTTTTTTTTTGATTCAGGGTCTCCCTGTAGCCCCAGCTGGCTTGGAACTCACTATTTAAATCAGGCTGGCCTAGATCTCATGGAGATTCTCCTGCCTCTGCCTTCCAAGTCCCGGGATTAAAGGCGTTGCACCACCACAGTTGTTTCACTTGTTTATTTACATTGATTCTGGGAATCATATTCAGGTCCTCATACTTAGTACTTTACCAACTGAGCCATCTCCACCTAGGGATTGTAGAACCTAGGGATTGAACTCAGGTAGTCAGGTATGGCTGTAAGCACCTTTACCTGCTGAGCTACCTCAGCAGCCCAGTAGTTTTTTAATTTTCCCTCCAGGTTTATTAAAGTATATAGCCATGACAGGTGTTTCATATATTTACAGTATACATTGTGATTCTTTGTTGTATGTATATGTTATGAAATTATCACAAACTGTCTTATCACCTCATATCCTTATCTTTTTTTGCATACATAGTAGGAATATTTAACTTTCCACAGTCTCCTGAGTGCTGATGTTACAGGATGTGATCTTTATCTTCAGTCTTTTTAATAATGTCCATTTAAACAAATTTGAGATGATATCTCATGGGTTTGACTTTCACTTCCGTGGCGATTAGCAATGTTGGACATTTTTTCACAAATTGTTGGCCTGTTGTATGCCTTCTTCTGAAAAATGCCTTTTCATAGCCTTTGCCCAGTTTTTCAATTCCCGTGAACATTAACCTTTTACCAGATATATGGTAAATGTTTCCTTCCTTTCAGTAACTCCATTGTCGTTTCTTTTGCTTGTAGAGCTTTTAACCTGATGCAGCCACATTTGCTATGATTTGAATGTCTATTCCAAAACTCATGCTGAAATTTAATTGCCACTCTAACAATATTAAGTTGGTAGAGTTCTTGCCTAGCATACACAAAGCCCTGGGTTTGGTCCCCAGCACCACATAAACTAGGTATAGTGGTGCACACCTCTAATCCCAGCGCTCAGGAAATAGAGGCAGGAGGATCACCACAAATCCAAGGCCAGTCTCGTCTTCATAGTGAGTTCTAGGCCATCCTGAGCTATAGAGTTATAGAATGAGACCTAATCTTAAAAAAAAACTAAAAAGAAGGGAGAGAGAGGACACCTTCAAGAAATCATTAAGTCAAAAGATTTTACCTAAATGAATGAATTAATGTCATGTGGTAGGAGTGGGTTAGTTACTATAAGGATGTTCTTGCTTACTCTTTTGCAATGTTACGATGCAGCATGGGGCCTTTTGCAGATGCTGGTGCCACACTTTTGAACTTTCCAGCCTCAAGAACATTGAACCAAATTTACTTCTGTTTTTCATAATTTACCCGGGGCAAGGGATGTGGCTCCATGATATAGCACTTGCCTATTGTGTGGCTTTTCTTGGGAAGATGGGAACAAACATCTAGTCACTCCAAATAAGGCACTGAAGGCAGATCAAAGAAACAGTTCCACCCAGGTCTAGCCTTGGTGAACCAACTAGTTTACTAGGGTTACTCACAGGATCACAGAAGACTAGCATCAACACATGCATGTTTGTCACTCAGTAAGGCTGCATCTGGAAGTCTCCACTCCCCGGCAGTTGTTTACTGTGTGTATAACCTTGGGGAGGAGCTTGTGAATCTTTAACTGTCTGAGCTTCCTGAGCCTTACCAGTTTCCTTAACCCTGAGCCTCCCTCTTCCTTCTGGAGTGAATGCTTGAGTTCTGAGGAGAGAGCTACACACTCTTATGCACAAAGAGTTGAGTCTGATACCTAGTACTGTATGTTTTAAAAAGCCCAGCTTGTGGTATTCTTTTATAGCAGAAGAAAGCAGCCTCAGGCAGTATTGGTCTAGTTTTGCTTTTATTTTGTGTGTTCTTTGTGTAGAGTTTCTATTTTTAATGCCTGTGTTACACTGTTTTGTGTTGCTTTTGGACTAGGACCTAATGTATCGCAGGCTGGCTTTGAACTCACAATGTAGCTGAGAATGACCTTAAACTTCAGATCCTCCTGATTCTACCTCTCAAGTGCCAGGATTATAGGTGTATACCACCACACCTGGTTTATGCAGTCCTAGGGATCAAACCCAGGGCTTCATGTTTATGTGACCCAGCCATGTATTCCAGACAACATTTAATCTGAACAAATGCTACACAGACACTGGAATGGTATTGGCATAATGATAATGGTGATGATTTGTGGTGGGTTTGGAATGACTGCTTTTTAATTTTATTTATTTTATTATTATTTTTTGCAAACATCTCATTTATTACTTTTTTCTTTTTAAAAATTATGTATTTAATAACCATATAATTAGAAGAAGCATTTCATTACAACAGCATTGACATATTCAATAACAATTTCCAGAGCTAAGATGCATCGCTTCCAAAATTGGCTGTAAATTTTTAGGTTTACAGTTGAATTAATACAGTTATTCAGTATTGTACTCAGTATAAACTCTATAAGACATAAAATTAAATGAGGTTTTAACCTTTAAAAAAGAGCTCCATTTCATATTAAAATACACAGTTTCATACAGAAAAATTCATTTTTAGTACAATTGATGCTAAGATGCAAATGCGTTTCTAATCTCTATATATCTGATTATTGCTAGTGACAGGTGGTTATTTCTGAGCTCCTTGGCATCTGAGCATGGACATAAAGTCATCAGGTAAATTTCAGTAGTAATGTTTTTCACCTCTACTAATTATTAAGGAGGAAATTTTTATGCTTTGAAGAATTATTATTTATTTTTCATTTTTTAAATTTTTATTAATTTTTTCTAAACCCACTTCCCAGATGGCACCCTCCCATAGCCCCCCCCCCCATTACAGCCCTTATACTCTGATATCCCAGCTACTGTCTGCTGTGTTGTCGGCACCCCCAGCCATTCCCCACTACTTGGCCTTCTGGTGAATCTAGTCAGCCTATCTAGAGGTCTTTGTTTAGGAGGGTCAGCAGTTCTTCATCTAGCGGTAATCAGTTGTCAATATTCCTTTGGATAAGATTGGGGTCTGCTGTTCATTTTCCCAGTTCTATGCTGGGTTACTATCTGGGAGTCCCTGTGGCCACCCTGGCCATCAACTCAAAAGAAGGTATCGCCTGTCTGGCATTGATGCTTGGTATATAGCCTTTAGCTATGCATATGGACTCCTAAGAAATTATATTGGCCCCTTTAATCTTTGGTTATACTTTCCTTTTGGGTGTTTAAGGCCATACATTTGGTCCAGATAAACCGGTTTATTTTTACTCTTAAGGTTGTTTGACGATCTGTTCCTCAGGGGTCACATGGACTTGGGAGGAGCCCCTGGCTCCTTTCTTTCGGCAGTTCTGCCTATGTGAAAGTAAGTCAAAGGTCCTGCTCTACCATGGTTGGCTTCCCTTAGAAACATGGAGGAAATAATTCCTCTGTGTTGACCCTCCTCTTTGTAGACTGGACACTGGTTAAAGTCCATCTGGTGGGGTCTCCTTGGCCTCCTTGATCAAGAGGACAGGTGACCCACCACAATTACAGGACATTTTGAGAGATGCTCATAGTCCCCTGGAACTAGTCGACCTAGGAGGGCAAGGAGCAAAAAGTGTCCCTTATGTCCCTCTGACCGAATTATTTTATAGGCCTCTGTTAAACACCCAAGAAGGTTAGTTCCACCAGTCTGGTATTTTTAATTAC
>NW_008333780.1:586924-595220 GCF_000622305.1 Nannospalax galili
CCTTTGATGTACAGAAGCTTTTTAGTTTAATGAGGTCCCACTTGTTAATTCTTGCCCTTGTTTCCTGAGCAATTGATGTCCGGTTTAGAAAATACTTTCCTACACCTATATCTTGTAAGTTTTTCCCAATGTTCTCTTCTAATAGTTTCAGAGTTTCACGCTTTACATTGAGGTCTTTGATCCATTTGGAATTGACTTTTGTGCAAGGTGAAAGATAGGGGTTTAGTTTCATTCTTCTACAAGTGGAGACCCAGTTGTGCCAGCACCATTTGCTGAACATGCTGTCTTTCCTCCAGTTAATGTTCTTGGCCCCTTTGTCAAATATCAGGTGGCTAAAATTGCAATTACTCATATTTGGGTCTTCAATTTTGTTCCATTGGTCTATGGGTCTATTTTTGTGCCAGTTCTTATACATAGACCCACTGAAGGGGTACTCCAATTGCTTCAACCTGTGTCTCTGTTCAGCATGTAAGAAGGCAGAGCAGTCTGTGTCCCAATTACCTGTTGGTAATTTCGGTAACCTCTTCAAAGGATGGCATGACAGGAATAGGAGATAGGAATTTGCTAGGCAGTTAGGGTCAAAAAACCCGAAGAAAAGTAACCAGTTCCTTGGCTAAAACTCACCATGTCCTTGGGTCTCCTAGCAACCCACTCCATTCCAATCCATCAACATGGGAAGTCCCTCCATCTCCTGGTGTCTTCCTCAATCTCTTTCTTCAATGATTTAAATTTTTCATTGTAGAGATTTTTGGTGTCAGTTTATTCCGAGATATATATATATTTTTTTTTTGCACCTATTGTGAACGGAAGTGTTTTTATATGCTCTTTCTCTGATTACTTGTTATTGGTATATAGAAAGCCTATAGACTTTTGTAGGTGAATTTCGTAACCTACTATGGGCGTGCGGGGATCTTGGGGCGCGCCAGCTGCTGGGCGTGGCGCCGGTCTCCTGCGTGCACCTGGGGTGCGGCGGGTCCCGCACCGCATTGCCGTGGGTCTCTGCTACCAGAGCTGGCGGCTCTAGGACCGCTGTCAGCTGCCCAGTCGGGTTCCATTTCAATTTCCACCATGCACTCTCCCTCTAAATTCGAGACCTGTTGGCCACCAGGTCACGAGGGGAGGTGCGAGAAACGGCGAAAGCAGGGTCTTCGTGAGTCGATGACGGAAGGATAGCCCCCACCCCCAGACTGGATCACAGGATTTAGTGTTACAGCTTCAGACAAGTGACTCAGCTCAGATCTCAGTGATTCAGCTCCAGCTCCAGCTTTATTGTGTAGGACCCCCAAGACTGGGGTACCCTACGTTCTCGGGAGTTCGCACCCCAATAACTCAGTCCTCAAACCAGAAGATGCAAATTGCAAGAGGAATTTATTGTGTCTATATCGGCAGGCCTCCACCTTGATCAAAAGGGGGAGCCCAGATTCAGTTTAGAAGCTGGGAGACGGGCACCTCACTCAGAAAGGAGGAAGCCCCGAGCTCAGTTTACAAGCTGCTTATAAAGGCAAAAACCACAAACCACAAGCCAAAAAGCAGAAGTAGCGGGAGGGGGTATTTTTCGGGTGATTTCCAGCTTGTGCAAGGAGCATGAAAAGGTCAGTTCTTTCTCAGCAGTCAGAATTATTTTCCATCTTATTTCCTTGTATAACTTCCCAGAATATTTTTCTTAAGCCTGGGGGACTGGGGATTTTGGCCTGGGGGATTTTGTTGGGATCCATCATCCCCCCCTTTTCTTATGGCAAGATTTTAATACTAAAATCTATAGGTCTTCTGTTCTTTTCAGAGCATGGTGTTGTTGGGTAAGGACCAAGGCCTGAGTCACCGATATTTGGTTCCTAATAAACTGTAGCAATCTGTTGAGAATGCATTGCCCGAAAGTTAAAAGGAGAATAACTAGGGGGCCTACTAGGGTGGACACTAAAGTAGTTAACCAGGGGGTTTTGTTAAACCATCCTTCAAACCATCCTTGTTTGGATTCACGTTCTTTTTGTCTTTTATCTAATCTCTGGCGGAGCTTAGACATGGAATCTTTCAACAACTCCAGAGTTATCAGCATAAAAGCAACATTCTTCTCCCAGGGCCTCACAAAGTCTCCCCTCTTTGAGGAAAAGCAGATCTAGCCCTCTCCTGTTCTGCAACACTACTTCTGAGAGAGAGGTTAGAGATTTTTCTAGGAGGGTAATTGACTGTTCTAGTGCCCTAATATCTTCATCTACAGCTTTTTGTAAGTCTGCATAATATTGAGGTCCTTGTAGTAAGGCTGCGGTTCCAGTTCCCACCCCTGCCGCCACCCCTGCTCCTAGAAGTATTGCTAAGGTGAGAGATACAAGCTCTCTTTTATATCTGCTTGGGTGTTGTTCAAAAAACTGTTTAAGGAATCTGTGGGGTGATAGAACACTCGGGGTAGAAGTTTAACCATAACACAGTAGTCTTGAGAGGTCCATACTAGCTACACATGGAGTTAACCCAGAGTTACATGCCCACCAAGTCCCTTGTTGGGGTAGGAGATAAGACTTTCCTTCCCCTGAGGGTACAGATATAGTGGAGTTACAAAGGTGGGTATGAGTTGAAGGTAGGTTTCCTAGACAGAGTCTAGATCCTGAGACTTCTGTGAGAGTTAGGGAATGAGGGGTTTCCCTATGGCAGTGATCGGTTGAGGTGGTATTATTGAATGTTCCTAATGTAGCTATACCTTCATAATAGGGAGGTGCTGCTGCTAGACACAGCCAACAAGATTCAGTCAAATTGGGGTTTGTCTGTCTAATGGCCTTATATGCCCCCTGAACTAGATTGAACAGCCAGTTTCCTGTGGTTGAAACCTGTAACCTTGGGTAACGAGAAGTCTGTTCTGACAGGACGTTAGCTGGGGAGATGCTGGGAGGTGAATTAGGGAGGTACTGTGAGGTTGCTTCAGGTATCAGAGCTAGTGGGGGATTTGGGTAGCTGAGGATGGGTTTCTGGATAGGTAAGACGGGGTTGGGACCTATAGCTATTGGGTAGGAGGAAGTATCTCTTTTAATAGTAAAAAGGAGGCCATCATCTGTTCGTTCCTTATATAATCTAATTCCCCAAGAATACCCCCTATCCCAATCTGTGGCCTTTTTACCTGTTGTTGTGAATTCTATTCGGAGGGGGTTGCACCATTTCCCTTGACAGGCCTGTTTATGAATAGTTTTTTATTTATTAAATTTTCCCTGCAAATGACTGTTTCCATGGGAATAATTTGCTTTTACAGTGATGTAATCCCATGATGAGGACGGATTCCACCAAGCATCTCCGGTGGTTTCGCACCCCCAGTTCTTGCAGAAGAAATGCCCCCCCCTCCACACTTAGGATTGAGAGACACAGCCCTGTGAAAGCCTGGGCAGACATAAAAGGTTAAGGTACGCAACATGGCCCGGTGTTCAGGAGGGCCGCATCCTCCCCATGGGTCCAGTCCCAGCCTCCCAGGAGGACTCGCCATGCTGGGTGCCTTTTCAGTATCGTGGGTTCCTTCTAAGTCCCAAGGCTCCTGTACCCCTAAAGCTAATTTGCACAAATCTGGGTACAATATGGGCCACCATGTGTCTTTTGGTGCCTCTTTTTGGACCTCAAATACTACAATGCCCATTTGATTAATTACTTGCCAGGTAGTTGGCACAGCTGTATGGGGGCTCCCATCACTGGGAGCAAATTCATAAGTAAATAGATTTACCCAGAGTAACAGGATTATTATTTTTCTTTGACCAGTCTTATCTTTAGGGGGTTGGGCGTCCGGGTCAGCCGCCATCTCTCCCTGCCGAGTAGTTCCCTGTGTTCTGGGTTCGCGGCCTTGACGTGTGAAGCGTGGACCCAAGTAGTGATGCCGTCTACCTTGAGCGCGGTAGGGGTTGTCAGCAGGACGGTGTAGGGTCCTTTCCAGCGTGGTTCTAGGCTCCGACTCTGATGCCTCCGTACCCAGACAACGTCCCCGGGCTGGAAGGGGTGGGGTGCAATAGGAGTGTCAATAGCATCCTGATAGGCTGCAGCTAGAGGCTTCCAGATCTCTTGGTGAGCCAGCTGGAGTGCCTTCAGGTGAGCAAAGAGGGAAGGTGAATCAACAAAGTTAGAGATATCAGGGTCCAGGAAAGAAACTGCTGGTGGGGGGGTTCCATACAAGATTTCAAATGGGGTCAACCCACTAGGTCCAGGAGTGTTCCTGGCCCGGTATAATGCCAAGGGCAGTAGAGTCACCCAGTCTTTAGTGCCAGTTGCTAGCGAGAATTTAGTTAGAGCCTCCTTAATGGTTCTATTCATTCGCTCTACCTGACCTGAACTCTGGGGCCTGTAAGCACAATGTAATTTCCAATCAATCCCCAGTAACCTGGCCACCTTCTGACTTACCTGGGAGACGAAGGCTGGTCCGTTATCTGACCCTATTACCTGAGGCATCCCAAATCGGGGAAAGATGTCATCTAATAGCTTCTTGGATACCACCCTTGCAGTTTCTTGCTTGGTCGGGTAGGCTTCTGGCCATCCTGAAAAAGTGTCAATGAAAACTAACAAATATTTATAGCCATACATTCCTGGTTTGACCTCGGTGAAGTCAACTTCCCAATGAATTCCTGGCCTGTGGCCTCTTTGTCTGACCCCTCCTGAAGCTTTATTTTTGCCCCAGTTTACCTGGGCACAGGCCTTACAGTTCTTAACAATTCTTTGTAGGATGGCATCTTTGTTTAGCAGATAATGGATTGTTTCTTCCCGCTCGATCAGCTTTTTCATTTTGGAGACTCCTAGGTGGGTCCATTTGTGAAGTTCATCTAGGAGGTCTTCTACTGATTTTTGAGGTAGAACTGTCTTTCCCTGATATTCCCAATACCCAGTCTCTGGATCACTGAGGGCTCCCATTTTCTTAAGTAATTCTCTGTCTTCCTGGGAATAGCTTCTAATGGCCTCGTCTCTCTTTTGTTCGGGGACGATTCTCGTGGTTAGTACTTGACTCTTCATGGCAGCCTCCCTGGCTGTCTGATCGGCCAGCCGGTTTCCTTTTGCTTCTGGCTGGTTTCCTTTCTGATGTCCCGGGCAATGCATAATACTGAGTTCTTTTGGCAGGAACAGAGCATCTAGGAGCGCT
This sequence comes from Nannospalax galili, assembly GCF_000622305.1. Classification (NCBI taxonomy): domain Eukaryota; kingdom Metazoa; phylum Chordata; class Mammalia; order Rodentia; family Spalacidae; genus Nannospalax; species Nannospalax galili. The sequence goes on from NW_008333780.1 coordinate 592,014, forward strand.
ATGATTTCAGCTTTGTTCTTTATTTCTTTTCCTCCTGAAGTAAGGAGCCCCCTTCTTTTATAAATTTCTCCGTGGATGTGTGCCGTAGCGAAGGCGTATCGGCTGTCAGTATATACGTTCAGCTTCTTACCTTCTGCCAACCGCAGGGCCTGCGTCAGGGCCACCAGCTCGGCCTTTTGCGTCGATGTCCCCTCTGGTAAAGGCTCTGCCCATATTACCTTGCTCTCTGAGGTGACTGCCGCCCCAGCTCGGCGCTGACCCCCTTCGAGGAAACTGCTCCCGTCTGTGTACCAGGTGTAATCTGCCTTCTCCAGTGGCTTATCGCTGAGATCTGGTCGGGTGCCAAAAACCTCGGCCAGAACCCGATGACAGTCATGGTCATCCCGAGGGTCAGGTTCTTCTGTGGTGGGCAGCAGGGTTGCAGGATTGAGAGCGACGGGGGGTCCGAACTGGATGCGGTCAGTGTCCAGGAGCAAAGCCTGGTAATGAGTCATCCGGGCATTCGAGAGCCACCGATCCGGGGGCTGTCTGATGAGAGACTCAAGAGCGTGGGGGGCCCGAACACAAAGAGGCTGACCCAGGGTTAACTTAAAGGCATCTTTGACCAGGACTGCCAGCGCTGCCACCATTCTCAGACAAGGGGGCCAGCCGGCAGCCACTGGGTCTAGTTTCTTTGACAAGTAGGCTACGGGGCGTCTCCACGGCCCCAATTTTTTGAGTCAGGACCCCTTTCGCGTACCCCAGCTTTTCATCAACATACAGCTCAAATGGCTTTGTCAGATCAGGCAGGCCAAGAGCCGGAGCCTCCAACAAGGCCTTCTTTATGTGGTCGAAGGCTTGTTGGTGGTGGTCCTCCCAAATGAAGGGTCCGTCTGTCTTGGTCAGGAGATACAGGGGGGCCGCCACTCTGGCTGAGGTTGGTGGGGGGATAGAGGCTACCGCCTGTTTCCTGCTTTCCGTTAGCCAATGTTGCCCTCCCTCCAACCAGTAGCCCAAATAGTTCACCTGCTGTAGGCAGATCTGGGCTTTCTTTGCCGAGGCCCGGTATCCAAGTTCCCCCAGTCTCAGTAGGAGAGCCTCCGTACCTTGCAGACAGCCAGCTTCTGTCTCAGCTGCTAAGAGGAGGTCATCCACATATTGAAGAAGCATAATCTGTGGGTTTCTTACCCAAAAGTCAGCCAAATCATGGTGTAGAGCTTCATCAAACAGAGTAGGGGAGTTCTTGAATCCTTGGGGAAGTCACATCCTGGTTAGTTGCCCCGATATTCCAGCTTCAGGGTGCTTCCATTCAAATGCAAAAATGGGCTGGCTAGCCGGGCTCAATCTTAGGCAGAAGAATGCATCCTTCAGGTCAAGAACAGTATACCACCTGTGACTGGGAGGCAAAGTACTCAGGAGGTTGTAAGGATTTGGGACAGTAGGATGTATATCCTCTATCCTCTGATTGACTTCTCTTAAGTCTTGGACTGGTCGGTAGTCATTTGTTCCTGGCTTCTTTATGGGGAGCAGTGGGGTGTTCCAAGGGGACTGGCAGGGGCGAAGTATGCCTACTTGTAAAAGTCTCTGAATATGAGGTCTGATTCCTTCTAGGGCCTCTCTACTCATAGGGTATTGTCTGATTGAGACCGGAGTTGCAGATGGTTTTAGTGTGACCACTATTGGAGTCTGGTTGCATGCTAGTCCTGGGCCTCCCCTCTTGGCCCATGCTAAAGGAATTTTACTTAACCAATCGGATATACCAGGAGTTTCTGCTATCGGTCCCTCATATAACCGATGCTCATCTTCCAGTCGAAGAGTTAATACCTGTAGTGGAGCTCCATCTTTTCCTTGTACAGTGGCTCCCTTTCAGTTAATACCTGTAGTGGATCTCCATCTTTTCCTTGTACAGTGGCTCCCTTTTTGGTGAAGTAGATGTGGGCTCCCAACTTGGAGAGTAAATCTCTCCCAAGAAGGGGATATGGACAGTCAGGGACCAGTAAGAACGAGTGGGAAACCTGTCCTGTGCTGAGGTCCACTTTTCTTTCTGTGGTCCATCTGTATGTTTTTCCTCCGGTGGCCCCTTGGACCCAGGCTGTCTTGGAACTCATAGGTCCCTCAGTTGTTGTTAGGACCGAGTGCTGAGCTCCTGTGTCTACCATGAAGGTAGTCAATTGCCCCCCTATCTTTAAAGTTACCCTGGGCTCAGGGGGGAGGCTCAGGGGGGAGCTCCTGGCCCCAACTCCCCTAGTCCCCTAGGGTCAGGACTGGGGTTGTCTTCTTTTGGAGTCTATTTAGCTTCTTTGGGCATTCTCGAGCCCAAAGTCCTCTCTCCTTGCAGTAAGCACATTGATCCTTGTCCACGCGGGGTCTTCTTTTGTCTCCCAGGTCCCTACCTGGTCCTGCTCCCTGAACTACTGTGGCCAAAATTCGACTCAACTCTTTGTTTCTCTTTTTCTCTTTTTTATCTTCTCTGGCTTCCTGTTCTTTTCTAATTCTGTCCTCTCCTCTGAGGTCTCTTGCTTGTTGTAGATTTTCTCAGCTTCTCTTACTAAATCCTGTAAAGAGTACCCCTGAAGGCCCTCCAGCCTTTGGAGCTTATCACGGATATCAGGAGCTGATTGTCCTATAAAGGCCACAATAAGATCCGCCTGATGCTCCTGGGCTGTGGGATCAAAAGGGGTATACATCCGATATCCCTCTATCAGACGTTCTAAAAATCCTGCAGGAGTTTCATTTTCTCCCTGGGTTATAGCATGTACCTTGGCCAAATTGGTTGGGCACCTTCCGGCCCCTTTGAGACCCGCTAACAGAGTCTGGTGATAAAGACGGAGACGCTCCCTACCTGCCACGGTTTCAGGGCCCCAGTTGGGTCTACAGAGGAAATCCTGCATCTATTTCATTTGGGAGCAGAGTGGGTCTCCCATCCTGCCCGGGGACATTTTTCCGGGCTTCCAGGATGACTCGCTGTCTTTCTTCTGTGGTTAGAAGGGCCTGGAGGAGTTGCTGACAATCCTCCCAGGTGGGATGGTGGGTGAGGAGAATAGACTCTATTAAAGCAGTTAGAGCCTGAGGATCCTGAGAAAAAGAAGGGTTATGAGTCTTCCAGTTATACAAATCAGAGGCTGAAAAAGGCCAGTACTGGATCTGATTCCCTATAGTTCGGAGAGGAAAAACCTGGGCAGTCCAGGTTCCATCAGAGGGGCCCCCTCTATCTCTCCTTAAGCGGTG
>NW_008333780.1:597914-599309 GCF_000622305.1 Nannospalax galili
AGACTGGATCACAGGATTTAGTGTTACAGCTTCAGACAAGTGACTCAGCTCAGATCTCAGTGATTCAGCTCCAGCTTTATTGGGGTAAAACTAGGATTATTTATAGTGTGGAGACAGTAGAAAAAGCCTTAGCTGATAGGTGCTCCTGGAATGCTTCATTTACATAGGGTGGTGGGCTTCTATCAGGCTATCAGACAATGCCTGATTAAAACCTGGTAGCTTCTGTACTGGAGGGCATGTATCTGTGACGGGCATTTCAAAAGTAAGTCAGGGAGGAGAGCAGAAGGCGCCCCGCTGAGAAGGAGAGTCTCCCCATTTGCGCCGAGCCAGCTTGTGGCTATCTGGACATGGGGAGACTGCTACCCTAACCAGCAGGGGTCCCCAACAACCTACCACTTTACTGAACATGTTAATAATTTCTAGGCATTTTCTGGTGGAATTTTGGGCGTCCCTTAGATATAATATCATCTGCAAAAAGGGATAATTTGATCTCTTCTTTTCCAATTATTACTCCTTTAATTTCCTGCTCTTGTCTTATTGCTCTTACAAGAGTTTCAAGTACTATGTTAAAGAGAAGTGGGGATAGTGGACAGCCTTGTGTGGTTCCTGATTTCAATGGGAATGCTTCCAGTTTTTCTCCATTTAGAATGATGTTGGCTGTGGGTTTGTTATATATGGCTTTAATTATGTTGAGATATGTTCCCTCCAGTCCAATTCCCTCTAGGACTTTGAACATAAATGCATGTTGCATTTTTTCAAAGGCCTTCTCTGCATCTATTGAGATAACCATGTGGTTCTTGTCTTTGAGCCATTTATATAATTTATGACATTTATTGACTTACGTATATTGAAGCATCCCTCCATCTCTGGGGATAAAGCCGACTTGATCATGGTGGATGATCTTTTTGATGTGTGTCTGTATGCACTTTGCAAGTATCTTGTTGAGAATTTTTGCATCTATGTTCATTAAGGATATGGGTCTATAGTTTTCTTTTTTGGTTGTATCTTTACCTGGCTTTGGTATTAGAGTGATGCCGGCTTCTTCGAAGGAATTTGGAATTTCTCCCTCCATTTATATCTTTTTGAATAAATTAAGTAGTATTGGATGTAGATCTTCTTTAAATGTCTGATAGAATTCTGCTGTAAATCCATCTGGTCCTGGGCTTTTTTTAGCTGGGAGGTTTTGTATTACTCTTTCAATTTCTTTTTGTGATATGGGTCTGTTTAAGCTGTTAATCTCCTCTTGCTTTAGTGTTGGAGGTTCCCGAGCCTTTAGATATCCTTCCATTCCTTTTAGGTTTTCAAATTTAGTAGCATATAGGTTTTTCAAGTATTCCCTTATAATGTTCTGTATCTTTCTGGTGTCTGCTGTGGCGTTCCCCCTTTCATCTCTGA
>NW_008333780.1:599854-600295 GCF_000622305.1 Nannospalax galili
AGATGTCTCTCTGTTAACTCTCTGCCCTGTTGACCTATCTAATGGAGACAGTGGGGTATTGGAGACCCCTACTATTAAGGATTTGAGATTAATCTGGGTCTTAAAGTCCTGTAGTATTGTTTTTATGAAATTAGGTACACCAGAGTTTGGTGAATATATGTTCATGATTGTAATATCTTCTTGATTCATTTTTCCTTTGATCAGAATGAAGTGGCCCTCTTTGTCTCTTCTGATTAGTTTTAGTTTAAAGTCTATTTTGTCAGATCTTAAAATTGCTATGCCTGCTTTTTTCTTAGTGCCATTTGCTTGGTCTATTTTTTTCATCCTTTCACTTTGAGATAGTGTCTGTCCTTGAAAGTGAGATGAGTTTCTTGTAGACAACAAAAAGATGGGTTTCTTTTCTTAATCCATTCACATTATCTATGTCTTTTGACTGGGGAG
>NW_008333780.1:601411-624605 GCF_000622305.1 Nannospalax galili
TCTCTACAGCACTGTTGGTTCTTGGTGGGGATATATTATTTGGGAATTTCATGTTACTATTTTTTCACTGTGGTTTTGACATGTGGATTTCTTTTATAGTTTCTGATTCTTGTGTGAGACTCAGGCCTTCAAGTTTAGGTCTGCCTATTTTTGGGATCTTTATGTGTCTTTGTGGTTTACTTTTTGGGCATGAAAAGCTGGTTCATCGAAGCTTCTGGTTCTCTCTTTTGATTTTATAATGGAGTGGCCAGATTGCTTTTGTCTTCAGGATTTCCCACAGAGGCCCAATTCAGATGAGGATCAGATGCTGTCAGTCTTTCTCCTAAGGTCTGGATTCCTTCAGGAAAGATTTTGACCTCAGGAATTTGGGACTTGGACTAGCCTGGGTGCTCTAAGTGAGGTCCAATTCAGGTGAAGGTCAGATGTTTTCAGGCTTTCTCCTAAGGTCTGGATCCCTCCAGGAATGATTTTGGCCTCAGGAATGTGGGGGTTGGACTGGCCTGGGAGCCTGCCCCAGGAAAGATGCTGGTCTAGGGCAGCTGGTGGCTGTGCCACCAAGAGATGCAAAGGCAGATGGGGCGGGAAGAGGCCCCAAGGCCTCCTGGGGACTGCACTGAGGAGCTGGGTTGGTCTGGATGCAAAGGATCAAGAAGAGGAAAGGTCAGCTCCCAAGTTCCAGAAAGAGGATGGCAGGTGGTGATGGCCCAGGGAAGCAGAGGGAGGTGATGGCGGGCCAGGTCCAGAAGCTGTGCTCCTGGGGCCCAGAGAAGGCACTAAGTTGGTTTGGATAAAAGGGGTCAGGAAGCAGTATTGGTTCCCCAGGTGTCTGGGGCCCCAAGGTAAGGAATGGGGCAGGGCTCAAACTAGGAGGAGAGAACAGCTGGGGAGATGGGAGGGTGAATGAGGCTGGGGAACTCAAGGTGAGGAGGGTGCTATGGATTTAGCCTGGAGAGAGGCCTGCCTGCGGGTAGGAGGCCTGCCGCGGGTCCTGTAGGCCCAGGGAAGCAAAGGGAGGTGAGGGCAGGGCCAGGCCCAGAAGCAGTGCTCCTGGGGCCCAGAGAAGGCACTACGTTGGTCTGGATGAAAAGGATCAGGAAGCAGTATTGGCTCCCCAGGTGTCTGGGACCCCAAGACAAGAAATGGGAGAGGACCCAAACTAGGAGGTGAGAATGGCGGGGGAGATGGGAGGGTGAATGAGGCTGGGGGAGTCAAGGCACGGAGGGCCCAATGGACTTACCCCCAAGAGAGGCCTGTGGGTAGGAGAGAGCTATTTCATTATTTTTATTTTATGTGTTTTGCCTGCATGTAGGTAGGTGCACCCATGTCGGGCAATGCCTGTGGAGGTCAGAAGAGGGCATCAGGTCCCCTGGAACTGGAGTCAGGGCAATTAATTATTAACCACTATGTGCTGGGAACTGAACCCAGGTCCTCTGCAAGAGCAGCCAGTGCTCTTTACCACTGAGCCAACTCTCTGGCCCCTTAATGATTGCTTTTTTAAAGACTGATAGTGCTCACAGCAGTTATGGTTACCTGCGCAAGACCGTCACAAGATTGAGTCAGTCAACATTCCAGCCTGTGTGAGGGAAGGGCTTAGGAGGCTCCATGTCTACCTAAGGATCTGTTGGCTGTTGATGACTACTGGGAAAGGGAGTCAGTGTTCTGGAGCATGCCCCTGTGGATGGCCCCACAGTCATGTACATGCAAGCAGCACTAATTTAATGACTTAGAGGGTTATCAAAAAATAAATAAAGAAGCCAGGCGTGGTGGTGCAACTGGCTGTTCTTCCAGAGGTCTGCAGTTCCCAGCACCTATTTCAGGAGGTTCACAACTACCTGTAACTCTAGCTCCAGGGATATCCTCTTCTAGTCTCTGCAGGCACCCACAAGCACACACATATACACACACAAATAAAGTGAATCTTAAAAAAAATATTAAATTTGTACTTCTTAAGAAATTTTTGTAAATGCTGAATATGTTTATATTTCTGAAAATAAGTAATGATGCAGAGAGATTTTCAATTTTGCAATGAAAAAACAAAGTACCATTGTTTTTTCTTTTTTTAAGACAGAAGCTCATGCTATAGCTTAGGCTGGTCTTGAACTCTTGATTCTCCTGCCTCTGCCTCCCCAGTACTAGGATTATAGGCAGGAACCACCATACCCTGTTCCAATATCATGACTTTTTTTTAAAAATATTTATTTTTATTTTTTGTATATGAGTATATTCCCTGCATGTATGTAAGTACATCCATGTCATACAGTGTCCGTGACACTGTATGGTGTTGGATCCCCTGGAACTGGAGTTAAGGATGGTTGTTAGCTGCCATGTGGGTACTGGGATTTGAACCTGGGTCCTCTGCAAGAACAGCTTGTGCTCTTAACTGCTGAGCCATCTCTCTAGCCCCTTAGTATCATGTCTTAAGGGAGCTTTCCTTAACCTCACCCCCAGCCTAGGTCAGGGTCTTGATACATTCTGATGGTACCTCCATACCCTTGTCACACATACGAGCATACATTTATTTGTATGGTTGTTAATATGTCTTGTAAGACCCACAAGGGCAGGGCAGTTACTGTCCCCCAGGACTCAGTGTATTACTTGGTAAATAATAGACATAATTTTGTTGTTCAAGGGAGTGTTGACAAGGTACCATGTAGCACAGGCTGGCCTCAAACTAGGTATACAGCCAAGGGTGGTGATTTTTTTAAATTATGTATACATGTGTGTTTCTATATGTGGATATGTGTACATGTGAGTGCAGCCTAAAGCATCTAGAAGAGGGTCTTGAATCCCCTGGAGCTGAAGTTGCAAACAGTTGTGAGTCACCCAACATGGGTGCTGGAAGCTGTACTGTGTTCCTCTGGAAAAGCAGCAAGCTCTCTTAACTGCTAAGGTCTCTCTCTAGTCCTCAAGGATTATTGTGAACTCCTGATTCCCTGTGCCTCTATCTCCCAGGTGATGGCATTACAGCCAGGTATCACCATGCTGGTCTAAATTACAGACATTCACTATAGAGTCTACCCTTGGTGTCCATGGAAGATTGGTTCTAGGATCTTTAAATCATTTCTAGATTAGGTTGGCTAATACAGTGTAAATGCTAATGTAAATAGTTTTTATAGCATGCACTGTTCTGGGAATAATAACAAGGAAAAAAGTTCATTCATGTTTAATATAGACACATTTTTTTACTCCTTAAAAAATTTTATGTGTGCCGGGTGTGGTGGCGCCTTTAATCCCAGCACTTGAGAGGCAGAGGCAGGCGGATCTCTGTGAGTTCAAGGCCAGCCTGGTCTACATAGTGAGTTCCAGGACAGCTGGGGCTACAGGGAGACCCTGTCTCAAAAAGACCAAAAAAAAAAAAAAATTTAAGTGTATGAGTGTTTTGCCTGCTTGCATGTATGTGCAGTGCCCAACAGAGGACTGAAAAGGGTATTGGGTTCCCCTGGAACTGGAGTTATAGGGGGTTGTGAGCCTCTCTGTGAATGCTGGGAACTGAACTTGGGTCTTCTGCAAGAGCAGCCATTGCTCTTAACCACTGAACCATCTCTCCAGCCCCCACATTTTTTTCTGAGTGTTTTCATTTCAAAGTCAGTTAAATTTGCAGATGATGTCTGGTTTAAATATGTTTCAGAGTGTTTGTAACTAATTGAATCTGCACATGCAGAACTCATAAATATGTAGATCCAACTGTACATTTAAATGAAGAAACATTAAGTGCTTGTTTAAAAAATGCTTTATTTTCTATTTATGTGTTTGTGTTTATATGTACCACATGTGTGCAGGAGTACATGGCGGTCAGAAGAGGGTGTTGGATTCCCTAGAACTCAAGTTATATGTATTTGAGAGCTGCCATGAGGGTGCTGGGAACCCAGCCCACATCCTCTGCAAGAACAGGAAGCACTCTTAACCGCTGAGCCATCGCTCCCTTAAGTGCTTATTGTAAAAATGCTATGTTCTGGGACTGGAGAGATGGCGTAACTGTTAAGAGTATTTATTGCTCTTCCAGAGAACCTAGGTTCAGTTCCCAGCACTCACATGGCAGCTAACACCCATTCTTAACTCCATTTCCAAGTGATCCAACACCCTCTTCTGGCCTCTGTGGGCACCAGGCACAAAATGGTGCACTTATATACATGCAGGCAAAATACTTATAAGCATAAAACAAAAATAGTCTTTAAAAATATTTTTTATTTTATGCATATATTACCTGTATATAGGTCAAGTGCACCCATGTTGTGCAGTGTCCACAGAGGTCAAAAGAGGGCTACAGATATAGAACTGGAGTTACAGATGGTTGTTAGCCACCATGTATGTGGTGGGAACTGATTCTACAGGAGCAGCCAGTCCTTGTAACCGCTAGGCCATCTTTCTAGCTCCAAAAATAAAATCTTAAAAAAAACTTTCCCTGGCTGGGCGTGGTGGCGCACACCTTTAATCCCAGCACTTGGGAGGCAGAGGCAGGTGGATCTCTGAGTTCAGGGCCAACCTGGTCTATAATGAGTTCTAGGTCATCTGGGGCTATAGGGAGACCCTGTCTCAAAAAGACAAAAAAAAAAAAAAAATTCCCCACATTGAAGGACATTTGAGGACACAGATTAGACTCTAGAGGCCTTACATATAAAAGACAGTACATTCAATTGGGTGGCAGGCAGTAGGAGGTATGAATAGGGGAGGGGATCTAAATACCATCAAATTATATTGTATGAAAATTGAAAAAATTCAATAAAAAGTATTAAAATTTTTAAATTTATTTTTATTTTGTGCATGAGTGTTTTGCCTGCATGTATGTAAATGTACCTATGTAGTGCAAGGCCCATAGAGGCCAGAAGAGGGTGCTGGATCTCCTGGAACTGGAGTTACAGATGGTTATTAGCCACCCTGTGAGTGCTGGGAAGCAAACCTGGGTCTTCTTCATGAGCAGCCAGTGCTCTTAACTGCTAAGCCATCTCTCCAGTCCCCCCAAATAAAATCTTTTTAAAAAGCTATGTTCCTGGGGCTGGAGAGGTGGCTCAGCAGTTAAGAATACTGGCTGTTCTTGCAGAAGACCCAGGTTCAAATCCCAGCACCCACATGGCAGCTAACAACTGTCCGAACCTCCAGTTCCAGGGGATCCAACAGCCTCTTCTGACCCATGCAGGCAATATATGCATACACATAAAATAAAATTAATAAATAAAATTTTTTTTTAAGTTTAAAAAGAAAAAAGCTATGTTCCTTTTGGGGGCAATATTTTTGAGACAGGGTCCCCCTGTTGCCCCAGCTAGCCTGGAGCTTGCTATGTAGACCAGGCTGGTCTTGAAGTCACAGAGATCTGCCTGCCTCAGCCTCCTGAGTGCTGGGATCAAAGGCATGTGCCACCATGTCCAGCGTAAAAGCTGTGTTCTTACTGTAACCTCATGGGGTAGACTCTAGTGGTCCAAGTTTTAACTTTATATGTCTGGGCTTCCCTATAAGATAGCACTTGAACTAAAGATTCCACGGCTGGAGAGATGGTTTAGTGGTTAAGAACACTGGCTACACTTGCAGAGGACCCAGGTTTGGTTCCCAGCACCCACATGGCAGCCAATAACTGTCTGTAACTCTAGTTCCAGGTGATCTAACACCCTCTTCTGGCCTCCATAGGCATTGTACACATGTGGTACATTTGCAGGCAAAACACATACACATAAATTTTTTTAAAAATTTGCTGGGTGTGGTAGCGCATGCCTTTAATCCCAGCACTCAGGAGGCAGAGGCAGGTGGATCTCTATGAGTTCAAGGCCAGCCTGGTCTACAGAGTGAGTTCCAGGACAGCTGGGGCTACAGGGAGACCCTGTCTCAAAAAGACCAAAAAAAAAAAAAAAAAGATTAAAAAAAAAATTAACTTAAAAAGATTCTATGGCTTAAAAAATGTAAGCATTCCCTGCTACCTTTCTCTTGTGATATCTTAGCTCATAGACCTTTGACCAGGAGTTGTCCTGAGACAAGTAGGTTCTACCCTCACTGGGGTTTGCGTTCTTTTGGGGGGTAGTACTGAGGATTGAACCAAGGCCTCACACATATTAGACAGCTCTATTCCTCAGCTATGTCCCCAGCCCTTGGGTTTACCTCTTTCTTTGTCTTCTGTCCTTGCAGGCGGACTGGCTCAGGACCTGAAAGCTGCCTCTGCCTGCTTTCTGATGGCCTGTGAGAAGCCCGGAAAGAAGTCTGTGGAAGCATGTCACAATGTGGGGCTCCTGGCACATGATGGACAGGTCAATGAGGATGGCCAGCCTGACCTGGGGAAGGCCAGGGACTATTACACCAGGGCTTGTGATGGCAGCTATGCAGCCAGCTGCTTCAACCTCAGTGCCATGTTTCTGCAGGGCGCCCCTGGCTTTCCCAAGGACATGGACCAGGCATGTAAATACTCAATGAAAGCCTGTGACCTGGGCCATGTCTGGGCCTGTGCCAATGCCAGCCGCATGTATAAACTTGGGGATGGTGTTGGTAAGGATGAAGCCAAGGCTGAGATGCTAAAAAATCGGGCCCGGGAACTGCACAAAGAACAGCAGAAAAATGTCCAACCCATAACCTTTGGGTAAGGTGGTGTGTCCCACCGTCCCTCCAGGCAACAGACAGCTTGACACTGGCTCCTCCTTTCTGAGATCAGATGAGCCCTTTGTAGATCAGCCTGCCAGAGCAGGAAGACCTTGGACTTGCTATCTTGGGTAATACAGCGCCATCTGCTCCAGAGTGTTGCCTGCTGGGAGTGGTCGAAGGGTATATTTCAGTAAAGAATCCTTTGGTGTATTCTGGGAGGACACCCATATTTATAGGGTCTTTTTAAACTCCTGAACCTCTGAAAAATAGGAATAAATTATAGAGCCATAAACTTTTGGGTTTGGGGAACACAAATAGAATTGGAAAAAATAGCCACAGGCCTGAAAGGAGCAGCCTTTACTTTGGAAGGGCTTGAAAATAAGAAAGTATCTTAATTTACATAATAGAGGTCTTAAGAAGCTAAGAACAGTCACGACTGCCACCCTCTGGCTTACATAACCATGGTGTGGGCTTGCCTTTTGCCTTTCCAGTTAGACTGTTTAGCGGATTCATAGGGCTCAAGAGCAAGCTGAGTGCGTCCTGAAGGTTGAAGGTACTTACGCTATAGGATTGCCAGAGAAGAGGAAACCTAAGCCTGCCCTCCTCAGAGTCAAAAATGAGCCTCCTCAGGCATTCACCTGATTTTGCTCCTCATGACAAGGGAACAGATGATTCCCAAAGCCACACCAGCTAGTAGTGTGTAAGCAGGGGTTATGGGACTTGGTAGCACCAAGTTTGTCCGCTGGAACGAAACCCTTTCTTTAACAGGGTTTTGTGATGCCTAGACTGACCTCAAAGTACTGCCTCAGCCTCCCCAGTGCTGGGATTACAAGCATATGCCACCATGCCTGGAGGGTCTGAACTTTTTAAGTTGTCCCTGTGAATAAACTCTTTTCAGTTGGTTTTTCATTTGTAATGTTAGTGCTTTCTCCCAATTCTGGGCAGCATAGAATGTGTTCTTCATAGTCATTGTGCCTTGTCTTTGAAGAACGTTGACTTTTTTTTCTTGTTGTCTCCATACGTGTAGCCAGGGGGCGAGCTTGTCATTTTCCTCTGGTGACTGGACCATTATATCTGTCACCAACCTTTGCTCTTCCCAGTTTTGCAGTTAGCTGCCCTAGAAGGAAGGCTTGCCTTGTGAAGGTTTGTGAGTATAGCCAGCTGTCTTCTCATGTTGATATAGGAGAGGGGCTTTCCCAAGTGCAGAGAGAAGTTTTAAAAGGCATCAAGTTTGTTTTTAAAATGTCTTAAAAGCAGCTTTTGGTGTGCTTAAAATAAACCCTATAGGCTAACAAGCATAGGAAGAGATACTAGCATTACTAGTCATGTAGGAAGTATACATCAAAACCTCAGGAACTCTAAACTCAACATAAAAACAAATGAGGATCAGCAAGATGGCTCAGTAAGGGCACTGGCCACTGAGCCTGACCAACTGAACCTGATCATCACCCAGGATCCAGCCACATGGTGGAAGGAGAGAACTGACTCCTATAAGTTGTCCTCTGACCTCCACACACACACTACACACGCTGCGGCATGCTCGAGCCTTCTCTCATACAATAAATATCTTAAGATATAATAATTATTAAAAAGAAATAGGCGCAAGGCCTTGATAGATGTGTCACCAAAGAAGATACGTAAATGGAAAGTAGGTGCTTGAAATGATCCATGTAACATGTCAGGAGGGAAATGCAGAAACAAACTATACTGTTGGAACACTACTAGAGTGTCTAGACAACATTGACAACACCAAATGCTAGTGGGGTGTGTTATCACTGCTGTGGAAACAAGATGGTATAGCCACTCTGAACAATAGCGTAGCAGTATCTTGTGTTAACTAAACATACAGTATACTTTGTGAATCTTGCTCCTTGATATTTCCCCAAGAGAATTGGAAATATGCTCATAGAAAAACCAGTACATGGATGTTCATAGCAACCTTATTTATAATTTATAAGGCTGAGACAGGAAGATTGCCCCAAACTTAGAAGCAATCAAGATGTCCTTCAATAGGTGAGAGGATAAACTGATACATCCAGACAGTAGACTAATACCAGTGCTAAAAAGAATGTGTTAGCGAGCCACAAAAAGATGTAGAGGAATATTGCCAAGTGAACGAAGCCTATCCAAAGGGTTACGCTCTTGATTCCAGGTGTATGATACTGGCTAGTATTCTCAAAAGGAGTAACTGGAGACAATAAGGGATTAGAGACTGGCAGTGTGGCTCAGTGGTAGAGTGCCAAGTTCCTGGGGTCCACAAGTTCTCAGCACCACAGTTTTAAAAGTTCAGGTGTCACAGGGTGTGGTGGCGCAGGCCTTTAATCCCAGCATTTGGGAGGCAGAGACAGGTGGATCTCTGTGAGTTCGAGGCCAGCTTGGTCTACGTAGCAAGTTCCAGGCCAACTGGGGTTACAGAGAGACCCTGTCTCAGAAAGACCAAAAGGAAAAAAGAGTTCAGGTGTCAGGGTGAATAGTTAAAGCACAGAGAACTTTGGTCATAGAACTACTCTGTATGATACTCTTAACATTGAATGTGCGTCACTTGCCATTTGTCCAAATATGTAAAATATGCAACAAGAGTGAACCCTCATGTAAGCTGTGGACTTAGGGTGAAGATGCCCAGAATAGGTTCAGCAGTTATGTGCTTTTCTGGTAGACATGTTGAGGCTGTTCATGTGTAAGGGCTGATATCTGTATATAGGAAATCTCTGTATTGTCTCAAGTTTGCTGTGAACCAGATACTCTAAAAAGTCTATTGAAAACAGAATCACACTGAGATACTACCTCACACCCATTAGGATCACCGCTATTAAAAAAATAAATGTCAAAGTTGCAGGAAAATTGGAACCCTTATGCACTGTTGATGGGAATGTAAAAGTTTAGAAATAAATTGCATTTTTCTTTTATGAAATTGAAAAAGTTTGTGACTATCATGGATGAACTGAAGACACTATGCTAAGTGAAATCACCCAGTCACAAAAAGATAAATATTGTATCAATTTAGCATGGCACCATGGCAATCCTCAGTACACTTGGGTTTGCCAGGGGCAAGGGTAAAGGAGTTAAGAAGAACTGTTAAGTGAATAGACTTTCAAGTTCAAAAGACCAAGTGCTGGAGCTTAGTTGCACAACAGTGACCACATACTGTGCCAGAGCTAATGCTCCTGTAATCCCAGAGTTTTATAGGCTGAGACAGGAGGATTGCCTTAAATCTAGGCCAGACTGGACTATAGAGACCCTGTCTCTAAAACACAGAAAGCCAAAAAAAACTTCTGTACATTTAAATATGATTAAGATAGTAAATTTTATTAGAGACCCTGTCTTTAAAACATAGAAAGCCAAAAAAGACTTGTGTCTCCACAATTTTAAGCTAAATACTGTTTATAAAATGCAGGGTTTGAAGTTTTTATTGAAGTACTATGATCACTGGCAAGATGGCTCAGTAGGTAAAGGCACTTGCTGCCAAGACTGATGACCTAAATTTAGTCCCCAGGACCCACATTATGGAAGGAGAGAGCGTTAAAAACAACAAGACCAGCACTCATACACCTAAAGATATAAAAAATAAATAAAAAATATTTAAAGGAGGGGGGAAGGCCTGCTAGAGAGATGAATCAGCAGTTAAAACACTGGATGCTCTTCCAGAGGACCTAGGTTCAGTTACAAGCACCCACATGGTGGCTAACAACTGAAACTCTAGGTTTCAAGGGATCCAATGCTCTCTTCTGGCCTCTGTCGGCATTGCAAGTATAGGTGTATTTACATGCAGGCAAAACACACACATAAAGTGAAAAAAAAATGTGTGTGTGTGTATATATATATATATATATGTATGTATTTTTGAAACAGGGTCTCCCTGCAGCCCCAGCTGGCCTGGAACTCACTATGTAGACCAGGCTGGCCTTGAACTCACAGATATCTGCCTGCCTCTGCCTCCCAAGTGCTGGGACTACAGGCGTGCACCACCATGCCTGGCAATAAATAATTTTTTTAAATCTAAAAACTATCTCTGAGTCTGAAAGCTACTAAGGATCTGAAAGATGTCACTCCAGTAATAGTGGAGTCAGCAGATGTGTGGAGGCCAACAGTGGACTAGTTACAGGGTTGTAGCCTAAAAAACAGTGCTAGATTTTTGCTGTATATGCTTAAAAAATGCACAAAGTAGGGCCAGGTATGGTGCTGCACACCTTTAGTCCCAGCATTGGGGAAGCAGAGGCAGGCAGATCTCTGTGCATTCCAGGCCAGCTGGGGCTACATACTGAGACCCTGCCTCAAAAAAGGTAAAAGAAAAAAAAATAAAAATGCTGTGTTCTGGGGCTGGCGGAATGGCTCAGTGGTTAAGGGGGTGTGCTGCCCTTGCAGAGGACTTGAGTTCCAGTCCCAGCACCCAAGTCAGGCAGCTTATAATCATCTGTAACTCCAGTTGCAGGGCATCCAACGTCTGGCCTGGACACCAGCACTCTCATGCACATACAATTTAAAATAAATCTGTTCAAAAAATTATTTTATCTTTTTGAGACAAGGTCTCCCTGCAGCCCTAGCTGGCCTGGAACTCACTGTGTAGACCAGGATGGCCTCAGTCTCACAGAGATCCACTTGCCTCCCACCCCCACCCCCCAGTACTGGGATTAAAGGCTTGTGCCACCAGGCCTGGCCTTTGAAAAAAAATTTTTTTTTAATTTGTATGTGTATGAGTGTATTACCTACATGTGTATAAGTGCACCCATGTTGTGCAGTGCCTGCAGAGGTAAGAAGAGGGGTCGGACCCCAGGAACCAGAGTTATGGATGGTCCTCTGCAAGAACAGTCAGGGCTCTAAACTGCTGAACCATTTCTCTAGCCCCTAAAATAAATCTTTTTTTTTTTTGGTCTTTTTGAGACAGGGTCTCCCTATAGCCTCAGCTGTCCTGGAACTCACTATGTAGACCAAGCTTGCCTTAAACTCACAGAGATCCGCCTGCCTCTGCCTCCTGAGTGCTGGGACTAAAGGCGTCGCCACCATGCCCAGCTAATAAATCTTCTTTTAAAAATTAAGAATTTGCCAGGCGTGATGGCGCTCTTGGGGAGGTGGGAGTGCAGAGGCAGGCATATCTCTGTGAGTTCAAGGCCAACTGAGACTACAGGGAGACCCTGTCTCAAAATAAACAAAAACAAAAAAAATTTAGAATTTATTTTAAAAGTACTGCGTTCTCATAGACACAATTTGGTATTTTTTGGCACAATAGTGTTACTTTTCTTAACTCATGTGGCCTCCAAGGATAATGGCACTCATGTGCACATACACACAATTTAAAATGTCTCTAAAAAAATTAGGCATTCATACTGTGCTCTCGTAGACACTGTTGGCATTCTTTGGCACAATAGCACTGCTTTTTTTGTTGGGTGCCAGTTGTGCTTTTTATTTTTTTAATGTTTTATTTATTATTTTTATTTTATGTGTATGAGTGTATTGCCTGCATGCATGTGAGTGCACCCGTGTCGTGCAATGCTGCAGAGGTCAGAAGAGGGCTTCTGATTGCCCTAGAACTGAGTTAAGGACGGTTCGTAGCGCCATGTGGGTGCTGGGACTCAAACCTAGGTCCTCTGCAAGAGCAGTCAGTGCTCTTAACCGCTGAGCCATCGCTCCAGCCCCTGTGCTTATTTTTTATGGAATAATTCCTTCCCAGGGCCTGTGACATCTGGGCCTGTAAGTCACATCCTGAGATGGAACTGGGAACAATGGAGGACCATTAACTGTCAAAATGTGGTATTTCAAGCCAGATGTGTACAGTGTGATCCAACATTCAGAAAACTTAGGCAGGGGCGTGGTTGAGTTCAAAACCACCCTGGACTGCAAAAGGAGGCCCTGTTTCAAAAATGAAAAGCCAGTATGGGGCATGGATGACATGGGGCAAGAGCCAAGGAGGGGAGGAGGGGAGGGACTGAGGAAACTAGGCAAGAAAAGGAGAGCAGAGTCAACATGAGGGTAAAGAAAGATGTGCTTTAGTCTGGCAACTGTGAGGACCGTGGGGGTCATTCATACTGATTTGAAGCTTGTGCACTGGGGTTGGAACAAGAAACAGCTGTTTGCTGGGTGTTGGTTTTTTTTTGTTTGGTCGGTTTTTTTTTTTTTTTTTTTTTTTTTTTTTTTTTTTTTTTTGGTCTTTTTGAGACAGGGTCCCCCTGAAGCCCCAACTGGCCTGGAACTCACTATGTAGACCAGGCTGGCCTTGAACTCACAGAGATCCGCCTGCCTCTGCCTCCCAAGTGCTGGGATTAAAGGTGTGTGCCACCATGCCTGGCTTGTTTGCTGATTTTTAAGATACATATATTTAGGAATAAGTTTCATTTGGGGGCTTATTTTTTTGAAATTGCTTGAAAATTTTTGTAAAGAGCAGTAGAGCAAAAAGAAAATGCCTGTTGGCTTCTGCAGACGTGTACGAGTCTGGGTTAGTCAGAGGTAGACTGTGTGTTTGGGGTACCTGAATGAGAAAAATATCAACTAAAAAAATATTATTTTAGGGCCCGGAAAGATGGTTCAGTGGGTAAAGGTGCTTGCCACCCAAGCCTGATAACCTGAGTTCAATGCCTTGAACCCTTGTAAAGGTGGGGGGGTGGGTGGGAACCAACCTCTGATCTTCACATTACACCCGTGACACACACCCACACTCATATCACAGACAACTAATAATAATAATAATTAAAAAAATATTTTTAGAAGGCATGAGGTAATCACTTTGGGTGGGGGAGGTTGGAAATTTCTTTGGCTTCTAAACGTTTGTTTTGCAGCTTAGACTCTTTGAAGTCTACATCAGGGTTTATGATGGTTGGCGGGGACCAGACTCTCCAGTTTTTAGGTCTAAAGGGCATATCTGGTTTCCACACTTTGTTCTACATTTTATTGACTGTCTGACCTTGGGCAAGTTACTCAACCTTCTGGGTTGGGTTTTGTAACCATTCAGGTAGAGATAAGAAATCCTTCTAGTAGGTTCTGAGGAAGATTAAGTAATACCTTTATCATAGCATGGTAGACTTTAAAGGCAGACTCTGCAGTTACATCATTGTTTCTCCCCACGTGGCACAGTGTGGCACTGCTTGCTTCTGTGAGTGTAGCTTCCCAAACAGGCTGTCATTCTTCACTATCTGGGGAGCGAGGCAGGGAGCTTTTGGGGGGCGATGTTGTTGGCACAAAACAGCTGCCGGAGCGGGCCTGGCAGGTGAGTAGGCCCCTCTGCTGCCTGATTGCGGTCCCTGAGAAGCACCTGCTGGGGGCCCAGAGTGGAAACTATTCCCAGCTGGTGCCCTCCCCAAGCTTGAGGAGTGGTGATTGGATTACAGTTTAAATATCAGGCCTTCCCTCTGTCAAAAGAGGAAAGAATAAAATTCTTTGCCCAATATATGTCTTCCCACCCCCATGACATAATCCCTGCCTCTGTATTTAGCTCCATCTTGTTCCTAACTTGGGCTTCTGCATCAGGGAACTGCTTGTAATCTCTGTAACCTGCCCAACAGCAAAAGATGGTCGGTACACCCAGGTCAGCTGTGTGGGCGGGGGGAAGTGTTCATTGACTAGGATAATCAGTACGTAACGTACACCGACATCACATCGCACATCTTGAATATATACATTTTTCATGTGTCAGTTTATTATAAAAATGCGCAGGTTGATGTGCGTTTGCTGCTGCTGGTTTCTTCCCCGGAAAGCCCTCTTCCCTTTCGCCTTCAGCTCAAGCTGGAAGGCTGTGCATTCCTCCTGTCTGTGGTAGTGGCGTCCTCCAACTGCTCCTGCATGTAGCTTCCATCCATCACTGCACTGGTGACACTGTGCCAGCCTCTGTGTGTTTACTGTCTGTGCTTCTCTCAGGACTGTAAGTTCTTAGGGAATAGGGGCTTGGTAGGTCCCATCGCTACCCTTAGAGTCCTGAGGGAGGCCAGGCTTGGCCCAGGCTGTCAGTGGCTGTTTGCACAAATGAACGGTACAGTGGGGGCTTAGCAGCCTCCCACCTCAGGCCCAGGGCTCCTCTTTATGTCTAAGACTCATTGTGGTCCACTGGGCTGTTGTGTTCTTTGAAATTTCTTAATAAAGGCCACCCCGACTACAGCAGCTGGCGTGACTTAAGCTGGATCAGCCCTCTTAAGCGCTGATCTTTCAGATTTTGAAAAAATTAAGGGACAGGACCCAACATTGCCACCCTGGCGTCTTAAAGCATGTGCTCAGCAACTTAATGCCAGCAGACCAATATTAATATCCTCATGGCCAAAGAATCATAAGTAGGTCACATGTTCTCAGAATACTAAGACTATTTCTTAGAACACTAAGAATAGTTGATAGTCTTTGCTCATCACAACTACTTATTTTATGTTTCTCTCCCTGATTAGTCTGTGAGATTTTAAGACAGAAACCAAGAACTCTGTCCTCCTTGAAATCCCGAGATTCTTGTCTCCTTCAGAAGCACCGTACCATCTCCATCTCTTGAAGTATCTGCTTAAAGGAGCGATTCTTGGGTTCACCTTGACCTAGTGAATGAAAACCTGGGGTTTAAAGCAGCAGGCCCCAGGGCAGTCATGCGCACATTCAGGCCAGCAACCATGCCAGCAACAGAAGCTGCCGCTTCTTAGCTTGGCACCATGACTTCCCTGTAGTCTGAGCTCTGCTCTGGCTTCAGAGTTTTTGGGTTTGTTTTTATTTTAAAAACTGTTTATTCGGGGGCCTGGAGAGATGGCTCAGTGGTTAAGAGCAGTAGCTGCTCTTGCAGAGGACCTGTGTTTGATTCCCAGGACCCAGTTCCAGGGTATCTGATACCCTCTTCTGACCTCCACGGGCATTGCATGACATGGGTGCACCTATATACATGTAGGCAATACACTCATACACATAAAAATGATTAAAAATTTTTTCATTGTTTACTTTTTTAATGTGTGTTTTGCCTGCATGTATATAAGTGCATCTGTGTGTGCAATGCCCGTGGAGACCAGAGGAGGGTGTTGCATCCTCTGGAATTGGAATTATGAATAGTTGTTAGCAGCCATGTGGGTACTGGGACTTGAAGCTGGGTCCTCTGCAAGAGCAGCCAGTGTTCTTAACCATTGAAACATCTCTCCAGTTCCTGTTGTTTTGTTATTGAGTCATGGTCTCATATATCCCAGGCTAACCTTGAACTGGCAATGTAGCCAAAGATGGCCTTGAACTCCTGATCTTCTAGCCTCCACCTCCTGGAGGGCTGTTTATAGGCATGCACCACCACACCCAGTGGTGATAGGCTGGACTATCTCTGCAGCTTCAGCTTTTACACACAGTTACATCACAACATCTTCCTCTCTCATCTCCTTGGCATAAGTGTGGACAACTCTTCATAGTCTTTCAAAACTCAGCCCAGCCGTCACCTTCTCCAGGAAGCCCTACTGGACTCCCAAGAGCTGTGCTGTGCAGCCACTCCTTGTGCTTCTCCCCTACTTCTCTTCACATGGTCTGGAACAGGATGTAATGCCTGGAACATAGATTATGCCTGATTCATTTCCATTCCTGGTAAAGATAAGAAATGTCATAAATGTGTATTTTAAGGAAAGGGACAGGAAGGGAAAACTCTTGGGGACAAATCCTAAATTCCAGTAGGTTCAGCATTTTGGAGAAATCTTCAGGCACATAACAGCAATGGTCACACAAGAATGGATTAGTTAGTTGGATATGGTGTCACATGCCTGCAGTCCCAGCACTAAGGCAGGGAGATTGCTATGAGCTCGAGGCCAACTTGGGCTACGTAGTGAGTTTAAGGCCAACCTAGGAGACATTAAAAAAAAAAAAAAAAAAAAAAAACCCTGTCCAAAAAAAGTCTGTTATGTCATATGTCCTCTCTAAGCCATTTTCCTCATCTCTGAAGTAGACACAACACCTGCTTTCAAGAATGTCAGGTTAAAGTCTCAAATGAGTATAGTGAGGTGTCTAGCTCAATGCCTGCCACTTTCTAATTTCTTCTGGAAGTGGAACTAGGCTTGTTCTACACAGACCCAGAGAGCAGAAGTAGGGCAGGGTAGAAGCTGCCAGGTGACAGACGTCAGTTTACAGAGGCTGGATAGAAGGGAAAACTTTCTAGTTGGCAGAATGGGAAACCTTAGGAGGCGAACTTCCTGTCACAGACACAGGCAAGTCGAGATCAGTCTTCAAGGGTCAGGGATGATGCAGAATCGATGATTCTAGGAGACATTTAGGAGGATTTAGTGTGGAAAGTCCGAAACAAGGCCGATTAGACATTTTCGTTAATGACTGTGTTAGTCAGCTTTACCTCACTGTGCTGAAATACTCAGAACACAGCTAACCTTATAAGAGGTTTGGGCAGGCAAGATGGCTTAGCAGTTAAGAGCATTGGATGCTCTTCCAGAGGTCCGAGGTTCAGTTCCCAGCACCCACATGACAGGTATCAATGGTCCGTAACTCCAGTTCCAAGGAACAAACGCCCTCTTCTGGCCTCCACAGGCATTGCACACATGGGTGTACTTCTATACATGCAGGCAAAACACACGTATGCAAAAAATAAAAATAAAAACCCTGCCTCAAAAAAATGCAAAAGAAAAATTATATTCAACCAGGGCTACACAAGTGAGACCCTGTCTAAAAAAATTATTTACTCCTGTGTGTGCACAAGACTCGTGTGTGGGTGGGTACATGGGCCACAATGCATGTGTGGATTTGGTTCTCTCCTTTTCTTTACATGGGTTCCTGGGATCAAACTCAGGTTGTCAAGATTACAGGAGTGGATGGAACATTACCAGCTGCTATGTAAGCACCCTCTTAAGAACTACCAAGTTGGGGGGCGGGGGCCAGAAAGATGGTTCAGCAGTTAGAGCACTGGCTGCTCTTGCAGAGGACCTGGGCTCAATTCCCAGCACCCACATGGTGGCTAATGACCATCCATAACCCCAGTTCCAGGAGAATCCAGCTTCAGGGGGATGTGGTGTCTCCACAGCATGCTTTGTGCCCCAGAATCCTCTCCAGCCTGGGCCATGTGGAAGGCCCAGGAGAACATGCTGAGTCAGATCTCAATGCTCATCTGACCGGCTGCCTGGGCAAGGGCTCCCTCAGGGAACCTGAAACCAGCTGGGTTCCCTGAGGTCTAGAAATAGCAGCTTAACCTCAGCCGCTCCTACTGATGGCCTCTGATCAGGTTCCCAGAGGGCTCCTGTCATCAGGGGCAAGATGCTGTGATCGTGAAGGTGGTCTGAGGTGGGGTAAGAATGATGACATTTACCAATTGCCCTCTACTGGAGGAGGAGAGTTCCTATGGGTCAGGGAACACAGAGCCTATTTTACAGATGAGGAGCTTGGGGCCTAGAGATATTTTGTCCAAGGTCACAGTGAGCATGTGGCAAGCTTGGATTTGAGCCTAGATTATCTCTGCCAGCAACTTTGATTCTTTGAGAAGGGAAGAGTACTCTAGGGACCTCAGAAGAGTCCTGAGCAGAACAGACAGATGCCCAGGTCTCAGAGCTGGTGCTCTAGTAGAATGTGACCCAGGATCTTGTAAACACCAGATTGAAGCAGGATGAGGTGGCACATACCTGTAATCCCAACACTAGGGAGGCAGGAGGGTTGCTGTAAGTCAAGGCAGGTTTGGCCTGTAGCATGAGTTCTAGGATAGCTGGGGCTACAAACTGAGACCCTGTCTCAAAACAACAACAAAAGGAAAGCAAAGAAAAAAAGACTAAGTTACAGAGCACAGAGAGCTCCTGCAGCACAGCTATGATCAAAGTGCACTTATGTGTAAGAGTCCAGAGCCCAACTGGGTTTTAGCGCTCTTGGGGATAAATGCTTCCTTTGTTTAGCTTTCCAGACCCAGCCACTCTCGGGCTCTCAGGGGAAATGGGCTACAGGTGGTGAGGGATGATTGACAGAAAATGCAGGATTTGCTCAGGGCCTGTGCGGTCCCAAAGGGTGGAGGCTGGCTTAATGCTGTGTTTGGCCCTTTTAGGTTGGGGCTAGAGGCTACTCAGGCCTCTTTATCTCTAACCTCAGAGCTTTGTAAAAGAAACGGCACACCCACCATGGTGAGCTGTGACAATGTAATTCTCACTTCCCCAAAGGAAGTTTACCAATCACCCTAAGCTATCAGGGGCTACAGATGGCCCATCCCAGACGATGGATACACATTAACTAAATGACTAAACCTCACAGTGCCCTTTCCCTGCCACTCTGGGATTAGAGACAGCCTGATACAAGCCTGTACTACTGGCTACTTACTCATCACTCATCAACCACATAACATGAGACACCCCCCCCAGCATTTCCCCCACCTTGTCTCATAGGCCTGAACTCTCCTCAGAGCCCCTACCATGCTGTCTTTCTATGGCACTAAGAACTCCCCTAATGAGTCTCATACCCAAAAGGACCATCTGCCTCAGTGTCCCTCTTGAATTCCAAAATTTGAGACTTTATAGCCACCATCTTGAAAGTCTTAATAATTTTAATCACAAGGCTCTACATTTTCATTTTGTACCAGACCCTGAAAATTGTGTCGTTTAT
The DNA here is from genome assembly GCF_000622305.1 of Nannospalax galili. NCBI lineage: Eukaryota > Metazoa > Chordata > Mammalia > Rodentia > Spalacidae > Nannospalax > Nannospalax galili. Next base: position 620,462 of record NW_008333780.1, read on the forward strand.
TTATATAGGTGTTGGGCTCGGGGTGGGACGCAGCTGCTCCTTGCTTGTGGGGGTTCTGGGATTTGTCAGAGGCTTGCTGTGGATTCGATCATTTAGGTTAATGGCTGAGTCACCAACAGACAGGAAGGAAGCCAGCCCCAGCCCAGAGGTCTGTAACTGTAAATCTGAGTGAAACAAGGGAGAAGACTGACAGGAGATTCTGGGGCTAAAACTGGAACCACAGAGGAGAGGCTTGATTTGAGGGAAATTTAGGCTCAGTGTCAGAAAGATTTCCTAATAGTCCAATGTAATCATAATATGCAAATATGCCTGGATACAGCTGTTAACATGCAGCCATGATAGTGGTGGCTGACAGAGAGTTCTTCCTGTGTGCAGGTCACTGCACTTCATGGAAATACAGACAATAGCAGAATGGTAAAGAATAGTCTCTGCAGCAGGTTAAATCCTGGCTCCACCATTACTAGCTGTGTGACCTGGGACAAGTTCCTTGGCTTCTCTGAGCTTCAGTTTCATCACCTGGAATGTGAGGATAAAAATTATGCCTCCTTCCTAGGCTTATTGTAAGGATTACGGTTACATAAGAATAGTAGAGTGGTACCTGACATATATGCAGTACAGTGTAGAAGTCTTGTTTTATCTAATGCTCAAACAATCCTGGTATAAGTATTTCACAGCATACCCATTTAACAAGCTGAACCTTGGAAGAAATATGCAGCTTGCTGATCAACAGTACTGTTACGTAGTGGAGCAGAAGATTCTGCCTTATGGTTAGGTCAGACTTCATGACCATTACACCTAGAATTTCAACCACAGTAGATGTCTAATTATTGTTTCCTAAGCCTCTGGAAAATGAGTATGGGGTATATCACACTCTGGGCCTTCTAAATTAATGTCCTGTTCACTCCCTTCATCCCCACAGGCAGGGTCCAAACTCCAGCCTCTCTGGTCTCTGAGCTCACCACTGTATACTAATCTCAGTTGTTCACATCTGCACAGAATGCCACAGTGTACTGTTTTCATTTTCAATGGCTCATTGGTTTGTGGTAGACTTTCTGGCACATAGCCCAGCGTGCCAGGCCTCCAGACAGATCCCAGCCAGCCAGGGCTGCCTGCCCCCAGAGACCAGTGAGCCACAAGGCAGGGGGCCGTGTAGTCTAAACACCTGGAGCTCAGTGAGTTGTTGCTGTCTGGGTGTGCTTGGGGATCCGCTCAGCCATGGCGTTCTGTGAAAGGGGCAAGGCCACAACCCAGTCCCCATTTGAGCGTCCCGTGTGGGAGTCAGGACCCATACTCTGGAAGAATCTGAAGAAGGCTGTCCACCCTGCTTTAGGAGCTTCAATGGTCCCACATTCCTGTGGGAATTTGTAACTACAGAGGGCTATGGTCTATGCCCTGTGTTTGCCATGAGGCCTTTCTCCTAATTCCCATTGAGTTCCATTCAAGATTAACTACAGAAAACACAGGAGATGAACTGGGATTGTAGCTCAATTGATAGAATGCTTGCTTTAGCATGCATGAAGTCCTGGGTTCAATTCTCAGCACCACACGTTGTGGCATACGCCTATATTCCAAGAACACAGGAGGTACGGGAAAGAGGATCAGGTGTTTAAGGCCAGCCTGGCGTACATGAAATCCTGTCTCAAAAAATGCAAAAACACAAAGAGAGAGAGTCATTTCTGTATTTAATAACATCCAGAGCTTCCTCTTTATCAGGTACTCTAGGGATAAAACAACCTAGGGCCTGTGCAAACTAAACAAATGCTCCCCTACTGAATCTACACTCCCAGCCCACAATATTCTTTTAATTCTCACAGCAATTCTGTGAGATAGGTACAATTTCTGTTTGGATTACAGAAATTCAATTACATTTGCTACATAAAAACTAGAGAAAGCTACAAGGAGAAAAAATATTGGGCTAGAGGGGGCTAGAGAGATGGCTCAGCGGTTAAGAACACTGGTTGTTCTTGCAGAAGACCCGGGTTTGAATCCCAGAACCCACATGGCAGCTAACAACTGTCCATAACTCCAGTTCCAGGGGATCTTCTGTCCTCCGTGGGCATTGCATGACACGGGTGCACTTACACGCAGGCAATACACACAAACACATAAAATAAAAATAATAAAATATTTTTTAAAATTCTGGGCTAGAGAGATGACTCAGCTGTTAAGAGCACTGGCTGGTCTTGTAGAAGACCTGGGTTTGATTCCCAGCACCAACATGGTGGCTAACAACCGTCTGTAACTCCAGTTTCAGGGGATCCAATGCCTTCTTCTGATTTCCGTGGGCATTGCCCGACATGAGTGAGTGCACCTACTTACAAGCAAGCAATATACTTGTATACATAAACAATAAAAAAAATTTAAAGAAATAGAAAAAGAAGATTCTATATTAAAAAATAGGGCACTCACTCAGTGTTGGCCCAGGCTGAGTGTGTCAAGGAGAGGTAAGCCTGTGGTTCCTTCCATTGGTCCTGGCTGCTAGGTGCCTCATTAATTCCTTCATGTGTGTGCATCTTGTGCATCTTACACACTGAGCATGAGTCTGGTGCTGTCCAGTCCCCCCACCCCCCGAGCAAGCCAAAGCTTTCATTAGCTCTCCTACCAAAAGAATGGAGTCTGTTCCACTGACAGGAAGAAATGGCTGTGTATTAAGAGATGGGGAGGTGTTTTATTTTATGGGTATTATTAAAAAGAAATTGCAAGAATACTTTTGAGCAGAGTGAGGTCGTGCACATCTGCAACATCAGCATTTGGGAGGTAAAAGTAGAATGATGAGGAGTAAAGAAGTTTGAGGCCAGTCTGGGCTACATGAGACTGTCTCAACTAAAACAAAATGAAACAGAACAAAAAAGGAATAAATTTGATTTACGTGACTTTTTTAAAATGATTTTTTAAAAATATATTTTAAATTTGTATTTATTATTTTTATTTTATGTGTATGCGTGTATTGCCTGCATGTAGGTAAGTGCACACATGTCGTGCAATGCCCATGGAGGACAGAAGAGGGTGTTGGATCCCCTGGAACTGGAGTTATGGACAGTTGTTAGCTGCCATGTGGGTGCTGAGATTCGAACCTGGGTCTTCTGCAAGAACGATCAGTGTTCTTAACCACTGAGCCATCTTTCCAGCCCCAGATTATACATGACTTTCTAGAACCTGACCCTAGATTTAAAAGAAAAAAATTTCCCTACTGGTGATGGAACTCAGAACCTTGTCCATGCTAAGCATGTTTTCTGCCCACTGTACTACATGTCAGCCTATATAAGCCTTTAAAAAAAAATAGTTATTTATGGGACAGAGAGATGGTTCAGTGGTTAAGAGTACTGGATGCTCTTGAAGAGGATCCAAGTTCAGCTCCCAAAACCACATATATGGCTGTTAACAACCATCCATAACTCCAGTACCAATGGATCTGACGCCCTCTTCTGACCTCTTTGGCATGACATGGGTGCACTTACATGAATGCAGGCAATACAAATATTAAACAATATTTATTATTTTTATTTTATGTGTATGAGCGTATTGCCTGCATGTATGTAAATGCCCATGTCATGCAATGTCCTCTGGAACTGGAGTTGCAGACGGTTGTTAGCTGCCATGTGGGTGCTGGAAATCAAACCAAGGTCCTCTGCAAGAACAGTCAGTGTGCTTAACTGCTGAGCCATCTCTCTAGTCCACATAAGTCTTTAAAAAAAAAAGCATTATTACCTGTACTGTGTGTGTTTGTGTGTGTGTGTGTGTGTGTGTGTGTGTGTGTGTGTGTGTGTGGAGGTCAGTGGACAACTTGTACGATTTGGTTCTCTCTTTCCACCACATGGGTCCTGGGGATTGTACTCAGGCCATCAGGATTGGTGATAAGTACCTTTACCTGCTGAGCCATCTCTGTGGCCCCTAAGTACGCTTTGTCTCACAAATAGGTGACTGACCTCAATGTGCCTGGAACTGAAGTGTTTCTCAGAATGGGGGACTCAGCACTAAAACCAAGGAAGTTCCAGGCAAAGCAAGAGACATTCATTGCTCTGCCACAGAAGGCAAGCATTTGCATCTATGGGTGGGCTCTGCTGATGCCTGTCCTTCCTCCTCCTCCCTCCTCCTCCTCCCTCCTCCTCTTCTTCCTCCTCTTCCCCCCTCCCCCCTCTTCCCC
>NW_008333780.1:624679-626287 GCF_000622305.1 Nannospalax galili
TCCTCCTCCTCCTTCTTCTTCTTCTTCTTCTTCTTCTTCTTCTTCTTCTTCTTCTTCTTCCTTTTTCTTCTTTTTATTAAAGACAGGGTCTCACTATGTAGCCCTGGCTGGCCTGGAACTCACTCTGAAGATCAGGCTGGCCTTGATCTCACAGAGATCCTCCTGCCTCTGCCTCCCAAGTGCTGGGATTAAAGGTATGCACCATCATGCCAAGCTCCTTGCTGTCACTCTTTATGAGGCTTTCAGAAGGGAATATAGGAATATCTTTTGGCTGTCATATTAAGAATGGCTGTACATCTTCTAAAGAATAAGTGTTTTGCTTTTATCTCATGAACATCATAACCTGTACAAGTGAACAGGCTTCCCTTTTTGCTTTGGCTGCTAGAGTCTCAGAGCTAAATATGTAAGACAAACTTAGCTGTGTAGGTCACTGTCTGTACTTGTATCATTCCAGACTTCACTTTTTCCAAACTTGTTTTTCCAATCTTCTCTTGATCCATCTTAAACTTGATGATAGAGCCGAAGAGATGGCTCAGCGGTTAAGAACACTGGTTGTTCTTGCAGAAGACCCAGGTTTGAATCCCAGCACCCACATGGCAGCTAACAACTGTCCATAACTCCAGTCCCAGGGGATCTGACAGCCTCTTCTGACCTCTGTGGGCATTGCATGACACAGGTGCACTTACCTACATGCAGGAAATACACACATACACGTAAAATAAAAATAATAAAATTAAAAAATTACTTGATGATCTTGTTTTATTTTCTGTCTTTCTAGATCAAGGGAAGGGAAAATTAAACAGCTCTTAACTTAGCGCCTATGGACTCTGCCAAGAATCATTGAATATATGAAGTGAAATGCAGAACTTACATGTATGTATTGGGGTTGGAGAGTTGGCTCTGTGGTTAAGAGTATTGGCTGCTCCAGCAGCCGCATGGCAGCTAACAACCATCTGTAACTCCAATTCTGGGGGAATCGACTCCCTCTTCTGGCCTATAAGGGCATTGCAGGTCACAGGTGCACCTACATACATGCACACAAAACAGTCATACACATAAAATAAAAATAAAAATAAATGAATCAGGGTCAGGTGTGGTGGCACATGCCTTTAGTCCCAGCACTCTGGAGGCAGATCTCTGGGAGACTGGGACCAGTCTGGTCTATATATCCTTACAGGTCAGTTGAGGCTATAGGGAGACTCAATAACAACAACAAAACCAAACAACAAATAAGTAAATTTCTTAAAAATTTATTTAAATTTTTTTTATTATTTTTATTTTATGTGTATGAGTGCTTTGTCTACATGTATGTAAGTGCACCTGTGTTGTGGCAAAGTCTGCAGAAGCCAGAAGAGGGCATCAGATTCCCTGGAACTGGAGTTATAGATGGTTGTTAGCTGCCATGTGGGTGCTGGGAATTGAACTTGGGTCCTCTGGAAGAGCAGCCAGTGCTCTTAAACTGCTGAGCCATCTCTCCAGCCCTCTATTTTTATTTTTATGTGTATGAGTGCTTTGTCTACATGTATGTAAGTGCACCTGTGTTGTGGCAAAGTCTGCAGAAGCCAGAAGAGGGCATCAGATTCCCTGGAACTGGAGTTATAGATGGTT
>NW_008333780.1:627247-639514 GCF_000622305.1 Nannospalax galili
GGTTTTTCTGGAGGTACCAAGCTTGTTCCCTTCCAGCCACCCTGCTGCCGGGTCTTATCGTCTGAGCCCACACCTTAGCCAGCTCCAGTACCAACAGCTGGATGAGCTAGTTATTGCCCTGCTGTCCATCTCAATTACCTGGCTTTAAAATGAGCTCCATGATGCTGCATGGGATGCTTCTAAACCTAGAGGCAGGAGAACTGCATTCAGGCTGAGCTCTTGTATATACACTTCTTGGAGGGAACTATGTGCGGCTGGACAGATTCTTTGGAACTCAGCTTTCCCACCAATGTGGCTGATAGGGTACAAACAGCCCAGGCCTCTTCCCTCCTTGACAGCCTGTGTCCACATGGACGCCTGCATGTCCTGTTTTCAGCCTGCTTCTTTGAGCTATATGGTAGAACGGACTCTGGAGACAAGACCTAGATATGATTCTGGCTCCGACAAGCTTTGTGAGTTTAGGTCAGTCTCTAAATCTCTTTGAGAATCTAACTGAGGTGATGCCTACCTATCTCATAAGATTTTATGAGGCCCTGATAAGCCACAACCACCATGGTGGTGACAATGATGACAACTACGGGTGGTGGTTGATGGTGACTGCAGATCTGTGTATAGCAATCTCTTCATATCAACCACAACTCTGAATGTGGCCAGGGAGTTAGAAACCAGGTCCCAGAGTCCTAGGGAATGTAAACGAGTCTTTGAAAACCTTCTCCATGGCTCAACAAACACCCCCATCAAGAGCTATTACTAGGGAGAGGGGGACTAACCCTTGTCCATTCCCTATTTTATGTGGTTCCTCATTCCTGTGAGGTCCTGGTATATCCATTTACTAGCTGGGTGACCAGTAAATAAAGTCTGCAGAGCCGGGTGTGGTGGCACATGCCTTTAATCCCAGCACTCAGGAGGCAGAGGTAGGCGGATCTCTGTGAGTTCAAGGCCAGCCTGGTCTACATAGTGAGTTCCAGGACAGCTGGGGCTACAGGGAGACCCTGTCTCAAAAAGACCAAAAAACAAAATAAAGTTTGCAGAGCCTTAGTCTCTTCATCCGTAAAATGGACTATTATTCAACTCAAGATAGTTGACAGTTAGGGCTGACGCATGGCTTTGGGCCTTCCCAAATTCAAATTATTTTCCTGTTTGGATAAATTCCAACTATATGGAAGCTGAAGGAAGCAGATACTCAATCCTCTGACTCTATGTGAGCCTGGACTCAAGTTCATACCTGTATTAGTTACTTTTCTGTTGCTGTGACAAAATACCATGGCCAAAGGCATCTTGTAGAAGGAAGAATTTATTTGGGCTTATGGTTCCAGAGGGTTAGAGTCCATAATGGTTGGGGGAAGGCATGGCAAGAGGCAGCTGGAGCAGAAAGCTAACAGATCACATTTTCACCCACACACAGAAAGAAAACAGAGTGAACTGGAAAGGGGGTAAGGCTACAGACATTTAAAGCCACCAGTTCATACCCTGCAGGGATGTTACCCCTCCTGAAGCTTCCACAATTTTCCCAAACAATGCCACCAACTGAGGACCAACTGTTCAAATACTTGAGCCTATGGGGGACATTTCTCATTCAAACGACCACGATACTCCATCTTGGCTTTGAATCTGGTGGGAGTTAGGCAGAAAGGCAAGGACAGAGATTACTTCAGGTGTCTGCAGGGTAGACAAGAGGCCCACAACACAGTGGTGACCAGCAGTGGTGCTGGCGTGGGGCTGAACACAGGTATCTTTATGGTATTTAAACATCATTTTCTTTCTTCCTTTTTTTCCTTATTTCTGTTTTGGGGACAAGTTCTCATGTACCCCAGGCTGGCCTCAGATTTGAGGTATAATAAATGATGTAGTTGAACTCTTGATCCTCTTGCCTCTATCTCCCAAGTGCTGGAATTACAGGTCAGTGGTACCACACCTGACATAGATAGACATCAATATTGATATTATTGTTGGACATTGTAAAGGTGGTCTATTTATTTATAACTTTTAAAACAACCAGAGTCCAGAGGGTTGGAATAGTCCCCTTACACAAACAGAAACCCTATAAACAGTGGTGAACTGGACCCATGTGTCAAGTCTATAGCTTGGGGCTGGCCCTCTGGTGGTGTCAACACATGCATGTGAACTTACACATGCATGTACTGCTGCCCCATCTGAACACATGGAACACTGTCCTCCAAGCAGAACAGCCATTACCATCTTAATCAGCCCAGGTGTGGTTCCAATGGAAGACAGGGATGGCTGATGCTGTCATAGAGGGAGGAGGAGGGGAGGCTCATTAGACCCTCACCAGAGAGTCCAACCACCCTCTCTTGCACACACTTACCCCCGGCTGTATGCAATTCTGCTCCAGCTGCATGTGGGCTTAGGAGGTTCAAAGTATACACAGTGTGGAAGGTTAATGGATGGAGAGGACTCATCTGTGCAGCCACAGGGAAGTCATCATGCTCAGGTGACACTTTTTAGTGATGTGGCTGTTTGGGAGTCAAACAGAATTCCTCATAGTAAGCTTGATAAACTCAATATTGGATCACTAAGCTGGACTCTCTGTCCTTTTGTGCCTATCTGGGTGAGTCAACATTTGTTTACATCTCCCCAGGAAAAGTTCACACAACACTGGTTCATTCACAACCTGGGGTGAGTCAGCAGCTTCCCATGAGGCCAATAGGGGAGGGAACGTGCTGAACCAGACAGAACCTTCAGAGAAGAATGCTCCTGCAGCCACCTGTCTAGCCCAGAGTGTGCTTGGAGTGTGCTTGGAAAGGTGCCTGAAGAGGAGGGGACAGCTAGAATCCAACTTTGGCCTCTCTGTCCCACCCTAAGCGAAGGAGACTTTGGCCCCTGAAGCATTGACAAAGTGGTTTAATTGGAATTAATGGAAGAAAAACTTGCCATGAATAATTCAGATGATGAAACCCTGAAGGAGGCAGCAGGAGAAAGGGTGACAAGCTGAGGACAAGAATCAGGCTGTGGCTCTACAGGTGTGCCCAGGCAGTGGACAACAGAAATGGCTGCTTATCCTTAGTGGCCCAGGACCATCCCACTGACCTGAGTCCCCATCCTGCACTGGCCTCCAGACCCAGCCTTCCCAGCTGGATATACTGAGAATGTCAGACTCTCAGGATTCCGGGATTTGAATCAGGCTCAGGATCCAAACCCATAGACTCCGAATATCACATATGTTAGCATTAGACTTTCTGAATCATCCGACAATGTGGCGGGGGGTGGGTGGGGGGAGGCTTGGGGAACAATCTAGGCCATCTTTCTCTAATGTTCATTTAATAACAGTAACATCTGTTAATCACATTGAACTTTCTAAAGTCCTTTTTCAGCTACCACGTAAGACCAACACCTTCAAATTGACATGCAGAAGACAAAATGGGTTGGCTGGGATGGGAAAAGAACCTTGCAGGGGAAAGTTCATTTTCCATGTCAAGGTTTTACTATCCTTGTCTTTTGGAGTTACACTTAAAAAAATATTTTATTATTTTATTTTATCATTTTTTTGGTCTTTTTGAGACAGGGTCTCCCTGCAGCCCCAGCTGGCCTGGAACTCACTATGTAGACCAGGCTGGCCTTGAACTCACAGAGATCTGCCTGCCTCCGCCTCCCAAGTGCTGGGACTACAGGCCTGTGCCACCACGCCCGGCTTATTTTATTATTTTACGTGTATGAATGTATTACCTGCATGTATGTGAATGCATCTGTGTTATGCAATGCCCAAAGAAGTCAGAAGAGGGCATCAGATTCCCCTGGAACTGGAGTTACAGTTGTTAACTGCCATGTGGGTGCTGGGAACTGAACCCAGGTCCTCTGCAAGAACAGATAGTGAGTGCTCTTAACCACTGAGCCATTTCTCCAGCCCCTGGAGTTACACTTCTAAATAGTTGGTACCATACGTCTAAATTCTGTGTGTGTGTGTGTGTGTGTGTGTGTGTGTGTGTTTTGCACACTCAGGTATCAATTCTGCCCCAGCTGCATTTTTTTTAAATGTGTCCTGGCTTGTTGCAATGCTCAAAAATATAATTATCATTGTTACATGAGCATAATCGGGCTGGTACATTCTGAGATGGCTTTTTGGCAGGTCTTTATCATCTAGCACTATTTTCAGTTCACAAAGGACTTGAAACAACGAATCCAAGAATAGATTTAAAAGTCAGCAATGTAAAGACTGAACTTCAAGTCATTTGTAGGTTTAGTCAGAACATGTTCAGATTTTCTTAGAATAAAAGTTGAGCTACCAAAGATAGAGAAGGAATTTAAAAAGGAGAGGTAACTTCGGTAGACAAGAGGCACAGTGAACAGCATGTGGGACGGTAGACGCAGAGACCGATGCGTGCATGGCAGAAGGAATCCGAGTTTGAAACTGGCAGCAATGCAGCTTGGGGTGAATCTTTTAACCTCTAGGGCTCAGTTTTCAGTGATATCGAATGGGGATAATAAATCTTGCTTAGGAAAAGTTCTGGAGTTTATCTGCCCAATAGGGAATCTGCAGCCTAGAGAGATGGTGAAGGGGGAGGGGTGCTGAACAGCAGGAAACTGAGAGGGGCTTGCGGTCTCCATGGAAACGCGCGCAGCTGGGTGAGAAGGTGGGTTAGGGAACCCGGAGCTGGAGGCTTAGAAGATGGTTTCACAAAGGAAGCTGCCTCTTCCTTCGAAGGGAAAGGTATCTTGGAGATAGGGCCCTCTGTACCTAGATTGGTCCTCTGTGTTGCACCAAGTGAAGTCTGCATTGCGTATATATTGTCATTCTTGATTTAGCTTAGCAGTCCTTCCCAATAGGTCCAGAGGTCCAGGAGAACAGGAATTAAGGCAATTCCATTTCTTCATTTCCACAGCTCAGTGCAAAAGATTTAAACGTATTTTAGTTGAAGGGCTATGGTTGGGCGGTGGGGCTAAGGATGGATTCCATTTTTAAAATAGAAGTCAAAGCTAGGTGTTGGTGTTTCACAGCTGTGATCCCAACACTCAGGAGGCTGAAGCAGGAGGATAGTCAGTCAGTTCCAGACCAGCCTGGGTTACACGGCAAGACTCTGTCATATACAGACACAGACACACACACACACACAGATAAAATAAAAATAGGACACTTTGCTCTATCTGGTTGAGACCTTCAAATACTGTCATATTTCTCCATGGTCAAATTCAACCCAAACTTCCTCCACAAAGGCTTCCGGGCTATTTATTAGTTAATAATTAATTTTTGGTTTTGTGTTTTTAAGACAGGGCTCACTATGTAGCCCTGGCTGACCTGGAACTCACTGTATAGACCAGGCTGGTCTTGAACTCACAGAGATCCACCTGCCACCTGAGTGCTGGGAGTAAAGGCGTGTGCCATGATGCCTGGCACAGACTATTATCTCCTACTTTAGAATCTGCAACTCTAAATGTCCTTATCCTACAAGCTGCATTTTCCTGCCAACTCTGGCATCTTTCTAGGGGTTTCACAGGTCAAATTTTCTCTTTATCCTAGTGAGTCCATGTGGGCAGGGTCTTAAAGGGCATGTTACCATGCTGGGCTCACAGTACAGCTCAGTCAACACTCCAAGTGGACAACTCAGTTGGGGTGGGGTCTGTATGGGAAGGCGTGCAGGAGCCACTCGTAACCCTGGGAATGCTCCCCATGAGAGCTGGCCTACAGCTTGGTGTCAGTCATTCCGAGCACAGACTAAGCAGTGCAGTGGCCTCCTCCTGAGGAGTGTGGGGCTGAGACATTTCTGTGCACGTAAGACACCGCTGTCCTGCAAACTTCTGAGGTATCTGGATCCCGAGGGCAGGAATTTGGTAGGCTTTAAAGGCAGAGATTCTGGCAGATATATGTCAGTGTCACAAAGATCAGGAGAACAAGTTCTCCCATAAATTGCAATGTTCTCCATATTTAAAGTCCTGTTCTGTGGCTCCCTTTTGCCTTCAAGTTAAAGTTCCAACCCCTTTCTAGGGCAAAGGCTTCAAGACTTGGCCTTCAGACCTCTAGCTTCGTCTTTTGCCATTGTTAACCTTGATGCTTGTGTTCACCAAAGGGAACTGCTTGCAGTCACCGTTTTCCCTCCTCTGTGGAGCTTCCTGTGCGCTGTTCCCTCTGCCTTGTTCGTGGTTCATCTTGCACCACAAACTCCTTGCACTCGGCAATATATAAGGACTTGATTCAGATGCCGCTTCCTCCGTCAAGTCCATGGCCAGGTTAGGCGCCTCCTACAGATGCTTATGGTCATGAGCTCCTTCAAGACTGTGGACCTTACTGAGCCACGCAAAGAACCACTGTCAATCAATGTTGAAGGTACATGATGGAATGTTTAAGGAGAGGCTGGAATACTACCTGGCAGGAACACTTCGAAGGGGAGTAGAAGGAAGGTTCTGGTGTTTCTAAGTTCCAATATTCAAATTCTTTAAATTTTGACTGGCGATGTGGACTAAGGCTCCCTGTCATCTATAGCCCACTCCTCATCTAGCTACCCCCACCCTGTGTCAGCTGAGTGTTTGTTCTCAGGCAGTCACATGCACACATATTCTGAACATAACCTGGAAAGCAATTTACAAGAAATAATTGCTGGTCAATGTGAGCCTGAGAAGCAACAGTGAGCTCAATCTGTGCATCAGCCCACCGACTTCCTCCCTGCTCTTTGGCCTGGGGGAAGGTCTCACCCGGGTGGGGTGGGGGTGGGGGTGTTAGTTTTTAATGCTGGTCTCTGACCAGCTAACTCCAGTGAAAACTTGCTGGGGAATTCTGAGTCAATTTAAACCAAAAAAAGCTGAACTGTGGTTGGGGTGGGGGAGTTTTTCAAAGCTGGGGACGGGTAGACAGCGGCCCATTCCATTCTATACCTGCCCACCTGTGGGGTCCTAGGGAACAGTTCCTACAAGATCTTTGGGCTCTACTCTGTGTGGGATCTCTGGGGACCTCTGTGGTCAGAGTCCTCAAAGCTTCTTTGTTCTTTGGGCCCAGTTATGCTGTGATGGAGGTCCCAGGGCTGGAGCAGTGGCAGCAGCTGGAACTTGTTAAAAATGCAAATTTGGGGGACTTGTTCCAGCCCTACCGACTTTGGCTGTGGTGAGGGGTGAAGGGCAGCAAACTGTGATTTGTTTATAAGCTCTCACACCGGGCCTGGTGGTGGAGGTTTATAATCCCAGCTACTCAGGAAGTAGAGGCAGGAGAATCACAAATCCAAAGCCTGCCAGAAAACCAAGAGGGTCTTGTTTAAAATAAAAAAGTACAGGAAGGGTTGGAGACAGATCTTTGGTGAAGAACTTGCCTTGCATTGTATGAGGCCTTGGGTTCAACCCTCACATCTTAAAAAACAAGCAAGAGGCCTCAGCAGCCGGAAATCTGAGAATGGTTGCCAACACTTGGCATTTTTAGGATTTGCAGCTCTCTCTGTGGACAGTCTGAAGGCAGGGGCATTAGCAGATCCTAATCAGTACAGAAAATATTCAAAGTAAAAATGAATTTTACTGATGAGGGTGCCAAAGACAGAGGGTACCTGTCTCGTGAAATGTCATAACCCAGCGTTAGTGACTAAACCCCACAACTGTCACCCATCCTAAACACTCCGCCCCACATACGTACCCTGAGTGTTCGCTACAATAAATAACTTGTAGTTCCTGAATCATGCTGGGCTCTCCTGCCTGCTTTTGAACAGGCTGTACCCTGTCCATATCATTTTCTGGCTCCATCTCACCTGGAAACTGACTCATGTTTGATGATTCAGCTCAGACATCACTGCTCTGTCCAGAGGCCTCCTTCTGAGCCCTTAGACAGCAGGATACCCCTCTGTTAATAGCAACAGATCATGGCTTGGTTTAAATTTTTTCTTAATTTTTTTTTTTATTTTGTGTGTATGAATGTTTTACCTGCATATATGTAAGTATACCGTATTCTGTAATGGAGGCCAGAAGAGGGTATTGGATCCCCTAGAATTGGAGTTTTGGATGATTATTAGCTGCCATGTGGGTGCTGGGAACCAAACCCAGGTCCTCTGCAAGAGCAACCAGTCTTCTTAACTGCTGAGCCATCTTTCCAGCCCTTGATTTTTTTTTTTTTTTTTTTTTGAGACACGGTCTCCCTGTAGCCCCAGCTAGCCTGGAATTCACTATGTAGACCAGGCTGGCCTTGAACTCACAGAGCTCACCTGCCTCTGCCTCCTGAGTGTTGGGATCAAAGATGTGTTCCACCATGCCCAGCTCAGATCCTGGCTTGGAATAGACACCACTGAGTATATGATTTGTGTTCGGGTTGCTGGGTTTCGAGTCCTCCCCACTTCCCATGACAAAGCAAGAGCAGAACTGAGGTCTCCTGACTCCCAGCTTCAAGCACTTCTTCCCACTGCATCATGTGCCGTTGTCCTTTGGCTGGCTCAAGACCTGTGCACAGATGTCTAAGAATGACTGTCTCACTGTTGCAAAACCCAGAAGCAGGTCATATCTGTGACATGTCCAGAGCTGCTTTCAGTGGCTACAGGGTCTTCCTGATCTGCCCGGCACCATCTAGCAAAGAAAAGCCTCTATCAAAGTTAGGAGAGCAGCGAGGACAGACAAAGGTGGCAGTGAGCTTCCGACCTGAAGATTCCTCTGTCATGAGCTTAATAATAAAAAAAATTAGAGGTGAATGAAAAATAATAGCTAATGCATAACGCTTTCCCTTTGCCAACGTTTAGTATTTTGTGGAATAAATAATCCTGCCCCTTGCCTGAGGAGATAGCTATTTTACTATTTTCCTTGCTCGTCCAGATGAGAAACTGAGGCACAGAGGTTTCCTAGCACGTGGCAGGGTCAAGATTATAGCTTGGCATTTGGCTCCATTGTCACTGTACATAATAACATGTTACAAATATGAAACATCTGAGACCTTAGCAGACAGCCTGAGAATGACTGTTCTGGCCTCTGTCTGGCTTAGATGCTGAGAACACAGCAGACAGCCCGAGAGCACCTGGATCCAGCCTCCATGTGGTGTCGATGGAATCTCACTGAAACTGGCCCACAGCCCATGGAAAACAGATGATGCAGAGACCCAAAGTTCAGCGCCTTGTCACAATGGGAGGAAGATCATCCCACACCTACCACCCCCTCCAAGGCTCAGGGACTTTTGCTGAAGAAGTTGGAGGAAAGAATGTAAGAGCCAGAGAAAGGGGTGGTATGTTAACTGGAAGTGTCCTCCGATCACTATGCCAGCAAGCTATAGCCACACCTCCTTCCCATGCTCATCAGGGAGTCGAGGAGGGAGTCAGTTACCCCTCCCACCCAATCAGTCGACCTTAGCTGCATGTGGGGGCAGGGGCAGAGGAGATATATATATATATACCAAGGACACCAAGAGACATCTCTCTCACCATTTTGCGTGGCTGTTGGGAGGTCATAGGAAGGATCTGTATTTGAATGTGGACTTTACAGTGTGGCTGTAAATGTGCGGTGCCAACTCTTTTGTAAATAAGCCCCTACCCTATGCTCTGTAAAAAAATAATAATAATAATGAAATATTTTTAAAAAACAAGTATGAAACATCCATCTGAAATTTTAGAAAATCTTTTAACATATTCATTTTTTTTTCTAGCATTGGGTTGGAATTTAGGGCCTTGTACATGCTAGACAAGTGTTGTACCTCTGAGCTAGTGTGTGTGTGTGTGTGTGTGTGTGTGTGTGTGTGTGTGTGTACATGTTTATGGGTATGCCAGAGATTAACCTTGACTATCATTCCTCAGTGTTGCCCACCTTGTTTTTCATTTGGAGACAGGATCTCTCACTTGGCCTGGATCTGGAACCCAGCTAGGCTGGATGGCCAGCAAGCCCCCAGGACCCATCTTTCTGTCTTCCCAATGCTTGGTTAGATGATCTCATCACCATGCCTGGCTTTTACATGGATTTGGGAGTACTGAACTCAGGTCCTCATGCTTGTGTGTCAGGTGCTTTACCAACTGAGCCCTTTCCTCTGCCCCCACTGAGCTTTGCTTTACTTTTTATTTTGGGACAGTGTCTCACTAAGTTGACCAGGCTGGCTTTGAACTTGTAATCCTCTTGCCTGAGCCTCCCAAGGAAGTGGGATGACAGGCCTATGCTCCCAGGCCCAGCTTAAATCTATCACTCTATTAAACACAATAGCCTAGCAAGGGAACCAAGGTTCAGAGAGATTCAGTGACTTTGCCAAGGCCCCTGGAGCCTGTGTTTGGTGAGCTAATCATTCTTTTTCCCACTTATTCACTTAAAAGTTTTTATTTTATTTTATTTATTATTTTTATGTGTATGTGTATATTGCCTGCATGTAGGTAACTGCACCCATGTCATGCAATGCCCTCGGAGGTCAGAAGAGGCTGTTGGATCCCCTAGGACTAGAGTTATAGACAGTTGTTAGCTGCCATGTGGGTGCTGGGATTCGAACCTGGGTCTTCTGCAAGAACAACCAGTGTTCTTGACTGCTGAGTCATCTCTCCAGCCCCAATTCACTTAAAAGTTTTTAAAATTCAATTTTACTTACTTATTTTAATTTATTTAGAGTATATGTCTGTGAGCACACGGGTCATGGTGTACATGTGGAGGTCAGAGGACAACTTGTGGGAGTCTGTTCTCTCCTTCTACCACATGGGCTCTGGGAATTGAATGCAGGTCATCAATCCTGGCAGCAAACACTTTTTTTAATTTACTATTTTTATTTTATGTGTATGAGTGTTATGCCTGCATGTAGGTAAGTGCACCCATGTCGTGCAATGTCCACAAAGGACAGAAGAGGCTAACGGATCCCCTGGAACTGGAGTTACAGACAGTTGTTAGCTGCCATGTGGGTGCTGGAACTCGAACCTGGGTCTTCTGCAAGAACATTCAGTGTTCTTAACCGCTGAGCCATCTCTCCAGCCCCAGCAAACACTTTTACCTGCTGAGCCATCTCACTGGCCCTTGCTCTTTCATTCTTTCAGTCACCTGAGAAACCGACTGATGTCAGAGCCTAGTGCATGCCACACTCCCTGTCATTCTGTTCCTTATTGAGAGGCTCACTCCAGGGTGGAGAGGTAGATCTGCCCTTCCAGTGAGGACTCTCATCCCAGGGACTCCCACATACCCTACTCTGGGATAGAGAAAGCAAGTAGATGTTCCAACTCCTCACTTAGGAGAAGGTCTCGCTGGATCGTGTGGACTGGCTGCTGACCTCTTTCCCAGGACTCACATTGGTTTCCTTTGGTCTTCAGTTGGTCCCCTGGTCTTTGGTTGAGCAAGACAGTTAGGTCCACAGCAGGAACTGGGTGCTTTGTTGGGAAAAGCCCTCTTGTATCCCACCAGTCTGAAGTCTCTTCCGCCATTCCTACTTCTACCTTTCACCACAGGTAGATGAGAAAGAGAGAGAGAGAGAGAGAGAGAGAGAGAGAGAGAGAGAGCACAGAAGGAATGACTTAGAGACATTTACTGGATGTTTATGGAACTAGTCCACATGGGTCATTGGTGGGGACAGGTATCTTCTTAGGGCTGCCTGGAATGTCACTGGCAGTCACTGTGGCCATGAAGCCGTGCTGGAAGATACTTCTGGAACCCAGAGCCTGTCTCTCATGGCTTTCCAGTGTTACGTAACACTGCCTGGGAGGACTCATCCCCTGCACCTCCACTGTCATGGCTGTGTTCAAACTGTGGCAGTCAGGTGGTATCTCCTTTGGGCCTGAAAAACAGCAAGCTGAGATGGTCTGGTTCTGTAGCCCCTTTGCCCTCACAGTGTCACACCCCTGGCCAGTTTCTCTGCTGGTTACCTGAGCAGTGTTCTGTGTTCAGGCTTCAGGTGTAACATTCATACTACAAACCCTTGTTAACAATATACCACTTTGTGCCATAGGCGCTGCTCATGTTTCTTGTGAACTAACAGTTCTACTGTTAGAAGATGGAGATCTGGCCTTCACTATAACTCTAGGAAGGTTAAAAAGCCATTAAAAAGTTGAAAGTCTAGGGGCTGGAGAGATGCTAAGTGATCAAGAGCACTGACTGCTCGGGTTTGATTCCCAGTACCCACATGGCGGCTAACAACTGACGGTAACTCTAGTTCCAAGGGATCCAACGCCTTCTTCTGACCTCCTCAGGCACTGCATGCGACAGGTGCACTTACATCATGCAGAATGATCACTTATACACATAAGTAAAAATTTTTTTTGGGGGGGGTCTTTTGAGACAGGGTCTCCCTGTAGCCCTAGCTGTCCTGGATTCACTATGGAGACCAGGCTGGCCTTGAACTCACAGAGATCCGCCTGTCTCTGCCTCCCGAGTGCTGGGATTAAAGGCGTGTGCCACCAGGCCTGGCCAGTAAAA
>NW_008333780.1:639856-644266 GCF_000622305.1 Nannospalax galili
TGGAGTTATGGACAGTTGTTAGTTGCCATGTGGGTGCTGGGATTCAAACCTGGGTCTTCTGCAAGAACAGTGTTCTTAACCACTGAGCCATCTCTCCAGCCCCTAAGTAAAATATTTTTAAAAATGAACAGCTTCGCCGGGTGGTGGCATGGGTGCATGCCTTTAATTCCAGCACTTGGGAGGTAGAAGCAGGTGAATCTCTGTGAGTTCAAGGCCAGCCTGGTCTACATAGTGAAAGAACAGCTTCTAGCTGGGCATGGTGCACATACCTATAATCCTAGCAGCTGAGAGGCAGAAACTGAAGGATCCCAGAAAGTTTGAGGCTAGTCTGGGCTACAGAGTGAGACCTAGTCTCAAAAAACAAAACAAGGGTATGGGAGCTGGAGAGATGGCTCAGCAGTTAGGAACACTGGTTATTCTTGCAGAAGACCTGGGTTCAAATCCCAGCAGCCACATGGCAGCTAACAACTATAACTCCAGTTCCAGGGGATCCGATACCTTCTCCTGTCATCCACAGACACTGCATGACAGGGGTGCACTTACATACATGCAGGCAATACACACATACACATAAAATTAAAATTAATTAAAACAAAACAAAATAAAGAGCTGGAGAGATGGCTCAGTGGTTAAGAGCACTGACTGCTCTTGAAGAAGACCTGGGTTTACTTCCCAATGCGAACATGGGATCATGGAGTTACATTTGTAACTCCAGTTCCAGGGGATCTGACACCTCTTTCTGGCCTCTGCAGGCATTGCACACATGGGTGCACTTACATACATGCAGGCAAAATACTCATACATATAAAAATTTAAAATTAAAAAAATTTAAAGACAAAACCAGATTCTCAGGTTTGCTTTGTTGGTGCCTCTGTTCTTCCTGTTCCTACCTGTTAGTGGTGTTTTCTCTTGTGACCTAATTGGTTTCTGTCCCAACTCTACTTGACAAGTGTTTTTTTAGATCCTCACATCCCAGGTCACTTTGAAGTCCCCGTCTTCCTTCACATAGGATACACTTGACACAATTGGGCATCCTTGCTTTTCCAGTGAGAAAATGTGAAGTGTTTATCCCAGCATGCCAAGTCATCTCTCATGCCTCCCCTAAGCCCTTCCGGGGTCCTACTGACCCCACCTGATCAACTTTGGTCGCATCCACTCATTTCTCTGCATCCCCAAGGCCTGGGTCAGTTGGGCTCCCTCCAGTGGGTCCCTAGGCTGTCACCAGAGCAATCGAAGGTCCTGTGAGCTCCTTCTCAAAAGCCTCCAGTGTCTTCCCATTAGCTGTGACAATTGAGGTGGCATTCAAGGCTTTTCATGAACTGGCCCATCTCTCTTTCAGCCTCCTCAGTACCATTCTATTTTAAGAACTCCACATTTTTTCACACCAAACTCTCACTGTTCCCTAGATGGGCTTGTTCCTTTAAATTTCTGGGCCTCTTCCTGTGTTATGTTCTCTGCCCAGTAAACTCTCATGCCTTAAGGCACACAGCACAGAATGGGCAAGAAAATGGTGCCTCTGAGATCAAGGGAACAGTGAGTTTGAAGAAGGATGTATTTCTGGTCCATCCATTCCAGACATTCCCTCCTGGGCAGTAGCAATTTATATTTTGGTGGATCAGCTCTATCCCAGCTCCAAGAATGGAGCCTGACTGATCTGAACTGATGAAATTATCCTATTCCTTTGCCACATGATTGGCAGTCAATGCATAACATTTCCCTGGTTGCAGTGATTGGTTTAAGGGTAGGCACATGACCTTAAAGTGGTCTAATCAGGGTACAGCTTACTCCTGCCCCTTTACTCCTAATTTTTAAAAAATTATGCAAAGGCATGGATGTCTGTGTGAGGATGTGTGCACATGAGTATAGGTGCCCGTGGAGGCCAGAAGAAGGTGTGAGATAACCTGGAGCTGGAGTTACAGGTAACGGGAACCACCCAATGTGGGTGCTGAGAACTGAACTCAGGTTCTTTGGAAGAGCAGTATGTGCTCCTAAGCACTGAGCAATTTCTCCAGCTCCTACTCCTAGTTTTAAATAGCACCCTCTTCCCCTCTTGCTTGGGAGGTACAAAAAGCAAGTCACACCCAGGATGCTGCCAATTCACTCCCATGAGAAAAGTCAGACTAAGGAAAAAGCCAGGACAAGACAGCAGAGCCAAGTCTCGGAGGAGCCACCACCTTTGCAGAGCCAGCTTGAGGCCAGTCCTGCTTTCTGACTTCTTGGCTACAGACTAGAGAGTGAGTATATTTCCTTCCGTTTTGTTTTGGACTTTTTCTTTTCTTTTTGGGATTACAGGTATGTGGCATTGTTCCCATATTTGGGGTTTTTGTTGTTGTTTTTGTTTTAGATGGGAATTTCACTCTCTGGAGACCAGGTTGGTCTGGAACTCACTGTGTGTATAGCCCAGGGCAATCCTGCTGCCTCAGGTTTCCAAAAGCTATTTTTATTTTATTTTATTATTTTGAGACAGGTTCTCTATGTAGATCACGCTGACCTTGAACTTGGAGCAATCTGCCTACTTCTGTTTCCCAAGTGCTGGAATAAAAAGCTTGTGTCACCATGACCAGCATGCTATTTTTAAATAATATTCAACCCAGAAGAAATTATAGAAATAAAACTGGGAGTGGTGGCTTATACCTCTTATCCCAGTACTTAGGTGGCAGAGGCAAAAAGATTGCTCCAAATTCCAGGCTAGCCTGGTCTATACAACAAGCTCTAGGCCAGCATGGCTACAAATGAGACCTTGTCTCAAAACATTCCCAAAACAATAGATCTGAGGTCTATCTTTCACCTATGATCACGTCTTTAATTGCCATAACGAATACTTTTACATAATCAGAAGACTCGTTAACCTACACATCTTATTTTCACTACTTTTCATATGTGCTTTCTCATTATATGGTACTATGAAATCGTATTCTCTGTTTAGACTTGTATTAGCCCAACAAAGATAATACAAGTCAAAGACAAGATAAAGCAAGACATAGAACTTTTCCATTACCATGAAAGAACTTCCTCATTCTGGCCCTGTACAG
This sequence comes from Nannospalax galili, assembly GCF_000622305.1. NCBI lineage: Eukaryota > Metazoa > Chordata > Mammalia > Rodentia > Spalacidae > Nannospalax > Nannospalax galili. The sequence continues at coordinate 642,889 of NW_008333780.1, forward strand.
TCAGATCTTCCCCTTGAGCTTAACACCTGGTAACCATTAACCCATTCTCCACGACTATAATTTTGTCATTTTGGAAGTGTTGTACAAATGGAATTATTGAGTATTCATCCTTTTCTGACTGACTTTTCACTTGGCCTATTGTCTTTGAGATCTATCCAAGTCGTTGTACATATTAAGCATGTTCCTTTTTTATGAGCATGCAGTATTCTATGGTATGGTGGTATTATTTGCTCACTGAAGAACATTTAGGTTGTTTCCAGTTTTTGTTGATTACAAATAAAGCTGCTTTAAACATCTGTATACAGGTTAAACATTTTTATTTCTCTAGGGTAAAGACCTAGGAGTGTGATTGCTGATTTGCATGATATAGTGGGCAGAGTAATAGGCCCTGAAAAGACCAGCTCCTAATATGTTAATATGTCACTTATAAGGTGTGTGTGTGTTGACCTATGCAAGTTTATTCTATTTATTGAAGATTATTCTTCTGCAGTTAAATTGCTTTTGTACCCTGTCAAAAATTTGTGAACTTAAGCCACATGTGGTGATGTGTTCCTGTTTTCCCAACACTGGAGAGGCTAAGGCAGAAGGATCACTTATTAAAGTCCAGCTTTGGCTATACAGTAAGTATTAGGCTACCTTGGGCTATACAGAGCCTTGTTTCAAAAAGCTAAACTAAACACTCTGAAAACTTAGAATTTGCATCTATTTCTGGATTGTGTTTGCTGTGTGTGTGGGGGGGGTGGGTGTGGGTGTGGGTGTGGGTGTAGGTCTAGGTGTGCATGGAGGCCAGAGGCCAACATCAGATAACTTCTTCAATTGCTCTCCACCCTATTTTTTGGTATTTATTTATTTATTTTTGTGACAGAGTCTCACTATATAGCTTTAGCTACCTAGAACTCTCTATATAGACCAGGCTGGCCTCAAACTCACAGAGAGCCTCCTGCCTCTGCCTCCCAAGTACTGGGATTATTATTTTTATTTTATGTGTATAAGTGTTTTTGCTTCCATGTATGTAAGTACACCTATGTCATACAATGCCCACAGAAGTCAGAAGAGGGTGTTGGGTCCCTGGAACAGGAGTTATGGATCATTGGTTGTTAGCCACCATGTGAGTTCTGGGACCTGAACCCGGGTCTTGTGAAAGAATTGCAAGTGTTCTTAACTGCTGAGTCATCACTCCAGCCCCAAGTAGGATAAATTTTTGTGAAGCTCTTCTTGAGATATGGTGATTTCACCTGAGATTATTGAATTCAGACATCATTATCATGATATCAAGTACTTTGAAAGAATTTCTTAAGATGTTGGGCCACTGAGGTCCCCAATCTTATATATTTTTTGTTAATTAGTAATTTGATGAATTCAATTTGCTTAGTAGGCA
>NW_008333780.1:645020-645966 GCF_000622305.1 Nannospalax galili
GCAAGCAGCAAGAAGCCTGGCGTTCTCCTCTGCCTTGGCCTTTTATACCGGCTGCCATCAGAAGGTAACACCCACATTTAGGGTGTGTCTTCTGGCTTTAGATGATCCAATCAAGAAGATCTCTTTCGTTTCAGTTAATCCCAGATCCAATCAAGTTGACACCCAGGATTAGCCATCACGGAGGGTGACAGAACTGACCTGTCATTCATTAGGTGACTTTGAGCCTCAGTTTTCTCATCTGCAAAATGGAAGCAGCAATGAGATCTATCCCTGCCTAGTTACTGAGAAGAACAGACACCAGAGCCTATTCAGAGCTGGATCCTTCCTTTAACTGTTGTACTTTGTCACTCTATCACAGCCCAGTATGAACCTTTAGTTTGTTTCCACTAAGACAGGCTGTCATGCTATGTATTTTACATGTCTTTTCTTAAAGTATTTCTCAAAGGTGGACAGTCGGAAGTGGAATTGCTGAGTTACAGGGTATGTATATTTTAGTTTAAGTAGCTACTGCCAAGTTGCTATATAAAGTAGCGGTATGCTCTTACTGGCCGTGCATGTTACTCTCCATTTTCCCTCCAACTTTTTATTAAGATGATCCATTTCTGGCCTGGTGCCAGTGTTCTTCTTTAAGAAGGTATGTTACTCTTTTTAAAAATTCATTCATAGCTGGGCGTGGTGGCACACGCCTGTAGTCCCAGCACTTGGGAGGCAGAGGCAGGCTAGCTTGGTCTACATAGTGAGTTCCAGGACACATGGGGCTACAGGGAGACCCTGTCTCAAAAGGACAAAAAAAATCCATTCATTTTTGGGCTGGGTGTGGTGGCACACGCCTTCAGCACTTGGGAGACAGAGGCAGGAGGATCTCTGTGAGTTCAAGGCCAGCCTGGTCTACAAAGCGAGTTCCAGGCCAGCTGGAGCTACAGGGAGACCCTGTCTCAAAAAGACC
>NW_008333780.1:647556-650798 GCF_000622305.1 Nannospalax galili
CTGCCTCCCGAGTGCTGGGATTAAAGGCATGCGCCACCACACCTGGAAAATAAAATATTTTTAAAAAAATCTTGCCACTCTACGTACCCACATCTGCAATGATTTCAAGTGTTGATTCTGAGGTTACAGATACATTTAGTGGGGCTGGGGAGATAGCTCAGCAGTTAATAGCACTGGCTGCTCTTGCAGAGGAAAAATAAAATATTTTTTAAAAAATCTTGCCACTCTACGTACCCACATCTGCAATGATTTCAAGTGTTGATTCTGAGGTTACAGATACATTTAGTGGGGCTGGGGAGATAGCTCAGCAGTTAAGAGCACTGGCTGCTCTTGCAGAGGACCTAGGTTCCATTCCCAGAACCCATATCACAGCTAACAACTATCTGTAAGGGGAATCTGATGCCCTCTTCAGATCTCTGTGGGCATTGCATGACATACATATATCCCGGCAATACACTCATACACATAAAACAAATATAATAAATTAAAAAAAAATTTTTTGTCTTCTTGAGACAGGGTCTCCCTGTAGTCCCAGCTGACCTGAAACTCACTATGTAGACCAGGCTGGCTTCTATCTCATAGAGATCCACCTGCTCTGTCTCCCGAGTGCTGGAATTAATGGTGTCTGCTACCATACTGGCTCTTTTTAAAAAAATTATTTTTATTTATATGTATGAGTGTATTGCCTGCATGTATGTGAGTGCACCCATGTCATGCAATGCCTCAGAGGGCTTTGGATTCCCCTGGAACTGGAGTTAAGGACAGTTCATAGCCACCATGTGGGTGCTGGGAATCGAGCCCAGGTCCTCTGCAAGAGCAGTCAGTGCTCTTAACCGCTGAGCCATCTCTCCAGTCCCAAAATATTTTGTGAAAACAAATACATTTATTGAGTAGGCAAGTGCAAAAATACAGACTCTGAGAAAAGGATTGACTGTGAGGATAGATGTTTAATTTATCTATCTACCATGGTAGTTCATCATTGTTTTTTGTTTTGTTTCTTGTTTTTTGATTTTGAGACAGGGTCTCCCCATAGCGCTAATTAGCCTGGAACTCACTATGTAGACCAGGTTAGTCTCAATCTCAGAGATCCACCTGCCTCTGCCTCCTGAGTGCTGGCATTAAAGTCATACATCCTCATGCCTGGCCTTTTTTGTTTTTGTTTTTAACTTTATATATGATGTCTTATATCATTTGTATTTAATTTAGGCAATTTTGTCAATTTGTTCCTTATGTTCAGGATTTTTTTCTGAATTCCTGACTCCACAGGGAGCCAGATAAACCTTTGCACCCTCAACTGTCATCAGGATCTTGGAGGGTTCTGGGACTGACTGCTGCTTATTTAATAACTCATTATATAGACCAGGCTGGCCTTGAACTCACAGATAATCTCCCTGCCTCTGTGGGACTAAAGGCATGCGCCACCATGTCCCACCAGAAAATTAATCTTTTACATTTGGCTCTCTCCATCTTCCTCTGAGACTTAAGGATTACCCACCTGCCCTTCCACCTGCTTGAAGTTTTCCATCCTTGCCTGTGCTGCTTAAGTCCTCCCTCCCCCACATCCTGGCTTCCTTCCCGGTGGCACCCTGCCACTGCACAGGTCTCAGCTCTGCCCACACCTTTACCCATTATCTATCTGTGGTGTCCTGGGATGCTTTTTATCCTCCATTTTCCCTAACCAATTTCTTCACTAATTTAACACTTAATTGCTTTTTTATTATTGTTTGTTTTTTTTTGAGACAAGGTCTCACTATGGAGCCCCAGATGACCTGAACTCAGAGAGATCTGTCTGCCTCTGCCTCCAGAGTGCTGGCTAAACGCATGCGCCACCACACCCATGTCAAACAAAATAAAACAATAAAGACTTATGAAAAGGCAACACATTGCCGGGCATGGTGGCGTACATCTTTAATCTCAATCCACAGAGGCAGGTGGATCTCTGGGAGTTCAAGTCCAGCCTGGTTTAGATAGTGAGTTCCAGGCCAGCTGGGTAGAGAGAACAACAGATTATGAAAAATATTTCTGTATTTAGTTTCTGATTCAATCTTGATTTTGAAGAACAGCAAGTTGGTCTTGCTAATTTTGTTTTGTTTTGGATAATATAAAAAAGCTGTTTGCATCCCTTAAGTCTAGAATTAATTAAAACACTGTCTTAGAAAATCCATCACATGGAGACTCTTTGTGCCACACAAAATGACTCCAGTGAACACTGAGCACATGAAGAGCTGGGGCGGGAAATGCTGGGCTCATAGACCTCCTGGAAACCTGCTGCTGCTTCTGATGTTCCAGGAGCACTCATGAGGCGCACATTCCAGATCTCATTTCTGATGATCTCCCCTCTGCTAAGGTGCCAGACTGCTGAATACAAAGAAGTTGAGTGACTCTTACCTGTTGTCTGTAAGCTTAAGCCTGGGTCCAGCTTTGCATGGGGCTTTGAGCTGATGAACAGGTAGCAGAGCCCACAGGCGGTGAGAATGAAGGCCAGGAGGACCATGGCAGCTATGGAGAGGCCCACAGAGCTCCGATGCTGGGAAAGAAGACCACACAGGGACTGAGTGCTGGGCCCTGAGAGACAGTAAGCCACAGGAGTATGGTAGAAGGAGAGAAACAGCTCTGACTTTCCTTTTGTTCTTGTCTTAAATAAGATTTTTCTAAGTGTGGGAACCAGTGTCAGTTATAAGTCAACTACTCAGCAAAACTTGACACAGATCAGTGCTATCAGGTAACTGGGACTCACTGTGTCTGCCTTCCTTCCTTCTCCCTGCTTTCCTCAACCTACTCCCAATCCCAAGGAGCCAGAGATGCTTGTACATACCCCTTGACAACCTGAATAAAGGCACACATAGGCCTCAGTTATAAACCAGATGGCCTTCCAGCCTCAAGAACTAGTGGTTCCAACATTGGAGTAGCTCCTACATTGATCACATGGTTGGTTCCCCTGACAACCAGACCTCATCCACAGGTGCTCCAGGAGCACCAAGAGTCGCTGTACCAGAATAAAAGAACAACAACAAACATCTTTGGGGACTCCGATTCAGAAACTGGGGTTTAAGACCACATGTTAAGGCTGGGTGTGGTAGTGCGTGCGTTTAGTCCCAGCACGTGGGAGGCAGAGGCAGGCAGATCTTTGTAAGACTGAGGCCAGCCTGGTCTACATAATTCTAGGCCAGCTGGGGTTACAGGGAGACCCTGCCTGAAAAAGACCACCCCAAAAAAGGCCATGATAGAATAAAGATCTCCTA
>NW_008333780.1:651161-652432 GCF_000622305.1 Nannospalax galili
CACCCTGGAATTTTATCTGGCCTTGAAGTCTTATCCCAAATGCTCCATTCTTGCTTTCTTAGGATGGTCTTCTCTCTCCTATCTTCCCACTCTGACAGACTGACCCATACAGGGCAGATTACTCAGGGCCCTGGCACTTTCCTTTTGGTCAGGCAGCCTGACATGGTAGGCAAACAGCAAACAGCTTTGGAATCAGACCAACTATGGACCCAGGTTGGAAACTGACTCGCTGTGAGAGGTGAGGAGGTTATTTAAGCTCTTGAGCTGCAGTTGGCTTCTTTTTCTGAAAAACGAAAGTGATGAAAGCATGGAAATATTCTGGCACATGGTAGGCATTCAGCATATGCCTCGTGTGTCCCTTGAAGGCAGAGTCTGACCATGTTCAGTTAGCTTTGTCTTCCCAAGACCAAGGCCTTGCATGTGGTAGGCAGTTGGTGAACAATGTTGAGTACCTACTAGGTGTCAGTAACCATGGGATGCTCTCCAACAGGGAGTGACAGTCCCTGACTAGTTCCAGGCTCCTGCTTTTGCCACTGCTACAGGATGTTTTTCCCAGCTAGCTGGTGGTCAATTTCCACTAAAAGACACCTTAGAACCAGACATCGTCTCCTACACCTGGAATCTGAGCTACTTTGTACATAGGGGCATGGGAGTGTGCACACGTATGTGGAATCGAGGGACAACCCTGACTTACCATTCCTTGGAAACCATTTACCTTGTTTTTTTATTTATTTTTTTATTTTTTGGTCTTTTTGAGACAGGGTCTCCCTGTAGCCCCAGCTGGCCTGAAACTCACTATGTAGACCAGTCCACAGGTGCTCCAGGAGCACCAAGAGTCGCTGTATCAGAATAAAAGAACAACAACAAACATCTTTGGGGACTCCGATTCAGAAACTGGGGTTTAAGACCACATGTTAAGGCTGGGTGTGGTAGTGCGTGTGTTTAGTCCCAGCACGTGGGAGGCAGAGGCAGGCAGATCTTTGTAAGACTGAGGCCAGCCTGGTCTACATAATTCTAGGCCAGCTGGGGTTACAGGGAGACCCTGCCTGAAAAAGACCACCCCAAAAAAGGCCATGTTAGAATAAAGATCTCCTAGTACCATTATCTACAAGAGTCTTAGGAACTCTGCCTCAAGAACTAGGCTCAAAGATCAAGCATGTATTTTTTTTTATTATATTGTAATATCATATCTGGTCTCCAGAAACTACTTCTTGTCTCACTCTCTCTCTGTGTGTGTGTGTGTGTGTGTGTGTGTGTGTGTGTGTGTGTGT
>NW_008333780.1:652624-694613 GCF_000622305.1 Nannospalax galili
CACCCTGGAATTTTATCTGGCCTTGAAGTCTTATCCCAAATGCTCCATTCTTGCTTTCTTAGGATGGTCTTCTCTCTCCTATCTTCCCACTCTGACAGACTGACCCATACAGGGCAGATTACTCAGGGCCCTGGCACTTTCCTTTTGGTCAGGCAGCCTGACATGGTAGGCAAACAGCAAACAGCTTTGGAATCAGACCAACTATGGACCCAGGTTGGAAACTGACTCGCTGTGAGAGGTGAGGAGGTTATTTAAGCTCTTGAGCTGCAGTTGGCTTCTTTTTCTGAAAAACGAAAGTGATGAAAGCATGGAAATATTCTGGCACATGGTAGGCATTCAGCATATGCCTCGTGTGTCCCTTGAAGGCAGAGTCTGACCATGTTCAGTTAGCTTTGTCTTCCCAAGACCAAGGCCTTGCATGTGGTAGGCAGTTGGTGAACAATGTTGAGTACCTACTAGGTGTCAGTAACCATGGGATGCTCTCCAATAGGAAGTGACAGTCCCTGACTAGTTCCAGGCTCCTGCTTTTGCCACTGCTACAAGATGTTTTTCCCAGCTAGCTGGTGGTCAATTTCCACTAAAAGACACCTTAGAACCAGACATGGTCTCCTACACCTGGAATCTGAGCTACTTTGTACATAGGGGCATGGGAGCATGCACACGTATGTGGAATCGAGGGACAACCCTGACTTACCATTCCTTGGAAACCATTTACCTTGTTTTTTTATTTATTTTTTTATTTTTTGGTCTTTTTGAGACAGGGTCTCCCTGTAGCCCCAGCTGGCCTGAAACTCACTATGTAGACCAGGCTGGCCTCAAACTCACTGAGATCTGCCTGCCTCTGCCCCCAAAGAGCTGGGATTAAAGGCGTGTGCCACCACACCTGGCTTTTACCTTGTTTTTTGAGACAGGGTCTCTCATTAGCCTGGCACTCACCAAGGAGGCTAGGCTGGGTGGCAGATATCGATAAACAGCATATCCCAAACTTAACTAAATAAATCTTTATATACCTATACATATATAAGGTTAGATGGAAATATACCAAACTGCTACTGTGCTTCCACATCCCCTTGGGTCTTATCATTGTGGAATAATCAGTGCAGAATTTCAATTGCTAGCATCTGTATCTGTTTGCCTGAGGACTTTCTTAGGCACAGAGCAGACTCTGTGCATTGGACAGGTCAGAAGTGTAGGATAATTAATGCCTCCCTTCTTTGATCAGTCCATAACCACAGTGGTTTCTTGTCTGTAGGTGGAATAACAGTATACATTATATGTGGATTGCTAAAGGCTAATCTAGCATCTCTCCACACTGGAATTTTTTTGGTCTTTTTTAAAGACAGGGTCTCCCTGTAGCCCCAGCTGTTCTGGAACTCACTATGTAGACTAGGTTGGCCTTGAACTCACAGAGTTCAAGCCTCTGCCTCCCGAGTGCTAGGACTAAAGGCGTGTGCTACCACGCCCGGCTCACCCTGGAATTTTATCTGGCCTTGAAGTCTTATCCCAAATGCTCCATTCTTGCTTTCTTAGGATGGTCTTCTCTCTCCTATCTTCCCACTCTGACAGACTGACCCATACAGGGCAGATTACTCAGGGCCCTGGCACTTTCCTTTTGGTCAGGCAGCCTGACATGGTAGGCAAACAGCAAACAGCTTTGGAATCAGACCAACTATGGACCCAGGTTGGAAACTGACTCGCTGTGAGAGGTGAGGAGGTTATTTAAGCTCTTGAGCTGCAGTTGGCTTCTTTTTCTGAAAAACGAAAGTGATGAAAGCATGGAAATATTCTGGCACATGGTAGGCATTCAGCATATGCCTCGTGTGTCCCTTGAAGGCAGAGTCTGACCATGTTCAGTTAGCTTTGTCTTCCCAAGACCAAGGCCTTGCATGTGGTAGGCAGTTGGTGAACAATGTTGAGTACCTACTAGGTGTCAGTAACCATGGGATGCTCTCCAATAGGAAGTGACAGTCCCTGACTAGTTCCAGGCTCCTGCTTTTGCCACTGCTACAAGATGTTTTTCCCAGCTAGCTGGTGGTCAATTTCCACTAAAAGACACCTTAGAACCAGACATGGTCTCCTACACCTGGAATCTGAGCTACTTTGTACATAGGGGCATGGGAGCATGCACACGTATGTGGAATCGAGGGACAACCCTGACTTACCATTCCTTGGAAACCATTTACCTTGTTTTTTTATTTATTTTTTTATTTTTTGGTCTTTTTGAGACAGGGTCTCCCTGTAGCCCCAGCTGGCCTGAAACTCACTATGTAGACCAGGCTGGCCTCAAACTCACTGAGATCTGCCTGCCTCTGCCCCCAAAGAGCTGGGATTAAAGGCGTGTGCCACCACACCTGGCTTTTACCTTGTTTTTTGAGACAGGGTCTCTCATTAGCCTGGCACTCACCAAGGAGGCTAGGCTGGGTGGCAGATATCGATAAACAGCATATCCCAAACTTAACTAAATAAATCTTTATATACCTATACATATATAAGGTTAGATGGAAATATACCAAACTGCTACTGTGCTTCCACATCCCCTTGGGTCTTATCATTGTGGAATAATCAGTGCAGAATTTCAATTGCTAGCATCTGTATCTGTTTGCCTGAGGACTTTCTTAGGCACAGAGCAGACTCTGTGCATTGGACAGGTCAGAAGTGTAGGATAATTAATGCCTCCCTTCTTTGATCAGTCCATAACCACAGTGGTTTCTTGTCTGTAGGTGGAATAACAGTATACATTATATGTGGATTGCTAAAGGCTAAGTTCTGGTTATCTTGGTGTGACTTACTTGGCACACCTGTTCTTGGCTTTTTCTCTCCATATCTCACTTTCCCATCCTACACCAATGTTTTCTGGGATCACTTTCAATATCGACTACTTGCCATCAACGCCTCATCTTAGAGCCTAAACTAAGACACTTGATCTCCCATGATTTGTTTCTTCTTGTGTTTCTTCTTTTTTCATATTTTCCACAATGACTGTGCAATTTTAGCTCTTAGAGATACTTTAAACAATTTTCTTGGACTGAGAAGTTGGTGAAGTACTTGCTTGCCTTATACGTATGAGGACCTGAATTCAATCCCTAGAACCCATGTGGGGGTGCACACTTGTGCACTTGGAGACAAGAGGATCCTTGGGGCTCACTGGCAAGACAGTATATCCTAACTGGTGAGCTCCAGGCTGGTGAGAGACCTTGCTTCAAAGAAGGTGGGTGGTATTCCTGAGAGTGACACCTCAGGTTGTCCCCTGGCCTCCAGCCTCCACACATGTATGAGCACCCCCACAACAAAAATGGATGCATAAAAAATTCCCAATAGTTTTCTCATTTGAGATACACTTACTTTTCATGGGGTTGTTATCTGATCTGTATGTAGATGCGACTTCACCCTTTATGAGAGATCTATGTATACCAGGATGGGAAAGTAGCCTCTAAAAGCAACTTTTTCTGGAATGGGTAAGAGGACTAGGGGATGTTTCCCAGACTGGAGGCCAGTCAAGGAGCAAGCACTGTCTCTGAAAGGCATTCTCCCTGATGTTCTGTCAGGGGACTGAGGATACAGAGCTGGGAACAACAGAGAACGCTCCAAGAGTGAAGCCTGGTTTCAGCATCGGATGAATTGAAAATAATCAGAGCTGTGTGGCAGAGAAGGCGCCACCTCAAAAGGTGGTGGGTTCCTGCTAGTTGAGGTTTGCACAGAACAGACATTCAATGAAGTTAGTGTCCTACTGTGCATGGAAACCAAACTACAGAGCACCTGCACTTGTAAGATTTCACTGTTCTGTCTCTGAAAGACAAAAATCAGGGAATGTGGAGATGGCTCAGCAGTTAAGCACACTGACTGCTCTTGCAGAGGACCAGGGTTCAATTCCCAGCACCCACATGGCGGCTAATGCCAGGTGTGATGGTGCAAAGCTTTAATTCTAGCACATGGGAGGCAGATCTCAGTGAGTTTGAGGCCAGCCTGGTTTACACATTGAGTTCCAAGCCAGTGAGACCCTGTCTTAACCAACCAACCAACTAACCAAACAACCAACCAACCAAAACAAACCACTGTGACCCCTCAGAAAGAACTGGAGGAGCATCTAACAAAGGCTTTGCCATCCTGATTGAATCCTGATTCTGCCACACATAAGGTGAAATCTCACTTTGCCTTTCTGATCTTCATTTGTAAAATGTCTGAGCTTTACTTACCCACATACACAAATAGAGGAATAGGATCTTTCTTCTACTGAGTACTTCCTAAATGTACTAGGCATTTTACCATTTCACGCTTTCCTTATACCCTGCAGCTTTCTAATGAGGCAAGCATTGCCACTGACTTTTTAAATTTTAAGAAATATTTTATTTATTATTTTTTATTTTATGTGTATGAGTGTATTGTCTGTTATGTGTGTAAGTGCACCCATGTTGTGCAATACCCACAGAGGTCAGAAAGGTGTCGGATTCCCTGGAACTGGAATTACAGACAGTTGTTAACTGTCTCTCTAGCCTCCAATTTTTTTTACTTTTTTTTTGAGAGAGGGTCTCACTATGTACTCAAGGCTGGCCTAGAAGCCTAGAATTATCCTTGGCTGGTCTCAAAATCATATCAGTTCTCCTACTTTGGCCTCTAAGTGTGAACTGTCATGTCTGACTACCATACTACTGCCATTTTAAAGTTAAGAAAAGAGAACAGATTAAATAACTTTTCAATTCATGAGCTAATAAGACAGAACCAAGGTTTGCACCAGGTTCTGATCAGACCCAAAGCTCCATGCTGCTCCCGCATTCCAAAGGCAGATCAGCATGGTGTTCTTTGAGTCCTTATCACAGTGCTAAATACACACTGGGGCTTCAACAAATACTGTATTGTTTTACTTAGGTGCAAGTCTTATCTTGGGGTATAGCTCAGTGTTAGAGCACTTGCCCTATAGAATGCTGAGGCCATGAGTTTGATTCTCAGGACAACAGAAAGAACTGGAGGTCCTTTGGCAGGGGATACTCGATTTTTGTGTCCTTGGTGCCTTATGAAGTGCCTGGCACAAAGACCCTGCAGCAGAGGTTAAGATGAATGAACACACAGGAGAACACAAAATAAATGAACAGTTCCTTGGGCTTTAGGCAGTAGCTAAATGTGCAGGGTCTGATAGCCTGGCCATCTGAAAATGTTCCAGAATACAGACTGGAATACCCCACAAAAAAATCAGTCTTTGTCACTGTTATTGGCATATATCACCTCTTTTCATTTGGTCCTTGCCTCTGCCTTAGAAATTAGGACAGTGATTGGTCATTTTCCGATTTGGTAGATGAAAACACAGAGAGGCTCTGAGACATTTAGTGGCCTATGATGCTGTCCTTGCCTACACAGAAAGCATAGAGCCTTCCATTCCTGATACACCCCTAGGGACAGAAAAATCATGATAGCTCACTCCATTTTTGCTGATGCTTCTCTCCCTGAGCAGGCTGAGGATGAGGCCCCACTTTGTGGGTGAGGCCTTTGGGGACCCTGAGGGATTAAGACCTGTAGGCCCCTCAACTCCACATTTAGGTTTCAAGAATGTCAGAGGTGGCCTACACAATCCTTTCCCCACCCAGCCAGGGAACTGAAGTGTTATGGGTGGGAATGCACCCAAATTTCACTTTACTAGTATGCTTGGAGCTGACCTCTGCTGTGGCATTATGGCACTGGATCATAAAGAACTTGGAGGCAGCTCTGAAACCAGTCTTTGCCTTAGCTTGAGCACATCCCCAGGGCTAGGCATACCTAAGTGACAGTAAAGAGTAAAAGAAAGACTAAACGTGGCAGATGACTGAGGATGGGCTGAGACTGGGGTTGGGACGCACCACTGGGTGAGGATGATGGTTCCAGGTTGTGGTTTGGATCCTATTTGAAGTCAAGATGTAGGTGAAGAACCGAGGTGGGAGTGTAGACAGGCTGGAGGAAGAGGCTTGGGGCAGGTAAGAGTTAGGACTGGCTCAGTACTGAGGAGTTCACAAAACCAGGGATGATGTTGGGTTTGGTATAGGAACAACCCCCAGGGGGCAAATGAGTGAGGATTGGATGGAGTTTGGGGTTCCTGTGAATGTCTGAAGATGACATTTGCGGTTAGGGTGAGAGTGGCCGTGGATTTGGGACTGGGTTGACGGGGGTAATGGCAGAATGAAGTTTATAGTGGGGACAGAGAGGAGAGTATGGGGGCAGAGCTGGGTCAGGTTCAAGCATGGCTCCAAATAACAGTAGGGGTCAGGATGAAGGAATAGAGCTGGGATGGGGCTTCGAGGGTAGGTGGGTTGGTGATGCGGTGAGCGTGGTCGGTGTTCGCAGCTTGAGGGGTGACTCTGACAGCCACGTCGGATGAAGGGTGAGGCTTGCCTGCGGGGGTGCTGCGGCTGGAGTGGGGTTTAAGGTGGGGTCAGAGCCGGGCGGTGCGGGCCACGTGGGGCTGACGAGCACGTGCTTCATTTAACCTGAACAGCAACCCGAGGACCCGGGATTTTTCAACCTCAGTTTATAGACGACTGCTGGAGAGCAGAAACAAGTCATTTCACCAGGCCTCTAAACCTTTGGGATTTTAACCCTACTCTGCCTTGTCGGCTCTGAGAAAACTTCTCTTCCAGGGGCCTGGTAATAATCAAATAAACATTTGCTTATTACTATTTTGGGTGGGGTTTTTTGTTTGTTTGTTTGTTTGTGGGGGGGTTAAATTTTTTAATTAATTTTTTTTTTGAGACACGGTCTTACTGTGTAGCCCTAGCTGAACTGGAACTCACCATGTAGCCCAGGATGGTCTCAAACTAACAAGACAGGGTCTCGCGGTAACTCCAAGTAGCCTGGAACTCGATATATAGACCTGGCTGTCCTCAATCTCACAGAGATCCACCTGCCTCTGCCTCCTGAGTGCTGGGATCAAAGGCATGGGCCCCCTCTAACAGCTTATCTTGTTTTTGGGGGGCAGGGTCTCTTGTAGTCCATGCTGGCCTTGAACTCTTGCCCTCCCTGCCTCCATCTCTCAAATGCTAGGATCACCGCTGTGTGCCACTACACTCTGCTCTCTTGTGGTCACGTGTCTGCATTTCTGGCTTCCTTCCCTGCCTCTTCCTTTCCTCTCCTCACTCACAATATTCACACTCCCCTGTTCATATTCCCTGCTATTGGCCAAGGACAATAGGGCAACTGTCCCAGGAATAAGCCCTTCCCCCACCTCATTCAGAGCCAGGTGACCTCCACAACTTGTTTCCAGACCACAACGGCAGTGTTCTCACTACTGTCTGGAGGAGCTTCCAGAGTCTTCCAGGATAGAGGAGATCTCTAAGGACTTCATCCAGTTCCCTCAGCGCTTCAGTTCTCTATGTCCACAGAAGTGGACAGTCGGAAACAGTTAGTACGCTGCTCTGGTACCCCCAGTATTCCTCCTTCCCCTTTGGGCTGATGCGCGTGGGTTGGATCTTAGATACCAAGCGGTCTGGGTTATCATAAGCTCAGCTCTCCCCCTACCCTACATGTCTCTTACTTCCTGTTCCTTGTCTTCCTCTGAGCCAGCTCCACAGAGGCTGTTGTATGTCAAGCCTCTGTCCTGGGCATCGGACCTCTCGGACCTGGGTCTGCCCTTGAGAAAAAGTGATGGAAGAATCAGAGAGGAATTGTCAGGAAGGAATCAATGAAGGGATCATTACAGGACAAGGCGGTGAAAAGTGGGGATGCTGGGATTGTGAGCACAGAAAGGGGCACTATCTCAAAGAACTCAGAAGAGTTTTGGGAAGGTAATGTTCTTAAGAGTCACCATAAGGTAAAAAGTAAAAACTGAAGGGAGCCAGGTTTGGTGGTATGTACTGGTTGTCCCAGCTACTCAGCACAGGAGGACTACTTGAGTTCAAGGCCAGCCTGACAATATAGACCTCATTACAAAAACTTACCTTTGGGATATGGTATAGCTCAGTGGTAGAGCACTTGCCTAGCATTCATGAGGCCCTGGGTACTATCACCAGCACCTCAAAATGGAAACTTGAATTATTATCCACCCCCACATAGCCCTCTCCTGAGCTGTGGGTCTCTGCACACTAGAGTTGGGTGGCCAATTTTATTGAAGATGCACTTTGGCCTCTACTTACTAGAGGAAGGGTCAAGGGGAAAAATCTAGAAGGAAGAAGGGGCCTTCTGGAAACACAGTCAGCTGTGAAAAGAACACTCTGGTTTTTGACAAAACTGGGAAGACAATTTCCAAAATCCTTTCCCAGACAAAAATTATTTTTTCCTCCTAATAACCCCAAGGGAAGATTGTGCCCCGAGAGAAGCAACAGTATAGTGTCTCACAGCGATTAGGGCCCAGGCAGGGCTGGTACCTATGACTGCCTTTAGATGGAAAAAACACTTCATTCATTTTTATTTTATATGTATGAGTGTTCTGCCTGCATGCATATGTGTGCATCATGTGAGTGTCTGGTGCCAGTGGCGGCCAGAAGAGGGTGTCAGATCCCTCCAATGAGTTAGGGACAGTTGTTAACTGCCATGTAGACTTTCCCAGACAAAGATTATTTTTTCCTCCTGATAACCCCAAGGGAAGATTGTGCCTGAGAGAAGCAACAGTACAGTGTCCCACAGCGATTAGGGCCCAGGCAGGGCTGGTACCTATGACTGCTTTCAGATGTAAAAAACACTTCATTCATTTTTATTTTATATGTATGAGTGTTCTGCCTGCATGCATATGTGTGCATCATGTGAGTGTCTGGTGCCAGTGGCGGCCAGAAGAGGGTGTCAGATCCCTCCAATGAGTTAGGGACAGTTGTTAACTGCCATGTAGATGCTAGGAACTGAACCCTGGTCCTCTGCAAGAGCAGTAGGTGCTCTTAACTCTCCACCTGCCTGTCTACCTTTGTATTCTTGATGAAGCCTATGGGCTGGAGAGATGGCTCATACATGCAGGCAAAACACTCATACACATAAAATTTTTAAAAAAATCTTTAAAAAAACAAGCTGGGCATGGTAGTACATGCCTTTAATTCCAGCACTCGAGAGGCAAAGGCTTGCCTTGATCTCACAGATCTACATCCAGCTGGGACTACAGGGAGACCCTGTCTCAAAACAAACAAACAAACAAAAAGCAAAAAAAAAAGCAGAATTAGCTAGGTGTGGTACCCACCTCTAATACCAGCTCTCAGAAAGCAGAGGTAGGAGGAATGCATCAAATTCCAGGCCAGCCAGGGTTATATAGTAAGACCTTGTCATTAAAAAATTAACAAAATATACACATATTTGTTACAAAACAATACATTAGAAAATATAAGTGACCAAAAGAAAAAAATCTGCAATAATTTCACCACATAGAAATATCTATTAATATCTTGGTATGACCTCTCTCTCTCTCTCTCCCTCTCTCTCTCTCTCTCTCTCTCTCTCTCTGTCACACACACACACAATTACACACAATTATGTACCAACTTTATAGATAGGAAAACCAACCTAGACTTGCTGAAAGTTATACAAGTAATAATTTCCAGTCACTGCCTGGGTGACTGGTCACTTGCCCTCTTCGTGCTAGGGTAACTAAGATTACTCCAGATGGAAAGATAACTCCTGGCACTAGGCAAGCATCAGCATTGAACCCTTCAATGAGCTGCTCAAAACCATGCACTGTTGACCTTGGTCACCTTGTTCAGGAGCCAGTTCTCCCAAGGATGGCAGGGGAAACCTCCTCTAGCCCGCTGCTTGGGCTGGTGATGACCACAGTCAAGGGAGGTTAACAACCTGCCCCAGCTGCACTGACCCTTCTCTTCTCCAGGCTCCAGATGGGGGAACTGCTTGCAGTTCATAGCAGCTCTGGAAACAAAAGATGTGACCCTCGAGACCACCTTCCTTGTGCTTCCTCTGGGAGGCTGCTTTCCTTTCTCTTCCAGAATTAGGCTCTGTCTCCTTTTGAGAGACAAGCTATAGCCATGATGGTCTGAACAGCAAGTCCCAAACCAGTCACACTCTTTCCCACCTTTTCCTGGCAGTTTTTGATGGGTTTGCTGCTTGTTTTACTATGCAATACCTAAGACTTATGAAATGACAAAAGGACGAATACAAAAGTCACTCATGGACCTTCTGCTCAGTTTAAGAAAAAAATATTTTTAATCAATCCAATTTTGAAGTTCCTTCTTTCATGTCTCAAACAACAACCCTCCAAAAAGGACCCCCAGAGGTAACTGCTCTCCTGAACTTATAGTTTCCCTGCTATTATGCTGTCACTTATGTTTGGATTTTTGAGCAATGTGTGCACTTGCTTTGCCTGTGGTTTAGAATTTAAACCTAGCATCACACTGCAGGTGTTCTTGGGTTTTCACCTGGTCTTAGGCTTTGTCCATAGTGATGATCCACATGTTCTAACTCCTTTATTCATTTTTGCTCTTGCATAGTTTTCTATTCTCTGCTCGTATGGTGGCTTGTCTAGTCCTTGGACATTTAGGTTCCTTCTCTCTTTTTTAAAATTGATGCTTCCTTTGAAGCATCTGTCTTTTTTCTTTTTTGCAGTGCTGAAACCTAGGGCCCTTAGCATGCTAGGCAAGTCACCCTACCACTGAGCTATTATAACCCCAACCTCAAGTTATATTTTCTTCCCTTTAAAATCAGTGTTATTGAGGTATATTTAAAAAAAAAATAAGACATACACATTTTAAGTGTGCAGAATGGTGAGTGGGGTTTTTTGTTTGTTTGTTTGTTTGTTTGTTTGTTTGTTTTTTGGTCTTCTTGGTCTCAAACTCCCAGAGATCTGCCTGCTTCTGCCTCCTGAGTGCTGGGACTAAAAGCGTGTGCTACCATGCCTGGCTATCAGAATGGTGAGTTTTAATAAATATGTGCATCAGGGTAACTGTCACCAACACAATCATAATAAGGCATACTGCCACCACCTTCACCATCTCCTACATCCTTTTCAGATCAGCCCTGCTCTCCCTGAGTTTTGACTTAGGTGGCTCCTCTCTGCCCTCTGTCCCTATACAGTATTTCTGCCAGTTTGGGATTAAAAACATTTTTTTAAAGATAAGGTCTCACTATGTAGCCCTGGCTGGCCTGGAACTCACTATATAGACCAGGCTGGCCTCAAATTTATAGAGATCCGCCTGCTTCTGCCTCCTGAGTGCTGGAATTAAAGGTGTGCTCTACCATATCTAGTCCAGGTTCTTGGATGTTATCTTAATGAAATCAAATAGTATGTCTTCTCTTGTGTTCATCACCTTTTGCCAAACCCTTAAAAACACAGGAATTAGGGACTGGAGAGGTGGCTCAGTGGTTAAGGGCACCGACTGCTCTTGCAGAGGACCTGGGTTCGATTCCCAGCACCCACATGATGGATAACAACTGTCTATAACTCCACTTTCAGGGGATCTGACACATTCTTCTGACCTCCTTGGACATTGCATGACACAGGTGCAACGGTACACATTCAGGTAATACACTCATATACATAAAATTAAAAAAATATTTTTTAAAACACGGAACTGTTGTTTGTAAGTTTTTTTTCTTTTTATTGCTGAGTTGTATTTTTTCATATGGAAATATTACAATTTGTTTATCTAGTCAACAGTTCATTAGTATTTGAGTTGTTTCTAACTGGGACTGTTATGCAATAGTTTCTGAAAGTGGGTTTTGTTTGTTTGGTTGGTTTTTGCATTTTTGAGACAGGATCTCCCTGAAGCCTTGGCTGGCCTGGAACTGGCTATGTAGACCAGGCTGGCCTTAAACTCACAGAGAGAGCTCTGCCTGCCTCTGTCTCTCGAGTGCTGGGATTAAAGGCGTGTACCACCATGCCTGGCTGAACAACAATTTGTAAGAGTCATAGTTCTGCATCCTCCCGAGCACTTGGCATCTTCAGTATTTTTAATTTTAGCCGTTCTTTAATATTTTTAACTAGCATACAAAACAATGGGTTTTATTATGACATTTCTTCCCTCATTCAGGCTATCAAGGTGCCATTTCAATTCATATCTCTATACCCGTAGATTACTGCAGCAATCAGCCTTCATCAGACAAGTTTCTTTGTGTAGTAGACAGCAGTTAATACAAAAACTCACAACTGGTCATAGTTCTGAGAATGTGTCCATGAAGTGCTCTGTCACAAAGGGGACATACCCCTTCCCTCAAGGCTCAGGTACTATCTGCAAAAAAGGGGACAAGATCAAAAGAGTCAGAGGTTGGGGAAGGCTAGAGCAAAACAGTGTCTTTTGGATATAACAGGACTACTGTACTCATGAATTCACAGCAGCTGTAGTTGCCTGCACAAGATCGGCACGAGGTCGAGCCAGTCAGCATTCTAGCATGGAGTAGGAAGAAAGTCACCAGCCAGGACCCCTACCTGAGGAACCCTGGGTAATTGATGGCTGCTTAGGGAGGGAGAGTCAGTTTTCTTTAAGGGGCCCTGGTAGGTCAACCACTCTCCAGTGGATGGTCTCACACCTATGAGTACGCGGGCAGCACGAATTGGACTCAGTGGTCTATAAGAACAAAGAAAAGCAAAGGAAGGCATAAAGTTGGAATGGGTGGGAGGTTGGACAGCGGATCTGGGAGTGGTTACAGAAAAGAAATGGGGTGGATATCATCAAAACACATTGTGTACATGTATGAAATTCTCAAAGAATTAATAAAAATATTTTAAAAGAGAAAATGTGGTACATATATACAATGTTCTAGAGAAGAATGAAAATATGATTTCATAGGAAAAAACAAAAAGAAAGAAAGAAAACCTGAAGAGCAAGACAGCAAGCAGCATCCTCATGGTTCTTGCCTCTAGGGTCCTGCCTTGAGTTTTTGCCCTGACTTCCCTCAATGATGGATTGTGACCTAGAAGTGTCAGATGAAATAAATCCTTTCTTCCTCCAAGTTGATTTAGGGTCAGAGTGTTTTTTAAAAATATTTATTATTTTTATTTATTTATTTATATGTATGAGTATTTGCATGTATGTATGTGTAACACATGCCTGCAGAGGCCAGAGGAGGGCACTGGACCCCATGAGACTCCAAGTTACATACTGTTAGCTGCCACGTGGCTGTTGAGAACTGAACCTGGATCCTCTGCAAGAGCAGTAAGTGCTCTTAACTGCTGAGCCATCTCTCCAGCCCCAGGTCAGTGTTTTATCATAGCAACAGAAAAGAAACTAGAGCAGTAGCCCAGGCTGGATTCAAACTCATGATCTGCCTCTGCCTCCTGAGTGTGGGGACTACAGGTTTGTACTCAGTCCCAGATTCTTAGAATTTTAAAATGTACAGTCACACTGTCCAAGAACAAAAGCAATTTTGCTTTCCTTTCTAATTAATGCCTTTTTTCCTTTTCTTGCTTTATTAACTTGCCCAGGATTTCTAGTATAATGTTGAAGAGATTCTTTTGAGTTTTGAGGCAAAATTGAGAAAAATTTTTTAGGACATTTGCATACTTTCATCATTTAATTTTAAACTCAGCACTCGTTTATCAGTGGAAAGAGCCTCTGAAAACTTGATCCAAGCTGTTGAAGTAACTCCTGTGATTCCAGTCTGGCTTCTAAATCTGAATGCTCCGATCTCTTCTACTATGTATACGCACTTCCTTTTTCCCTTGGGAAGCGTCTGAGTCAGCAAGTCTGACCTTGGAAAGGAGCCTTCTTTCCTAAGCTTTCACCCATGTGATTCCCTCTTCCTCCTGCTTATCAAAAACCTTTCCGCCCTTCAAGTTCTGACTTGAAGAAACCCTCTTGTAGGAAAGGTTTTGGTGATCAACCATCTTTTCTTTCAGCACCCACTGCCTTAACTGCGCCATTCACTGAGTGCGGTCTCTGTGTCATCACCTCTCCTAGGAATCTGGTCACAGGCTCCTCCAGAGCAGACCTGGTACCCACTTGAGCCCAGTTTCCTAACACTCCTCCTAGAGCCAGCCTCTCAAAGGTGAGGCTGCTGCCTTTCACTTCATTCCTTTGTGTGCCTTTGTGTAAGTCAGAAAAAAAACCCTTCTTTTTTTTTGCCTGATATAGCACTGTGTCAAAGGCGTGGCTGACTAATAAGAGCTCAGGCTGTGTTTCTACCCCCACATCTCCCTTCTACAACATCTCTTCAAAACCTGCATGGCTGTTATGGGTAATCCTGCCTGAAGAAGAACTGATAAATGAACAAATGATTCTGAAATATAGGTATTAAAATTTTTTTGTGTGTGCAAGTATGTGTGAGTGCCCTCAGAGGCCAGAAGAGGGTATCAGGTCCACTGGAACTAGAGTTACAAGCTATTGTGAGTCACCTGACATGGGTGTTGAGAACTGAACTTGGGTCCTCTGCTAGAGCAGAAAATGCTGTTAACCACTGAGCAATCTCTCCAGCCCAATAGGAATAGGCATAGGCACAGACACAGACACAGACAGACATAGATGTAGGTATAGATATAGATATATACTGGGGCTTAGGGAGGGATGTTACTGAAGGATCCACCCAGGAGTTGTAGAAACTTGAATTTGTCCTGTAGATGTATGTCTGCCCCTAAAGTTTACCCACCTCCCTCTCTGGTCCCCACATGAGTCCAGTGTTAGGGGCCAGGTCAGTAGTGACCTTCCCCCAGTGCAGCAAAGCCCCACAAGACGGCCCTGGGGGCTTCTGGAAAATAGGAGTTGAGTCAGCATGAGTCAGCATAGTCTGTTTCTATTTTTATCCTGCCGCTGAAGCAATTTTTATCTTTCAGGCCCCTATAAAAGCCTCCAGCCAGCAGCTTGGGAGCTGATGGCTTCCTCACTCCCAAGCTGAGAGCCATCCCATATGAGCTTCCAAATAATGCCCTGCCAGAGTTCTTGTCTATGCCTCAGTTTACCTATCATATGGTGCCGAAACCCAGGATGCTTCCATTGGAGGTTGCACGTAAAGAACTCCAACTGGACTGGCTGCTGCTACCAGCCCCCTGCGTACACCAGTGATTTGGTTTTGAGGTACATCCTGATTTTCTTTCTCCTCTGTTTTCGATTTCTCTCTCTCTCTTCTCTCTTCTCAACTTCTCTGTTCAATTTCTCAGAGGTCACTCCCAGCCCCAAAATCAAGGCCACTGGGCAGCACAGGTCTCTGTGACTGTAGAGTGTCCAGCACGGTTACTGTGTCTGCCTAAGCCCACCTGAGGGGTAGACATGCCCCTCCGATGCTCTCAAACCCTTTCTCCTCTCTCTCTCCCTTCTCAACTTCTCTGTTTTCTTCTTTGACTCAAAGGTCACTCCCGGACCAAAACTCAAGGCCACTGGGCAGCACTGATCTCCGTGACCATTGAGTGTCCAGCACGGTTACTGTGTCTGCTTAAGCCCACCTGAGGGATAGACCTGCCCCTCCAACGCCCTCAAACTCTTTCTCTTAAAGTCTCCTAGTCCTGGTGACTAGTTCTCCTAAAGGAGCACAGACCTCTCCCAGCCTGCTAAAAGGTTCTCTGGCTGCCCATTGTGATGGGGGGCAGTCCCAGAGACCTTAGAAGCCTACTACCTATGCAGGGGTGCAGGCCTCTTGTCTTGAGGTCATATTAGTGTTCTGTGTAAACCTTTTGAACTTTGGCTCCACGGATCAGAGTCTCCCTTTTCCTCATTCTATTCACACACTCTCTGGAAATCCGAGAGGAGTCTGATCCCACGAAGGCACAGGCTGGACCTGAGGCATGTCCAAAGGCTGGTCCTAAGACTGGGTAAAACAGGGAAGGCAGACTCTGGAAGTTTCCACTCTCCTCCTTTTTCATCTCATGGCCTCTCACTAGGCCTCAGACTCTCTCTCTCTCTCTCTCTGGCCAATGCCATGAAGGCATGGGCTTGACCTGAGGCATGTCCAAAGGTTGGTCCTAAGACTAGGTGAAACGGGGAAGGTGACTCTGGAAGTTTCCAGTCTCCTCCTTTTCCTCTCACAGCCTCTCACTGAGCCTCAGACTCCCTCATTCTCCCTCTCTTTCCTCACTCCCTGTACCTCCCCTTCACTTTTGTTTTCTTGTGCTCCACGATTTGCAGCCTTTCTTTCTCGCTCCCACCCTCCTCGGGCTCCTCTTTCCTCAGCTTCCACTGGGTCTCAGACTCTCTCTCTCCCTCTCCCCTCACCCCCTACATCCCACGTTTGATTTCCTACTCCGCCGCCTGGCCATGTCACACTCTCGCTCCTGGCCTTTCTGCTCGAGTCATAAAACCACACCAGTGTGTCAGAAAGCTCCTTCCTTCTCTTGTTACGGGATGCCATTTCCAGAGACAGGAACACGTCTGCCTTGCTGTCTGGGACAGGAACTCGTACCTTCCCCTCTCTGTTGATTGCAGGACGCTGCCTCCAGGGACAGGGAACACATTTTGGGCCTTCGTCACTGAGCAATGCCTTGCTTGATGATTGGTCCCACATGCTTTCGTTTGGCAGGACCTATGGCCTATGTCTCTTCTCATACTCCTCCCTCTCACTTTTTTCCTTGTGTCCCTTGCCTTTATGCCTGGGATGCTAGCCACCACTTTAGACTCCACTTCTCAAGGTGAGAGGATCCTCATCGTCTCTTTCTACCTACTTGCTCAGTTCCTCCTCTGTTTTCTCATTGCAGTCCACTTGATCTGCCACTGAGCTGGGAGCCTCTCAGTCTAAACCTGAAGGTCTCACACCTCTTGCTTGCCTTCTCAAGTCTCTAAAGCAATTAGGACTTTCTAACACAATCAAGCCAAAACACTTGAAGTTTCTGTGCACCACTGCCTGGCCACAATACAAGCTAGACAATGACTCCATTTGGCCAGATGCAGGAACCCTAGACATCAACATTTTAAGAGATTTGGATAATTTCTGCTAGTGTACTAGCAAAAGGTCCGAGCTTCCCTATGTCCAAGCCTTCTTTGACCTTCACGCTAATCCCTCCCTCTGCACCTCTTGTTGCCCACGTCAAGTCCTCCTTGAAAAAACTATTCCATGTGATCTCCATATGTCTACCCCTACTCCCCTGGAGCCCTCTGCTCCCCTCCATATTCTCCTACCTCAGCCTTTGGCCCCAACATGGCAGATGAGTGTCCCCTGATTAGGACTTAACCTCAACCTGCTCCTTCCCTTCAACCCGAGGCACATCTGTCTCCTCCTCCTGCTCAACCTTCACCATATCCCCCTTTGCCTCCACTCCCTGAACCTGACCCAGCTCACCTCCCTTCTCCACCTCAGACCCCCACCTCCCAGTCTTCCCTTTCTCCTCTGCCCCGCCACCCCAAGCCACATACTCCTTCCCTCACTGGCAGCTCTACCCTACTTGAACACAGTCCAGGCTTCAAGCAGCTTCTTGATCTCAAGCAACTTTTCAACAAACACCCTCTACTCTTCCTCATTTCACCCTCTACTACCAAGACTCCATTGATCTCTCCTA
The DNA here is from genome assembly GCF_000622305.1 of Nannospalax galili. Lineage (NCBI taxonomy): Eukaryota > Metazoa > Chordata > Mammalia > Rodentia > Spalacidae > Nannospalax > Nannospalax galili. Next base: position 669,921 of record NW_008333780.1, read on the forward strand.
TGTCCATTCCTTCTCTCACCTCAACCTCAGGGTATGCCTCCTGCCTTCCTGTGCTTCCTTGTGACTCCCTAGGCTTCCGTGACCTCCCCCTCTCTTTCCCCTCCATCCTGTGTCTTGCCATATCCGCTCCCATGCCCAGTCTCAGTCCTCTGCCTCTCATGGCATCTTCCCCCATCAGGAGGTGGCAGGAGTGGTGGAAGTGGTTAAAGACCACATCCCATTTTCCCTTGGTGACCTGTCCCAGCTTGAGTGCAGGATAAGCTCTTTCTCTACTGCCCCACACACTTCATACAAGAATTCAAACACATCACCCATAGCTATGATATAACCTGGCATGACATCTTTATGATTTTCCAGTCCACACTCACCCCCAATGAAAGACACAGGGTCTGGATGGCAGCTCAAGAGTACACTAATGAGCTCCACTCTACCAACCAGACCCATCCTATTGAGATTGAGGCAGTTCCCTTACAAGACCCTGGGTGGAATTACCAACTCCCACTAGGGAATCAGGAAGGACCTTCCCCAGGTAGGGCAGCAAGGGATCATATGATCACTTGTCTCCTGATGGGTCTTCAGAGAGCTTCGCTTCCTAAGGCAATTAACTTTGAAAAGCTTAGGTTGATTGCCCAGGGCCCTACTGAAACCCAGCTCTGTTTATAGATAGACTTACCGATGCCCTGGATCAGTATACCAAGTATAACCCAGAGTCCAGAGAGGGATGGCTTATGCTCAACCACCATTTTATCTTACAATAGGCCCAAGACATTAGAAAGAAAATTAGATGCCTAGACAAAGGTCCTGAAACCCCCACGGGAGATCTGTTAAACCTGGCATTTAAAGTCATCAATAACCAGGAGGAACAGGAGAGGGCAAACAAATTCACCCTGTCCTAACAAAAGTACCAGCTGATGGCCGCAATCCTAAGGGCTCCTCCAAAAAAGATGATGGACACCAATGGGGCCCAATGGCTGCTTCCAGGACCCTGCTTCAAATGCAGAATCACCAGACACGAGGCAAGGCAATGCTCAAACCTGCAGCTGCCTCCTGGACCCTGTCCTCAATGGAAGCACTGAGGTCACTGGAGAGCTGATTGTCTTTTGATGCGTCAAGGAAGGCCACTCACCTCCTAGACCCAGCCTGCTTTACAGGGTTCAGTGAACGACCTCCTGGGCCTGGTGGCTGAAGACAGACAGGGCCCTGGCTCATCGGCCCCCACCTCCTCAATGACCATCACCATGGAGGAGTCCAGGGTAATGGCTATGGTGGTGGGTAAGGCTATTAATTTTGTTTGGATACAGATGCCTCGTGGTCTGTTCTCCTCTCCTACTCCAGTAGAGTTTTCCCTTCACAGATCTCTGTGGTGGGGGGTTGATGGGAAGCCCCATAACCCCCAAACCACAGGACCCTTGTGCTGCATTTTCTGGGAAACTCCCTTCTCCCACTCTTTTCTGGTTATGCCCTCATGCCTAGCACCTCTACTTGTCAGAGAGCTCATGAAAAAGCGCTCATTGTCTATATCTCTCCCCTTCTCCACAGCCTTCCTCCTTTCTCCTATGCCCCCCCTCCATGACTAGGACCTGGCTGCTTCCACCTTCTGAGGTAAATCTCAAAGTCTGGGATACCTCGAGCCCAGGACTAGCCTCTCCTCATACTCCTATCCACATTTCCCTAAAGGATCTCTCTCTATTTCCCAGTAGACCCCAATATCCAATTTCATTCAAACACTGTCAAGGACTCAAACTCATCATTCAGAGACTCTTCAAAGGTAATCTCCTCAAGCCCACTCACTCACCTTACAACACTCCCACTCTCCCTATTCTTAAACCTGATGGCTCTTGCTGTTTAGTACAGGACCTCCGCCCCATTAATGCAGTGGTAGTCCCCATGCATGCAGCCATCCCCAACCCCTATACTCTCCTCTCTCATATTGCCTCCTCCAACACCCACTTTACTGTCTTAGACCTTAAGGACACCTTCTTTTCAATACCTCTACATTCTGACTCTCACAATCTCTTTGCATTCACTTGGGAAGACCCTGATACTGAGACAGTGTCACAACTAACCTGGACTGTCCTACCCCAGTGATTTAGTGACAGCCCTCACCTCTTTGGGCAAGCCCTGGCCCAAGACCCATCTTCCTTAGATCTACACCCCTCTGCCGTCCTACAATGTGTAGACAACCTCCTCCTCTGCTCCCCATCTCGTCCCTTCTCTAAATCCCATGCAGTCAAACTTCTAAATTTTCTGGAAAACAAGGGATACAGAGTATCTCCAGCAAAGATGCAACTTTCCCTCCCCCAAGTCAAGCACATGGGGTTCCTCCTTACCCCCACCTCTCACCACTTAACTATAAATAGAACAAATTACTTAAGGTCTTTAAGACCCCACACACAACCAAGGAGGAAATCCTGTCCTTCCTAGGCATTGCAGGGTATCTACACATCTAGATCCCTAACTTTGCCCTTCTAGCCAAGCCCCTCTATGAGGCCTCCGAGGGGGACCCACTCTGAGCCCATCGAGCCCCTAGGGCCATTAAGAGCAGCCTTCCACACTGTCTGGGATGCCCTCCTAAAGGCACCAGCTCTAGCTCTCCCTGACCTGGGATCTCCATTTCTCCTCTATACAACAAGGGCCTGGCACTGGGGGTCTTGGGACAGATGAAGGGACCCACTTTTGCCCTGGTAGCTTATCTTTCTAAACAGCTGGATACTGCCATCCAGGGATGGCAGTCTTGTCTCCACACTCTGGCTGCCACATCTCTCCTAGCCCAGGAAGGGCTTAATCTCACTCTAGGTCAACCCATCTCTGTCCTCTCCCCCCACTGTCTTAAGGACCTGCTAACCCACTCTGCCCTTGCCAATCTAGCCCCATCAAAGATACAGCTTTTTCATGCCACCTTTCTTGAAAACCCCTTGTTCACCCTTGACTCCTGCCCTCCTCTCAATCCTGCCTCCCCCCTTCCTTCTGCAAAGCCACTCACTCACTAATGCCTGGAAACCCTTCAGGAACTTTCTTACTAGGACCTCTTAATCTCCCCAGAGCCCCTACCTAACCCAACCCTGACTTGGTTTGTGGATGGAAGTTCAACCCTCACTCTGATGGCATCCTGCAGGGCAGGGTATGCCATAGTGTCCCTCACAGACATTATTGAGTCGGAACCACTGCCGCCTGGGACCATGTCCCAAAAGGCTGAGCTTGTGGCACTCACCAGGGCCCTTACTTTAAGGGTCAGAGGGAACATTTAAGAGGATAGTAACGTTCAATCCACAAGGGAGCCAGAGAGCAGAAGTTGGCTCATTTCCGTATTTTCAGGTTGTCATCTTCACGAATAGACAGAAACTAACTGATTGTGGGGTATAAGCTCTCATGCATCTGGTCACAAGTATAGCCAGAGAGGATCTCAGGTGTCACGCCACCTCCAGTGGAGCCCACGTGAGGAACTCTCCGTGGGTCAAGGCTGAGAAAACTTCAAAGGAAGAATGCTTCCTGGAGAATGGCTGTGTTAAAAAGCATGCTGTGTCCTTGGCTGTTCTGCTTTAGTTCTTGTCTTCATTGCTGTCTTTATTCCTGTTCTTTCCTCATAGAGGAACTGCTTTGTACCTACTCAGGTCATTAGGCCCACCTGAAGAGAGACTAGATACGGATGATTTCCTGGGAACTCAGTTTCCTGATATTAGACTTCCTCCAAATGCTCTTTTCTTGTTTTAAACAATAAGTAAAGTAGCTAAGAATAAGCAACTTTGAAAAATTCTAGATAAGTTACAGCAAGAAGAATTATTTGTAAATAATCCCCCTGCTTCAGTCAGTCCCTAGAGTTGACTCGAGGAGATTAAAGGGATACTGAAAGAAGATTGCTGCCTACAGTTAAGACAGACTTAGGAATTGCCTACTAGTTAGGGAGAGGTAGGCTATGGCATCCCCTTAAGGGAAAGGAGAGCATATTTAGAATCCCCGAGCCCACTGATGAACCACTTCCTCATACAAGAGTTTATGAAGAAAATAATAGACGGGTAAATATTCAAGGAAGGAAAGTTTCATGGTATTCATTGTAGTTTATGGATGGGTTAGCTAGATCTAGACCACCTCGGTGCCTTTACTACAAGTCAGTGCAGCAAAATATACTTGAATAATTACAGACAGTATAAGAAACATGGATAGAAAGAATAGGAAAATAAGGATTAGAGAAACAAGCCTTTGAAGTTATATGGAGTTATAACTTCACTGACTTAGTCATTGGCCTCAGCCACCGAAACCTCAGAAGTAAAATAAAATTGAGAAAACGGAACCATAAAATTACCAACCATGAAATTTGTAAGTAGCTGATGTTGCCAAACCACTAAGGGAAAAGGACAAACAGTCTAAGCACCTGATTAATTAGATAAGAACACTCTACAGTGTACTGTATTGCTTTGATTTTGAATTGTATTTCTAAGAAAATGATTAACCATGAAATCAACCTGATGCTTGCACAATCTTGTTCTGTAACTTGTATAAAATCTGATGCTCCACTTTAGAAAATTACATTCAGATCATCAACCATCTCTGTGTTGTGTCTGTTTGTCACTCACCGAATCCTTGCCCACTCTCCGATTCCCTGTTCCCGTCGGACTGAGTGCTCCGGTCTGGGCTGGTCCGTCACACTCAGGTTTGACATTGGTAAAGGCAGATACTTCTGTCAACCTAATCCCGCTTGATACTGCCAAATATCCATGGTATAATAAAGCTTAGAAATATGAAGCAAGGTGACCTCTTAAATGTTCTGCCTTTTGTCAATCCAATAAAGGACCCAGTAGATGAAAAGAGTCACTTAAACAAATGTATACAGGTTATAAGGGCAGATGTTTTCAGTCCTGCCAGTAGTCACTGCACTCACCAGCTCTCCTGTCCAATGTAAACCACTGAGTTAAATTCTAAAGAAAAGCACATGCCTTTTTGTATTAACTATATTGGGAAATTGTCACGTGCTGTTGGAGCTCACCAAGAAGCTGACTCTGGAGATGGCCCTCCCTCTTCAAACTCAAGCCTATTATATCCAGACATGTTCTCCAAGACTCTTTTCCAGGTTCAAGCTGGCCTGACCCTGTGACAAGAAAAAGGGGAATGACAAAACAGCCTAAGAGTAAAGGCACTGTGCAGTTGAGAACAGCTAAGATATAAACTAATTTCAAAAGAGGTTGTTATTATTATTTATCTCATGGTATCCACTGTCTATAGTAAAAGTAGCTCTATTTGGTCACAATAATGAGGAAAACTACTAACACAGACTAATGTAAATGTATAGTAAATATAAAGATAAATTTAACTACTTAATGAATAAACAGGAAACACTGCTTAGTATCCCCAGGAAAAGAATTCTCAAAATAGATGGAAATTTTATTTGCTAATGGTATTATGTCTCATGATTGTTAAGAAAGAGAATGGTAAGGTAAAAGATGTTAGAAGGATATGAGAATGGAGATAATTTATTAAGAAGGATTTGGGTGTGAAGATTAAAAATGAGAGAGCCCATGCCTGGCATGGTGGCGCACACCTTTAGTCCCAGCACTCGGGAGGCAGAGGCAGGCAGATCTCTGTGAGTTCAAGGCTAGCCTAGTCTACATACCAGGACAGCTGGGGCTACAGGGAGACCCTGTCTCAAAAAAGACCAAAAAAGAAAAAAAAAAAAGAGTGAGCCTAAGCATGTGATGAAGGTAGGCATGTGTAGGTTTGTTAGGATTTATCAAGGATGAGACAAAGATAATATATAGATAATCTTAAAATCTCTAAGGTTATAGCTTAGTCAACTAGTTTAAGGATGTATAGTCAAGGTTTTTCTGAGAATGTTTGGTATTTGCCCAAGCTTTATCTAGATAGCACATGGTAAAATAACTAACCCACACTCATGGACTGACCAGGTTGCAACAGCAGGCATTGACTATGGCACCTCTCAAGGCCATTTCAGGATAAAAATTTTTTTAAAAATCCAAAATTCCCAATCCCAAAAAGGCCATAGAGACCCTAAGCCAAGCAAGGAACCAGCTAATAGAACAGCTCCAATGTTTTAACACTTCCCCCAGCTTCTCCTAGGACCGAGTTTCTCTCTCTCTCTCTCCCTCTCTGACACTCCTAAAGGACTTCTCTAACCTCAATGCACCTACCTGCTTCCTCTTCATCCCTTTGCAGGGCCCACTCCTCATTCCCTTCCCAGTCTATAACATCACCATCAAACTAACACCAGTGCTTCCAGAGCCCCAGTAGTACAACAACCTCTGCCTCCTCCACCCCTTTTCCTTAAAAAATCAGAGTTCTGGGCTCCCCATGCCTCTGATTGCCTCAACTCCTCCATCTGCAATGTTACATACAGTCTGGGGCAATACTGGTCTAGCCCCAGGGCTACTTTTTCTCGGCTCCTCCAAAATATATACCCGTATCTCCCCACAAGTCAGAGATACATGTACCCCAGTTGTCCTCATACCCAGACTAATTCCATACACCTCAGGAGAAGTGCATGACTTTCTCTCCACAGAAGCAGGAGGAAGTAGGAGAAAGAGGTCAGCCACCCTGGCAGTCCTGGTAGGAATCAGCCTGTGTCCTAGTTTGTTCTTCATTGCTATGACAAAATACTCTGACCAATACCAACTTGGGGAGGAAAGGGTTTATTTGTTTTACATCTCCCAGGTCGCAGTTCATCAGGGAGCCCAAGGTAGGAACTCAGGGCAGGAACCTGGAGGCAGGAGCTGGAGCACAGGCCATGGAGGAATGCTGCTTACTGTCTTGCTCCCTTGGCCCCAGCTCAGCCTGCTTTCTTATGCAACACAGGTCCACCTGCCCAGGGGTGGTACCATCCACAGTGGGCTGGGCCCTCCCACATCACTCATCAAGAAGATGCCCTTCAGACATGGCCACAGGCCAGTCCAATAGAGGCAATTCCCCAATTGAGGCTCCCTCAACCCAGGTGTGTCAAGTTGACACTAAAGCTATCCAGCACAGCCTGGTATCACCTTGTAGCTGCCACAGGATTCAGGGCAAGGAGTCTGGGGCATACCTTACTCTCAGCCCAGCATCTCTCTCAGGAGATCCAGAACCTTAAGCAAGAGCTCACTACAGTGATAGAGGCAACAGCCCAGTCAATCCAGATCCTACAACAGCAACTGTCCTCCCTAGCCGAAGTCCCCCTCCAGGACAGGTGAGCCCTGGACTTATTAACTGCAGAAAAAGGGGGTATATGCATTTTCTTGGGTGAAGAATTCTGTTACTATGTAAATCAATTGGGTAACGTCGATCACAATGTAAAACACCTTCAGCAGGTAGCCAAGGACCTCGCGCTCAAAACCTCCCAATACCAACAGCCACCCCAGTGGGATTTTTTTTGTTGTTGTTGTTATTTTTGAGACAGGGTCTCCCTGGAGCCCCAGCTGGCCTGGAACTCACTATGTAGCCCTGGCTGACCTTGAACTCTCAAAGATCTGCCTGCCTCTGCCTCCCTAGTGCTGGGATTAAAGATGTGTGCCACCACACTAGCCCCAGTGAGATTTTTACAGGGCTAACACTTTGGCTTCTACCCCTACTTGGCCCCCTGCTTTCTATTACTCTAATGCTAACTATTGCCCCCTGCCTCTTCAGGTACCTTCAGGTCACTAAATTTAACCAAATGTTGCTCTCCTTTCCCCTACATGTGTACGAATGCCTATAGACGACCAAGGACCTTGTCCAGTTGCACGAAGTGGAGACCACCACTGCCTGACCATACTGTAACCCCCAGCCTCTACCCATGCAGACTCTGACCACCAGGAAGTAGCCAGAAAAACCACCCCCTAGCCTATAACACAAAAGGCCGGAGTGTAAGTGTCCAGGTCAGCAGCAACCTTCCCCCAGTGCAGTAAAGCCCCACAAGACAGGCCCCAAGCACCTCTTAAAAACAGGTGTTGAGTCAGCATAGTCTGTTTCTATTTTTATCCTCCTGCTGAGGCTATTTTTATCTTTCCCACCCCTATAAAAGCCTCCAGCCAGCAGCTTGAGAGCTGGTGGCTTCCTCACTCCGGAGCAGGAAGCCTTCCCCTGTGATCTTCCAAATAAACCATGCCCTGCCTGAGTTCTTGTCTGTGTCTCGGTTTACCTATCATCCAGCACTTCACAGGTTATTAAGCATTTGTTTGTTTCTTTTCCAGCATGAGTTCAGCCATTTCCATGATTTACTCTAAGTCTTCTGTACCCCACGGTGAATGTGTAACACTCTCTCAGGATCAGTGTCTCCAATCCTAAACCCTCCCGACTCTGCTGAAGTGTTACCAGAATCCAGGCAGTAGGGAGCAAAAGGAAAAGCAAGGGCTTTGGGATCAGACCAGTATGTGTTCTAATTGCTGTTGGGTACCGGTCCTGCTGGGTTATCTTGGACTTCTCACTAAACCTTCTCTTTCAAATTGAAGCCACAGGCCTGCCTCATAGGGATGTGACACAGGTATTGGACACTCAGGAAAAGTTGGTGTTGGGGCTGGAAAGATGGCTCAAAAGTTAAGAGTGCATATTGCTCTTGCCAAACACCTGAGTTCAGTTCCCAGTGCCCACACTAAGTGGCTCACAACCACCTGTAACATTAGCTCCCAGGTATCTGATGTCCTCTTCTACCCTCTGTGGGCACTGCACTTATGTGTACAAAACCACACATAGATACACATGTATACCCATACTTTAAAAATAAGGGGTTGGTGAGATGGCTCAGCAGTTAAGAGCACTGGCTGCTCTTGCAGAAGACCTATCAAATCCCAGCACCCACATGGCAGCTAACGACCATGCCCAGCAGGGGGAACATAACATTTAAAAACTTTTACTACACCAGGAGTGTTGGCACACGCCTTTAATCCCAGCACTCCAGATCTCTGTGAGTTCAAGGCCAGCCTGGTCTACATAGCGAGTTCCAGGACACCTGGGGCTACAGGGACCCTGTCTCAAAAAGACCAAAAAAAAAAAAATTTTATTACATTTACTTATTTTGTGTGTGAGTGGGTGGGTGCCTATATGCCAAGCACATGTGTAGTAATTTCTTGCCTTCCTCTATGTGGGTTCCAAGGATTGAACTCAAGTCATCAGGCTTGGCAGCAAGCACCTTTACCTGCTGAGTCTTCTCACTGGCCCCCACTCCCCAATGTATTTTGAATACCTGCTGCGGGTCAAGTGTTTGCTATGCTCAGAGCACCATAGAGATAAGGCACATAGCCAGATTAAGTCAAGAAAGAGAAACTTTACCTGTGCAATGGGGAGGAGGTTGTGAAAGAGAGCCCAGCAAACAGTCCAGGGTTGAGGTCCAGTGGAACAGATAGGTGGTATGATGTGCTCAGATGTTCTTTTTAGACATCCTTACACTTGTGGTGGGAAAGAAGGATTGGAGGAGGAGTTTGGACCAAGGAGGTGAGCTACAAGGATGGCAAATCCCCACATCTCCTTAATAACCTCAGCCTCACCCTCTTCTGTGGGCTTCTACCACTTTTGTTAGGATAAGATTTGGCTGTTGCTATACAACAACCCCCAGTAAGTAGTCTCAAATAAAGTCTGTTTGAAGAAGGGAGGATTTGAAAGACATTAAGGTTTGGGGTGTAGATGACTACTTATCTCTGCATCAACATCTGTTCTTCCCTTCTGCATTAATGGAACTATAGAACTCTCCATTCTCTCTCTCTCCCTCCCCATCTCTCTCCTCTCTTTCTCTCTCCCTCTCTCCTCTCTTTCTCTCCCTCTCTCTCCTCTCCCTCCCTCTCTTTCCCTCTCTCTCCCTCCCTCTCTCTCCCCCTCCCTCTCCTCTCTCTCTGTCTCTCTCTGTCTCTCTCTCTCTCTCTCTGATAGGGTATCATGTACATGTATCGTAGGCTGAGCATGAGTTTGACCTCCTTCCTCCACATCCTAAGTGCTGGCCTGAAACACTATAGCCTATTAAAATCCCCTATCTTCATTTGGACACATGGCCACACAGGATAAAATTTTATGTTCTTGAAATCTGGGTGTGGCTATGTGACTAAGTTCTGAATGGTAGGACATGATATATAAACTTAGAGGAATATGGTCGAGATGCTCAGCTGCCTTGGATCTTGTCAGCTCAGGAATGACAAGCCCAGATTGGTCCTGCTGGAGGTTTCTGCTTCCACAGGTGTCTCCAGGATGACCTGTCATCCAGGAAGCCCCCAGAGCCCCAGAGTAGCCCACTTTCAACAGTAAAGTGTTCCTCTTCCCCACGGTTTATTTCTAGCCTTTAGACTTAAGACAGTAAGGAAAGTATTCCCATTCTCATGGTAGACAGGCTCTCACGCTAATTCAGGCCACTATGGTCTCTCTTAGATCACAAAGCCCTTCATGAACTGGCCAGACTACTCTTTCAGCGCCTTATCACTTGGCTCCAGGCAGTACTGGCTCCATCAAAGTATGTATCTTTCTTCCTAAGGGCTTTCTCCCAACCTACTCCATACACATAGGACATACTTACCTTTATCCCTAATTTTTTTTTTAATTAGAGCTCTGGGTTTTAATGTTGTTCATCAGGAAAATGCTCTCTGAACCCCCAGAATAAGTCAAGTTCCACGTGTATATGTGTGCATGACTCTCTGTTCCCAGTGCTTATCATAATTGTAATTATAAAATTGTGTTTAGCACTATTCTCTAAGTGTTATGGAGCTGGGAATGTGCCTCTTTTGCTCACCCATGTACCCTAAGAATCTAGCAAGAGTCTGATACTTCAGCAGTGCTCAAGAAATAGTTGCTGATGAGTGAATGTCCCCTCCAACCACAACACTCCAGAGAATCTCTGACGGTCCCATCTTCCTCTCTTCATCCTTCTGCCCAACTTGAAGACAAAAGCACAAATAAATAGTTAGCCTGGGACCCACCATAGCTTGGATACTTTGAATACACTGAGGTTGAAAGAAAACCATCACTGCAGCAGCCTGAGGAGTTCCCATAATCTTTTAGGGACCTGGACTCAGGTAAAGCTGGATCCTTGGCTTCTCTCCTTCCACCACTTAGGATTGAACTCATGTTGTCAGGCTTGGAGCAAGCACCTTTACCCACTGAGCCATCTCTCAGTCCTTCACTCTTTTTGATAAGTGAGATGATAGGGCGGCTCTGGAGATGCCTTGGATGGGATTACAATCTGATAAGATAAAACTAGGAGTCACTAGGGTTGTGCAAGGAAGTTAGGATGTCCTTTTATCATAAAGGTTTCTGGTGAGATGCTCAGAAAATTGCAGGCTTATAGCTGGGAAAAAAGGAAAGTCTTAAGCAAATGCTAATTGTGCTAGAATTCTTGAATCTCAGATAGCTTCAACTAGACTCTGAAGTATGGGGCTCTACCCCCTTCCCGTGTCTCCATAATTTTCCCTGTCTCTGTGCTGCCACATTAGGATGTAGCCCCTGTGAATAAGAGAGGACTACTGTACTCTAAACTGATTGAAGATCACAAAAGTACCTGAAATATGTTTTAAGCAAGTTACTAAAATGTTGATTTATAATTAAGGCTTAGCATCTAGCTAAACTATCCTGTACTATGATACAACCTAATGAATAAGCATCTGGATGATAAGCGAGGTGTTAGGAGTTAATTAAAGTGTTAGGTGATAATCAAATATCAGCTACCCAAGTGTTAGCTGACAACCAAGGGATTAATTTACAACTAGGATGTTAGCAGATACTGGCTAACCAATGACTAAGGTGATAGTTGATAAGGGTTTAAAGTAACATCTTCCTTAGGGGAGTTTAGTATGTGTTAGAAGGGCCCTGGAACCAGCTAAAATAAAGTCTAATTGGAAGTGTAAAGTTGTCACTGGGACTCAAAGCCTTTGAGGCTTTTCTTTATCTTTTCTCCAGGTGTAGTCATGGACAGGCATGGAGCTACTGTCAAATTTTAACCATCTAAGTCGAACGTCCTTCCTTTTGACTGTTGAAACAATGGACTCCAAGAAATTGGTATTTCCTCCGGAGTCTCATGCTAGAAGAAGGAAAGACAGAGATCCTGGTACCAGCCAGAGGAGGAGCTTGTCTCCCAGAAAGAGATTTTCACAGTTATGACAACTTATCAGATCACCTTGCAGGAGAGACTGGAGTCCAGACAATGATGGGTCAATGATGGCTGGGACCACACCTTAACCAGAGCTGCTTAGTTATACATACATCTTGCTTTCTATTTAAGCCTAAACCTTGCATCAGTACCTTAAAGATGGGCTTTGGAAGGGCTCACTGGACCTCTTTGTTCCTCTTCCCAATGTAGCCACATTGAATAAATCTTTCTCTACTTTTCACTATTACTTATCTCTTTCATTGGCTTGTTGAGGACAAGTGGCCGAGCCTGTTAGGGCTGCCAGGGCCCAAGGTTCTGACAGGAAGAACTTGTATAGCAAAAATACTTAACATATAATCCAGCTTAATCTGCTAATGGCCAGGATTGAGCAGAGGAGAGGGAAGAGAAAGCATCCCCTTCAATAGTCAGGGTAGAATGTAATGAGTGAGTGAGCAAGTCAGCCAGAGAGTGTGGTGTGAAAGAGGAGTTTAGGATGCAGAGGCTGTGTGGAAGGGACAACAGGTGTATTAGGGAGAGGTGATGACTTTAATGCTGCACTGTCAAATTACGTGTGTGGAGATATAAGTCCAACATAAATACAAAGTAGTGACTTGGGTGTCATCAGAGCGTAGATGGTAGTCAAAACCAAGAAAAGTGAAGTGGTAGAAGAGAAAAGGGGCGAGCCTAGGACTCCATGGAAGACCTACAGGGAAAGGGTGGGTAGAGGAGGGAAAGCCCTCAACAGACACTGCAAAGGAAGGTGCAAGAGAGGTGGGAGAAAGGGAGAAAACAGAAGTCAAGAAAGTCAAGGGAAGAGAATGTGTAAGGGGCAGAGTGCTGTCAGCAGTGTTAGTAGGAGAAGGCCAGAGACGTCCATGGGACTCAACACTATGGAGCCAAGACCTGGTGCTGGGGAGTGGAGTGATGGACAGCATAAATATGAATGGTAGAAACAGCAGGTCTGAGTGGAGGGAGGTAGCTCAGGAATGTGCTTCTGAGATCCCATCATAAGCCTTTCTGGACAGCTGGGCACATGTAGAGCAGAGCTTGGTGTACAAGCTAAAGCCATCACAAGGGGCTCGCAGTCAGCCCACAGGCAGCCTTCACTTTACTCTAGGCAGGAGATGAGGGAGTCGGTGAGAACTATAAACACAGTTCATTCTTTCACTGTCCCACTGGAAAATGGAGGACCAGAGAGCTGTGTTCATTTGCTCAGACTGTGAGATAAGGACACAGTCAGAACTTGAATCTGAGTCTCCAGACTTCTAAAGAATTTGATATTAGGGGCTGGAGAGATGGCTCAGCCGGTAAAGGTGCTGCATGCCTTGAAAGCCTGATGACCCTGGAATCCATGTAAAGGTGGAAAGAGCAAACCAACTCCACAAAGTTGTCCTCTGACCTTCACATATGTGCTGTGACACATGTGCACAAATACTTAATTTATACATATGAGAATTATAAGTAATTTAAAAATCTGATCCTGGAACATGAATTACTAATCAGTGACTTTGCCCTTCACCATAATATTGTCTGTTTTTATACCTATATAAAGGTGAATTATACATATTTTATACATAAAACTCAAACACTAAAGAAATACTGTAACAAAGAAAATAGATAAGGCAGATGGGATAAGTTGCTAATAACAGATGAATTTCTGTAAAGGATGGAGGGATGTACTTTGCATCATTCTTACAACTTCTTTATTAGTTTGAAAGGATTTCCAAATTAAAATTATAAAAACAAAAAAAGAAAATGGTTTCTGTTACCCCACCCAACCCTGACAGACAACCATTAACAATTTCATCTACATCCCTTCCTCTCACTAACATTCAAAAAAGTTTGTGAGACCCCTGTCTCATATGTAGCCCTGGCTGGCCTGGAACTTACTACGTGGACCAGGTTGGCCTCAAACACAGAGATCTGCCTGCCTCTGCCTCTAGAGTGCTGGGATTAAAGGCGTGTCCTGCTATGCCCAGCTAATGTTGAAATTTTTTAACAAAAATTCATACTGGTTTTGTGTATTATGTACAAAGGTTTATTCTATTTTGCAACTTGCCCTTTTACTTTTGGAAAACTTTCTTTTTGTAGAAACAGTACCTTGCTATGCAGCTTAGGCTGGCCTTGAACACAAACTCCTTCCATTTCAGCTTCCCAAGAGTTAGAATTATTGGCCTGCGCCACTATGTCAGGCTTGATTTTGGGCAACTTTCTATGGTAGCACATACAGATGTAAGTATTTGTTTGTTTGTTTAAGACAGGGTCTCTAGCCCAGGCTGTCCTCAAACTTGCTATCTAGCCAATGATGACCTTAACTACTAATTTTCCTGCCTTTTTTCATCTCCAAAATGTTGGATTTATAGACAGGTACCACAAGGCCAGACCTAAAACAACGTTTAAAAAGCTTTGTTTCAGGGGGCTGGAGAAATGGCTCAGAGGTTACGAACACTGGTTGTTCTTGCAGAAGACCCAGGTTTGAATCCCAGCACCTACATGGCAGCTAACAACTGTCCATAACTCTAGTTCCAGGGGATCCGACAGCCTCTTTTGTCCTCCACGGGCATTGCATGACACAGGTGCACTTACCTACATGCAGGCAATAAACTCATACACATAAAATAAAAAATAATAAATAAAAAAATATAAAAAGCTTTGTTTCACGTACACATTCTAAGTTTAAAAATTTTTGATTTATTATTATTGTGGGGTGGGGAGCAAGTGTGCCATGGCTCATGTGTGGAGGTTGGAGAACAACACGGTGGAGTTGATTCTCTCCTTCCACCTCTTCTGTGGGTTCTGGGACTTGAACTCAGGTCATCAGGCTTGCACACCAAGTGCCATTACCTACTGTGCCATCTCATCGGTCCCTTACCATACAAGCTTGTAATCCTAGATCCATGTGCCATATATGCACAAATACACAAAGAAGAATGACTAAGAAATATCATATATAAAAGGTAAATATGGTTTCATATATTCCAGAAGAACAATGCCCAATTCTCATTAGCATACAGTGAGAACAGAAACTGATGTCAATCACTAACCCACAGGGGAGGATTAGAAATAGTAGAAAAGACAAAAATAAAATTATGGGCAGGTGAAATGGCTCAGTGGGTAAAGGTGCTTGCTTCCAAGTCTGAGGATTTGTGTTTGATCCCTGGAACTCAAATGGCAGGAGAGAACTGATCCCACAAATTGTCCTCTGATCTCCATATGGGCGCTATGGCGCGCGCACGCACACACACACACACACACACACACACACACACGATATTAAAAAAAAATCCTATGCCCTGGGGTGCAGTGGAAGGGGTTTTGTGGACCAGATGGCATCCAGGGTTAACAAGGAATGTGGCTGAATGCCAATACATGTAAGAGGGCTTCCAGACTGGAGAGACCAAAATGAGCCAAGACACTATGCAACAGATGCACTGACTTCAGGAGATAGAGGAGCGTTTGTTTTATGTGGAGGGATGCAATCTAGCAAAACGACATATAAGACGGCAAAGAACACCTCATTCAATACAAGGGGCCAAATATCTCCCCCATGTAGAGGCTCCACCTGCTGTGTGTGGAAATTCAGAAGCTGACGACCACTTTGCAGGATTCGTGAACCCAGGGGGCCTTTGGAATCAAATCCATGAGCTTGAACCTTCTTTAGCCTTTCTTAGTTCAAACAGTCTCTGTTCCAAAAAAATAAAATAGCACAAGCAACAAAACTCAATTAGAGTGAACTTTAATCTCTCACACCTCACCTGAGCCCAAACAGTGATGCTACTGAGACAGCAGGCCTGTTCCTTACGCAGACTCATCACTACAACCTAACAGTTTCCAGCATATGGTGCCCCTAATGCATCTCCCATCAAAAAATACACATCACACAAAAATAAACTTCCACAAATAAATAAGAACCAGGATCTTCCTATAAGATTTCGACCCTAACAACATATTTGACCCTTCTGTGACCCACTTATAAAATATGCACACTCTGTTCCACAAAGCATTACTTTGTTTTATTCTTCTTCTTCTGGGCGGGCATGGAAGTATACACCTGTAATCCCCGCACTTGGAGGCAGAGGCATATCTCAATATATATATAAAGATTCTTCTTCTTAAGGTAATGCAAATTTATGTATTTGTCTATACTACCATAGTCAGGTAGTTAGCAATGCCTATAACCAAACTCCATATCCCCTGCTTCTCAGACTATTAGAATTTTTCCTTCATTCAGATCCTAACAAAGTAACCTAACAATGGGAAAAACAAAAAGATAGTCATACAAAAATAAAATACTTTCAAAAAAGAAAAAGAATCTGTATCATCACTCCAACCGTCTAAACTTTGAAAACAGACCCCACATATCTGATTCACCAAAGCTATAGACAGTTTATGTGGTACTTGACAAATTAGCACTAAGGAAGTTGGAGGACTGTGAGTTCAAATCCAGCCAGGACTACATCGTGAGGCCATGTCTCTAAAACAGAACAACATGGCACTGGGGAGATAGCCCAGTTGGTAAAGTACTTCCTGTGTAAGCCTGAAGATCTAAGTTCAATCCCCACTACCCACATAAAAAGCAGGCATCATGGCACACATTGGGGGAGGGGGCAGAGACAGAAAGATCCCTGGGGCTCACTGGCCAGCTAGCTTAGCTTAATCAACAGATTCCAGTGAAAGATCCTATCTAAAACACATGGAAGCCCCAGGCTCCTCTGAGAGATCCTATCTCAGAAACACAGGATGGGGCTGGGGAGTGAAGTACTTCCTCTTCAAGCCCTAGGACCAGGGTTCAGATCCCTAGAATCCACGTAAAAGCCAGGTGGCTGGCCTGTAACCCAGCATGGTAGGAGGCAGACAAGGAATCCTCAGAGCAAGCTGGCTACCTAGGTTGACCCAAAGGGTGAACTTTTCAACAAGAGACCCTGCCTCAAAATATAAGGTTGAGAGCAATCAAGGAAGACACCAGACATGAACCTCAGTCCTCCATATACATGTATGTGCTGGATAGCTTTAGTGTCAACTTGACATACCTGGGTTGAGGGAGCCTCAACTGGGGAATTGCCTTCATTGGGCTGGCCTGTGGCCATGTCTGTGAGACAACTTCTTGATTGTTGTGTGATGTGGGAGGGCACAGCGCATTGTGGGTGGTGCCACCCCTGGGCAGATGGGCCTGTGTTGCATAAGAAAGCAGGCTGAGCAGGGGCCAGGGGAGCAAGCCAGTAAGCAGCATTCCTCCACAGCCTGTGCTCCAGCTCCTGCCTCCAGGTTCCTGCCCTGAGTTCCTACCCTGGGCTCCTTGATGAACTGTGACCTGGTAGATGTAAGATAAATAAACCCTTTCCTCCCCAGGTTGGTAGTGGTCAAGGTGTTTTGTCACAGCAATGAAGAAACAAACTAAGACAATGTACACACCCCCACACACACGTGAACATGAAGACACACCACACATACATATATATGTCAAAAATAAAACAAGTGGACATTGCCTGAGGACTGACTCCTGAGGTTGACCTCTTGCATACAACTGCACACAACCACACACACACACACACACACAGAGACAGAGACAGAGACAGAGACAGAGACAGAGAAAGGAAGGAGCTCATAAAATAGATGGGAACATAAAACTTTTATCAACTCATTATCCAGGAACGTTTTTCTGAAATGTCATGTCTACAAGGAAGGATGTTTGGCAGAACTGTATGGGGTTACCTCATAGGCCAGACACTGTTAGGTCTGCTTCAGAATTTCAGGGATATTGGCAGATCACTGCTCAAGGTAGGCCATGGAATCCTGATGGATTTCAGCGGGACTTTTGTGCTGTACCTTGAGGTCCTCAGCACCTGTTGCCAATGCCTCAGCTTTGCTAAGTGCTGCTGGACCAGTCTGGCTTTCCACTGCAACCCAGTCCTTATTTCTGGGACAGCCTCTTCTTTTAAAAAATTTATTTTTTGATTTTATTTTATGTGTATGTGTGTATTGCCTGCATGTAGGTAAGTGCACCCGTGTCGTGCAATGCCCGTGGAGAAGAGGCCGTTGGATCCCCTGGGACTGGAGTTACGGACAGTTGTTAGCTGCCATGTGGGTGCTGGGATTTGAACCCAGGTCTTCTGCAAGAACAACCAGTGTTCTTAGCTGCTGAGCCGTCTCTCCAGCCCCATGGGACATCCTCTTTTATAACTTGCTCTGGTTTCTGGACACATAATTGCCATTTTTTCTGTAGGACAAAAATAGTCTCTGTATTGAAATGCCCACAAACTTTAATGCCCACTTATTAACAGTTCAAATTTCTTCCCCATCAGTGGTACTGACATAGTCTGATACACAAGAGAAGCAAAGACAAGCCTCCAACGATGAATCCAACTTGTCCACCAGGGTGTGTTAGAAGTTCTCAGTGCTCTAGGCACTGCTTGAAGTGAGGCCTGGTCCTGGCCTGGGAGACCAAATGGGGTTGACAGGGGCCTGGGCCATGTCTGGAATCCTTATTGACTATCTGTAGTCTGAGAATTATCTATTCATGTCTGTACTTGTTACTTTTCTCCTGGGTGTGATAAAATATCTGGCTAATACAACTTAAGGGAGAAAATATTTCTCCTGGCTCACAGTTTCAGGGACTATCAGTCCAGGAAGGCATGTGGTAGGACTGGCTCCTGTTGGGTGTGTATGTGTGTGTGTGTGTGTGTGTGTGTGTGTGTAGTAGCTGGGGTCACATTGCCTTAGCAGTCAGGAAGAATGAGCTCCAGCCAGAACTCCAGCAGGCCGTCACTATGACATCCTTCCCTTCCAGCTACACATTTGTCTCATAGATAAAAGGTTCTACAATACCTCCTACGCCCCCACCCCCCAAAAAGTTCCACTAGTTGGAAACCAAGTGTTCAGCACAAGAGCCTCAAGGGACAGCTCACATTTAAACTATAACAATATCCTCTGCCTTTTTTTTGTATGGTAGTATATGTTTGATGGGTAAATTTTTGTTGGGCATTAATGCTTAGCTTGACTGGGAAAAAAAAGGCCTGGAAACCTTCAGCCATCACCCCAATTTAAGACTTTCACTTTCATTTTATATCAGTATCATTGTGGTTATTATTATCTCTCTCTTTCCCTCCTTCCCTCCCTCCTTCTCCCTCAGCTCTTTTCTTTTTGCCTGTCTGGGAATTGAACCCAGAGCCTAGCAAGTGTTCTATCAATGAACCCCACCTTCACCTCATGGCAGGAACATGGATCTTTTAAAAAAATTTATTATTATTATTATTTATTTTTGGTCTTTTTGAAATAGGGTCTCCCTGTAGCCATAGCTGGCTTGTAACTAACCATGTAGCCCAGGGTGGCCTTAAACTCAGAGATATTCCTGCCTCTGCCTCCAAATGCTGGCATTTATTTACTTTTTTTTTTTTTGTCTTTTTTTGAGACAGGGTCTCCCTGTAGCCCCAGCTGTCCTGTAACTCACTATGTAGACCAGGCTGGCCTTGAACTCACAGAGATCTGTCTGCCTCTGCCTCCTGAGTGCTGGGATTAAAGGCGTGCACCACCACTCCCAGCTTTATTTGCTATTTTTATTTTATGTGTATGAGTGTACTGCCTGCATGTATGTAAGTGCACCCACATTGTACAATGCCCTCAGAGATCAGAAGAAGGAGTCAGATCACCTGGAACTGGAGTTACAGAGGGCTGTTAGCCACCATATGGGTGCTAGGAACTGAACCTGGGTCCTCTACAAGAGCAGCCTGTGCTCTTAAACACTGAGCCATCTCTCCAGTCCTAAACATGCATCTTTTGTAATTAAAAAATAATATACACAGAAATAAAGGATAACAATAACAAATACATTTGGCCTAGAGTTCCATTGGCTGGAAATTAATGTTGAGTACAAGTTTTTTTGTTTTTTTTTTTGTCTTTTTGAGACAGGGTCTCCTTGTAGCCCCAGCTGTCCTGGAACTCACTATGTAGACCAGGCTGGCCTCGAACTCACAAAGATCCACCTGCCTCTGCCTCCCAAGTGCTGGGATTAAAGGCGTGCGCCACCACGCCCAGCTGAGTACAAGTTTTTATTATCACGAGTAATTTTTTTGCAAAAATCAGCTACTGAATTCTTCCCATTTGGCTAGCACTGCCCTGGGCACTTTCACAGGAATTGGATTCTAATCCTCACCCCAGCCTTGTGAAGTAGGAATTGCTCCCCCCTGACAGAGGCCTGGTTAGGTAGATTATTGCTTCATAGCCTTCTACATGCCACAGAGATTCTTACTGGCTGGTAATTCACTGTTAAGAACTCTGACTGGCCAGGAGTTGTATTGGTTGCTCTTGTATTCAAATAATCAAAGTACTAGACTTCTTCCTCTTAAGTGTGACAGACAGAGTATGGGATAAGAGTGAAGGGAAGAGAAGAGCAGGTCTCTCCCTGTGAAGCACCCCTTGAGTTTGTTTTGGTCATCTGTCCACTTGTGAGGTGGGAGTGATAGGGAAGAGGGAACGTGGTCATAAGTCTTCTCGCTTCTGCAGGATGAGCTTCATCACCAGCTCTGTGATCCGGGGCTTGATCTCCTCCACTGAGATAGTTGGGTCCCAAGCCCCCATCACCTTTCCATCTGGGGCCACTAGGTACTTCCAGAAGTTCCAGGTGGGCTCCTTTCCAGAAGTTTCTAAGGAAAAAGGAAGTGGAAGAGCAAGTATTTCTCTCTGTACCCTCCTGGAATTTCACTATTGGTGGGATCTTGGCACCCAGTCCACACCCAGACCACTCAAATTAGAATCACTGAGGACTAGGCCCGGGCCTGAGCACTTCTCAAAAGCTCTCCGGAAGATTCCATTGTGGGATCCAGATTGGGAAAGACTGCTTTCTGAGAAGTAATTAACATAGCACCATCAAGCCCTCCTTTACTAATGGCCTCATCAGTTATACCATATTCTCTAAGACTGTTTTGTTTTGAGACAGGATTCCGTGTAACCCAGGCTACCTCAGTCTTGCTACGTAGCTGAGAATGACTTTGAACTCCTTCTCCTCCTAGGCTCTACCTCCTTGCATCACATTGCTTCGCTTCTAATTAAATCTTAATGGGTTCTAAAGGTTAGTCCATGTTAGTCCTGTATCGGAATTATTGTCAGGGAGGAGGGCCTTAAAGAAATTCTTGAGTCCTATTTGAGTAGGTCTCAGGTTTGTGCAATTTTAAGATCTTCCCAGATACTTTGCCTTTTTTAAAACTCTTTTTTTGGGGGGGGGCGGTGGTTTTTGTTTGTTTTTGAGACAGGGTCTCTGGGTAGCCCCAGCTGGCCTGGAACTTGCTATGAGACCAGGCCAGCTGGGAACTCACTATGTATATCAAGCTGGCTTGTTTCTGACAGAGATCACCAGCCTCTGACTCCCAAGTGAGTGCTGAGATCAAAGGCGTGAGCCACCATGCCAGGCTTCTCCCCAGGTACTTCTAAAGCAAGGCTCGCAAATTTGTTCTACAGCTATGAGAATTAGGGTAAAACTAATAAAAATACACATGAAAAATCAAACTTGAGGACTGTCCTGAAGGGAGAAATGCAATTCTGTCCTGGTAAGGGATCTTTAGTTTGCTATACAGTTGCTTCTCATTTACTCCTCCAGGTGAGTGGGTTGTGGGGCTGGGGTCCTGGTGAAAGACACAAAGGCAACCAGTGGCTTGGAGTGGATGAAGCCAAAATGGAGCCCTGAGAGGAGAAAGGTCTGAGGAGGAAATAGGATCACAATCATCATCTTGCCTAGGATTCTATTTGTGCCTCTGCAGAGTCTGGGGCTAGAGAGGGGAATCTACCCTTTTAGCATTTATGTGGTTGCTGCTGTTCTGGGTGGATGGCTATGCCAAGTCATTCTATTCTCAGAGCAAGGCCACTTTTGCCTTAAGTGAGCCGGGTTCAGGGCATCCAGTCCTGGCTGCAATCTATCTTAGGACATCCTGACCCCACTGTAAAGAATCCTACCCTGGGGGCCGGAGAGATGGCTCAGCGGTTCAGAACACTGGTTGTTCTTGCAGAAGACCAGGTTCGAATCCCAGCACCCACATGGCAGCTAACTCCAGTTCCAGGGGATCTGACAGCTTCTTCTGTCGTCAGCATTGCAGAACACAGGTGCACTTACCTACACACAGGCAATACATGCACACACATAATATAAAAATAATAAAGAGCGGGGCGTGGTGGCACATGCCTTTAATCCCAGCATTTGGGAGGCAGAGGCAGGTGGATCTCTGTGAGTCGAGGCCAGCCTGGTTTACATAGTGAGTTCCAGGCCAGCTGGGGCTACAGGGAGACCCTGTCTCAAAAGCCATATTTCATGCATTCCATCATATGTTAAGTCCTATGCAGTCAAGCATCTGTTTTTTTGTTTTTGTTTTGTTTTGTTTTTGAGACAGGGTCTCCCAGTATCCCCATCTGGCTTGGAACTCACTGTGTAAACCAGGCTCCTGGAACTCACAGAGATCCACCTGCCTCTGCCACCCAAATGCTAGGATTAAAGGCCTGTGCCACCACGCCAGGCTTAAAAAATATTTTTTATTTATTATTTTTATTTTATATCTGAGTGCATTGCCTGCATGTATGTAAAAGCACTGTGTTGTTCAGTGCCTGTGGAGGACAGAAGAAGGTGTCTGATTTCCTGGAACTGGGAGTTACGGACAGTTGTTAGTCCCCATGTAGGTGCTAGGAATCGAACCCAGGTCCTCTGCAAGAGCAGCCAGTGTTCTTGCCATCTCTCCAGCCTGTGTTTGCTTTTTTATTTTTTTAATATGCATTTGTATTTACTTATTTTGTGTGTGAGGGCTCATGTACATACATGTGGAGGTCAGACAACAATGTGCTAGAGTTGGTTCTCTCCTTCTACTATGTGGGTTCTGGAGATTGAACTCAAATCATCAGGCTTAGTGGCAAGCACCTTTACCTGATGAATCATCTCATCAGCCCCAGAAACCTACCTTTCAACTGAGGCTCAGGCCATCAAAAGTTTGACTCAAGTGACCCAAGCCTCCTCAAGAAGAGACAACCTATACTGTAAAACTTATTCCTCAACAAAATAATGAGATATCTGCCTTATTATCCAGATGAGCCCCACACAGATAGCACACAGAGCCCCACCTGATAAGGCTGAACGGTCTGAGCATAGTGACACTGAAACACTGCCTGACTGCCAGAACAGCCCCTCTCCCTGCCACAAATACATATATACAAAAAAAAAAAAGCAGCCTCTTAGAATCTTAGACGGCCTCTGTGCAGACAGGTTTTTTCCTATTGTTTTGCCTCCTGCAAAGATAACACAATATACCTAACAAACTACTACCTTCTTCTGCCCTCGGTGAATTCATTCACATCATTGGCCTGTCACTGATGCTTCAGGCATGGCAATAAAGAGCTGGTATTTTAAATAAAAGGTTTCTCTCTTTGGTCTATAGACTTTGCCTCTGCCTCAGAACAGAAGACTTTTAGCTATCTTGGTTAGCCTTATCCAGGCATGTCTGTATCTTGGTTTCTCCATCCTAAGCCCACAAGCTCAACTAATCCACACTGATGGAAGCACAATGACCAGTCTCCTTCCAGGAGTCCCCGTGGGTGAAGACAGGGAAGTCCTCAGGAAGGATGTAGGGAGACCTGTGAGGCAACAGGTGTGGAGATACTTTTGGGCAGTAATCTTCCTCCCTCATGGCTGCCATCACTCTCCTCCCAGGGTCAGGAAGGGAAAAGTAACCCTGCCAGCCCAGGGAGCCGTAGCCTCAGTCAGCTGAGGGTAGTTGAGGGGAAGAAGGGCTAGGACTCACGGGTCAGGTATTTGAAGGCAGGATGGGCACCAGTGCCAATGACTGCGACCTTGCTAAACATGGGGAAAGAGACACTGTAGGTGCGGCGGACAAAGCTCTCGATCTCCCTGTTGCTGTCTGGTTCCTGTTGGCCAAACTGGTTGCAGGGGAAGGCAAGCACATTGAAATGGTAGGGACCCAGGTCCCGCTGCAGCTGCTGTAAGGCTCGATAGTTCTGGTCTGTGAAGCCACATTCGCTAGCCACATTCACCACCAGGGATACCTACATGGCAAAAAGAAAGCAAACAGGATAGAGTTCAGATCCATAAACAACCCAGTGAAGAGGCATGTGTCTGTATGAGTTCTGATGTATCCACACAGGTACAGTCAATATCCCCTCATGCATCCAAATGCTGTGTACATGTTGTTCATAAACAGACACACAAAGGCACACATAACATCAAGCACGTAGGGGCTTATGCACATGTGTATATACGTACACAAATATCTGTGATTATAAGCACGCAATTCGCCTAAATGAATATGCACATACTCTGTGATGCAAACACATATTAGCAAGTAGCACACATATCCACAAAATACATAGAGCACATTCACAGGAAGGCGTACACACTGGGGAACATATACCAGCTGGTGATGCAGGGGAGGAGAGAGGCACACTTGGGTTCAATTTTTCTGTTCAGTCAGCTAGCATTATACTGTAGCTGCTTGTACATGGATAGATAGACTGGTTTTCTTGATAAAATGATCCCCAGGGTACTGTGTTCCCTCCCTTCCAGCTAACAAATACTTTGATCATTGAGCCCTAACTTTATTAAAGGCTTTAGGCAATAAACACAAAGCTAGCTGATGCAACTGAGTTATAATGCAATTAGAATTTTGGCACCAATGCTAGTTTCCAACATC
>NW_008333780.1:695140-699769 GCF_000622305.1 Nannospalax galili
ATAAGGTCACTAAAAACCATGAAAGGAGGCTGTCGAGATAGCTCAGTGGGTAAAGGCACTTGCTGCCAAAGTCTGACAACCTGAGTTCAATCCAAGGGATCTACATAGTGAAAGGGAAGAAATGACGCCTACTTTAGTGGGTAAAGGCACTTGCTGCCAAAGTCTGACAACTTGAGTTCAATCCAAGGGATCTACATAGTGAAAGGGAAGAAATGACGCCTACTAGTTGTCCTCTGACCTCTACTGGCATGCCATGACACATATGAGCAACCGCATGCACGTGCACACGCACACACACATACACACACACACAACGCCATAAATTTTTTCATAGTTTCCCATGGGGCAAAAATCACCCACAGTTGAGAATCACTGAGCTACATGACTAAAACCACTGAGCGGAAACACCTTCATGTCGCCCTCACAAACCAAGGAAAGACCCATTCCCTGGGGCCATGAGGTGTCAGAACAAGAACAACCTTCCCTTTCGCACACTCTTCCCCAGGTGTTGAGAAATTGGGACTCCCCAGTTAAGGGTCTCTTCTACCTTTTTTCTTGCTGGATCTGAATGAAACATTAAAAAAAATGTTTATTTTTAACCTACATTAGCTGTGTCTGCCTAATCTTTGGGAAAGGGGAAATCTTGCTTCTAGTTCCATCCTGGAACCAAAACATAGATCATCCACGTACATACAGCTAGTTTACATATGTACATACTCATGTACAGAGACAGACCCAGATGTGTACACAGAAACAAGCAAATAAACCACACACACACATGTTCCACCCTATAACTATAGGTACATAACCCCACACAGGAAGTAAGCACATTCCTAAGGTCACCCATCATTCACATACTAAATGACTGTCATCCAGTTAGCCTCATGGCTGTCACCAGGGCTAGACTCAGGATCAGGTTTATAGTAGTAGACAGCAATGTTTGGTAATGAAAGAATGAAGGTATGGGCCAATCAACAGACCTAGACTGGGTTAACAACTTCCCTGGATTAGCTATTCCCTGGTTTTCCTCTTAAAATTTTATTTATTGATTTGTATTTTATGTGTATGAGTATTTTGCCTGCATGTATGTAAGTGCACCCAGGCATGCAATGCCCATAGAGGTCGTAAGTTGGCATTAGATCCCCTGGAACTGGAGCTAAAGACAGTAGTTAGGTGCCATGTGGGTGCTGGGAACCCAAGTCTTCTGCAAGAGCAGTGTTCTAAACTGCTAAGTCATCTCTTCAGCCCCACTTAAACTTTTTTAATTTATTTTTATTTTATGTATACGAATGTTTTGCCTGCATTTATATATGTGTACCCATGCACACAACCAGGTTTCCCGCTGAACTTAGCAATTAGAGGCAAGGATTCTGGGGTTGTACTGCCTAAGTTCAAATTCTAACTCTACTTATTTTTGTCTTTTATTTTGTTGGGGGTGGGGAAGGTGTGCCATGGTGCACATATAGCGGTCAGAGGACAACTTGCAGGAGTCGGTTTTCTTCTGCCACCATGTAGGTCCTGGGAATCAAACTCAGATCCTCAGGCTTGGCAGCAAGAGCCTTTCCCACTGAGCCATCTCATGGAGCCTTTGACTTTATCTTTCAAAACAATTAGTTTATGTAATTAATATTTATTTATTTATTTTTGAGACAGGGTTTCATTATGCAGCCTTGGCTAGCCTGGAACTCAATGTGTAGACAGATCAGGTTGACCTCAAACTCACAAAGTTCCACTGACTCTGCCTCCCAAATGCTGGGATTAAATTGTGCACCACCTCAGCCTAACTCTGTCTTTTAGTAGCTGAAAAATCTTGTCCCTTTTTGTTTATCTCTTTTACTATTGGGATCACCTTGTTTACTTTTCGGGGCCTAGTTTATTGTTTTCTCCTCATAAGCTTGATTAAGGCAGAAACTTCTGTTTTGTTAATCATTATATACCTCCTTGAGCTTGGGCTACTACTATCTAGTATACAGTAGGTGTTGAATAATGAACAATGAATTAATGGCTACGGGCTCTCTGGCAAGCTGCACTGGAGGAAAGGGGAAGCCTGACTGGGAATAGGCTCTGCTCTGCTGTGTTAGGACAGGTTCCTGATGTCCTACCAGTACCACAGCACTCTAGAGCTACCAACTGCTTCGCCCACGTCCTTTTTACTCAGAATTCACAGCATCCTGGGAATGGGTCAGGTCAAAGATGACTACCTCCAGCATATAACGCCCAGCCACAACTGAGAATTTCTTTGTTCCTAAAGATGGCCTTACTTTCAAGCAAAGTTTGTTGCTAGCCATTCTTTTGCGGTCCATCCAAATCTGGATGCTTGGGTCCCTATGCCCATTGGTGTCCAACTCCATATTTTTCCACACCGGGGTGTCCAGGTTCAGTTCAAGAGGCACATTTGGAGGATTCTTTATCATACGGTGTAGCTGCTGCGCCTCTGAACTTAGAATTCAAAGTCACTCTAGGTTCTCCCTGGTCCATTCTGCCTGGGAGTTTATATCCCTCAAGCACAAATTCCTGGTCCCTCCCCCAACCTTCTTGCTGTTTAGCTTCACTGCTTGGATTTGGCCAGCTTTCTTTGGAATGATCTCAGTCTTGCTAAAATCCTTTCCTGTTTCAAAGACCCAACCCTGACACACTTTCTGAGATTCCTTGTAGTTAGGAAGAAGCCCACGCTCCTGAGTGACTAGCACCTCTGCCTGAATTTTCCTCTAAGGGGTGGGCTTAGGGGCCCAAGGATGGGAAGGGTGCGGGGTCGGGTTCCCTGGCAGGACCGCTCGCTTTCTACTGCTGTGACTCTCTACCCATACCCTCTCTGGGCCTTTGTGCTCGCTCTAAGGAAGGCCCATCGAAGGGTCCTGTGTATCTTAGATGACTCGCTCCACCCTGCGCTTTCCTCTCTCCGTGTTTCTCTGGGCACACTACCAGCAGCTCCGTCGGTTCCAGGCGCGGAAGCCGGGCTGGGGAGGTAGGGTTGCTCTGTCCCGGGCTGGGGGCATTGACCTTGCGGGCGAGCTGGCGTGCCTGGGCGAGCGGGTGGCTCCTGCGACGTGCCACGTAGCGGCCGGCTGGAGACGGCCTGGGTGCGTCGGGAGGACCTCGGGCTGGGATCCCGGAGCGGGTGGCCGGAGGCGGGCAGCCACGCTGGGCGGGGAGCCGGGGCCCGCAGCCCCCGGCCCGCAGCCCCCGGCCCGCAGCCCCCCTGCCTCGAGGCGCCTGGCCGCAGGGGGCCGTCACTCACCGAGCCGCGGTACTTCTCCAGCGACACCAGCTTGCCCCGGATGTTGACCACTTTGAAGCCGTAGAAGTCCTGCTCCATCCGTGCGCAGGCCGCTGCCGCCAGGAGCAGCCACGCCGCCGCCCCGACCGACCCCATGGCTGGCTTCCGAGGTGGCGGCGTGGCGAAGGCAGAGGTGGCGGAGGCCCCGGCGTGGGGGGCGGGAGGAGGCGGCCCGCCGGGCAGGACGCGCCCCCTTCGCGTAGCCTCTCGGATCAGAGGCCCGGCTCTGCGCCTCAGTTTCCCCAGCCGTTCTGCGCAAGCGCCGCCCTCTGCGGGGCAGCCCCGGCTTCTGAGACCCAAACCCTCTCTGAGGTTCGCTCTGCCTCTGGATGCGGCGACTTGGTGGAGAGGGAGAGGAGAAAACCCGAGTGTGAGCTCAGCCCCTAGTTAATGTGGGCCTTAGGAGGCTCGCTCTACAACCAACTCTGGGCCCCAGTTTCTCCCGTGGACTCCACCTAGTCCATGTCGTTTCGGGGTACAGAACCGTAACAGACAAATGGATGGAGAGCACTTTGATAACTGAGTGATGCGTACAAACTTAGGTGAACGACTGGACTGCTGCCTGAAAGTGAGAGGTCGGAGGGGGAAGGGAGGAGCAGAGTCTGCTCCGGGTTGATTTCTAAGAAGCGGATCTGAGCACTACAAGAGGTTTAGGAGAGAGCACCTTTGGGATCATCACCTGCGAAGGGACAAGAGGAAGCAGGTGGCAGAGGGACAAGTGGAGAGCTCATGTAGGCCCAGGGCCAGAGACTCTTGCTAAGACAGCAGGCCTTTATACTGCGGTCTTGTCAGTCACCTGTTGTGGTGTCTGCTGGAAAGAGGTGTAACAGGAATCAAGAATGTCCTGTATCTGAGGAACTTGGCGGTTAAGGGCTTTACGTAGACTGATGGCAGGAGAAAAATCAGGCAAACTGGAGATTCAACATGAATGCCTCTTCTCTGCCAAATTCCACTCTAGGTGCCTTTTGTGCAATAATGAAAAAAGACAACTGTGGTCCTTACTCAGAGGGAGAGAGGGAATTAAATAATCCACAATTAGCTCTAAAGCTACTGTTGTGCAAGTACCACCTAAAATAGCCTGGAGGAATTGGAACTGAACTCTGACAAATGAGTAGAAAATAGGTCAGAGCAGGAAGCATATGCAAAGGTCCTGGCGGGGGAGAGAAATATGGAGCACTGGTAATAAAAAAATATTTTTTTAAAAAAAGGGGCGGGGGGAGCGGCTGGAGAGATAGCTCAGCGGTTAAGAGCACTGATTGCTCTTGCAGAGGACCCGGGGTCAATTCCCAGCACCGACATGGCAGCTATGAACCGTCCTTAACTCCAGTTCCAGGGGAATCTGAAGCCCTCTT